>NW_028123326.1:0-315000 GCF_965194805.1 Balaenoptera borealis
AAAGCTACTCTAACCTATTTTGTACAGAATAATAGACATATAGAAAAAAATACTGAAAGCAGAAACAATTCATAAATGTAAAGGGAATACAATGACATTTAACATCAGCAATGAACATATCAGAGAAAAATTATAAACTACTATAAACTTACAGATTTGAAAACTTATTTGAAATCATCAATTTAGACAAATTCCTAGAAAAATATTACTTACTAAAATTAGCCCAGGGCATTAGTTAAGCTTGAATATTTGGGGGAAATTTTAAAAAATTAAATCAACAATAATAACTTTTATAAAACCAAAACACTTAAGGAAGATAGTATTATGAACATATTTTATAATATAATAATTCTGGCCAATTTTTTTCTATTCTGTAAAGTGGGTAATGCAAAGCACCTGTAAACAATTCACAGAATGTAAAAAGATAAATGGTTCTATTTTTGACTTTCTGGAATAGGCAAAACTAATCTGCAGTGAAAAAAATTGGATTAGTGGTTGCCTTTGAGGAAATAGGGTCAAGGAGCCTGGGAAAGAGATTGAAGGAACTTTCCAAGGAAATGGTAATGATTTATCATGATAGAAGTTTCAATTATATAATATATGCATTTCTCAAACCTCTCATGAAGAGTATACCCAAGATTTGTACATATCTCTGTGTATAAAGTTTACCTAAAAACAGATGAAAAAACATGTAAACAAATATTGAATTCTAGTTACTTTTGTGCATGCTGAACTCTTTAGGGTTGAAATGGATTATGTCTGCAACTTCATTTGAAATGCATCAGAAAACTGAGATAGATTGACAAATGAACAGAAGTATTAGTGGACAGATAGACAGATGATAAAATTATATGTTCATTCTAGAATCAAGGAGCTACATATATAGGTGCATTATTTCACCTTCTCTGTATGGTTACAGTTTTTCATAAGAAAATATTTTAAAACTGTAATGACATATGTTTTATTTATTCGTATGGGTTTTTCCCCCCTCTCTCCCATCAGAGAAATGTATCACCTTAACTCGCTTTCTTAGGCATTAATAACATTATCTAGTTAATCTACTGGTAGATTTATCTTCTTAATTTGTAACACTTTTCCCTTCTCCTTCCTCTCTTCCATTTTGAATGAAGTTGGAAAAATAAGGCAAGATTGATAGAATAAATATAGTAAGCAGTTAACGTAAGTGTGTAAAAATCAGACAGGAAACCGTCCATAGTAGAGGTGAAAGCGCATATTTGGTCCAGGAGTTTGTGAAAAGCAAAATGAAATGAGTCCCAGTGAAACCTAGCGTGAGGCTTAGTAGACCTGGTGTTTATTTTTTCATTAGAGATTGGAAGAACACACTCCTGGGAATAGAGTGTTTTAAAGGAAGGTCCTTGTTTTCATGTTAATTAAAAATCAGAACTAACCTCAGACTGAGTAAAGAAATAGCAATTGCTTTTTTAACATGGGCAAAGCACCAGAAAGAGCTTCATGGCATTTAATTGCTATGTGTGAACTTGAAGTTAATAGTATTTCACTCTAATAATTTATCACTCTGTACTAAAAAAGCCTCATAAGCATTTATTGCCTGCTGGGCTTGGGTATCCAAATGATTCTCTGGGTCACAAATTTTGGTTATGATTTTGTGTTTTCTTTATTAACTGTAAATAAAATAATAAAACACATTTTTCTAAACATGATGGTTCAAACTTATATAAACAAGTCCTTTCCAAAATTGTAAATAAATCAATTTTGTCTACTTAAAATTTTTATTTCTTTTCATACAGAAACCTTTATTTTGCCATTGAAATTATAGAATCCATTGCAATGCATTTTCAAATAGGGATCAAAAAATAATTTAAATATATCCTTTTCTGAGAATAATGTGGCTGCATTGCAAACTTTGAAAAAAATAAAAATAAAACTTTAATATAAAAGTATTTTGTTATATCTTTTTTCAAATAATTTGTAAGAATCATATAAGTAAACTGTGTAGAGGACAAATCCAATAAATTTCCAATCTAAAACCAGAATGTTTTACAGAACTTTGATTTAATGCATGGTAGTCTACTAAATATTTTAGATTAAGAATCATATATTTTAAAAATTATTACAAAAAGTAAAGCAATCTGAAAGATTTTAAAAAATATTACAGACTCATAAAATTTTCTTTTTTTTTTTTGAAAAATAAAATTTATTATGTATTCATTATAAAAGTAATATGTGCTCATTATAGAAAAAGTTAAAACAGAGAGAAAAGTAATGATGAAAATAAAAATCAAGTATAATACTACCATCCAAAAATAACCACAGTTTACAGTTTGATGTTGGTTCTTCTATTCTTATCTTCATATTTGTAGTTACTAAATTGGTATTATACTCTATACACGTTTTTTTTCCACTTGTTCTGTGTCATTAACTGGTCTTCAGAACCTTGATATTAATAATTACAGACTATTCCATTATGTAGCTATACTATTGTTTATTTAACTACTCATTTATTATTAGATATTTATAGAGGGAGGGGTTCCCTAAGGTTTGTCTCTAAAAATAAATGACAGTCATGTTTGTTTTGGGAATCCCAAACCCCCTGGCATTCAAAGCCCTTCACAATTTAACTCCACCCTGTCTTTCCATCCTCAGCTGCCTAAGTCTCCGGTGCAGGGCAGATGTTTAGCCTGTGTGCACGGATGGAGCTGTCCTGTTTGTAAAAATACTAAAATACTTCAGCAGAGGGTTAAATTGCTAGGAAGCCATCTCCGACTGCTGTCCTGAGCAGCAAAATGCTTATACCTCTAGATTAAGGGAGGAAGGCATTGGGTGAATGAATAAAATCACTTCTAGGGTCCTGTTGTCTGTTCCAGAAACAAAACAAGAGAATTTCAAAGCAACAAACTAAAGTAGAGTCTATAAAATATATTTCAGAAACAATAACTGACTTTCAGACTAGAGGTTTATAAAATTAGACATTTTTACAGATGCCATCTTTGCTGAAGTATTAATTATAAAAACCATATGGAAAACATGTATTAAAAACTGGTTTGCCCTTATGTATAGCACTTAAAACAGTATAAACTCCTAAATTTAAGACTTCAGTTTTAAAGGCCAAGGTACTAAAATGTGACTATGCTTTGATACAGCAAAATTTGCATAAGGATAACTTTATTGAGCTTTATTGAAGAACTAATGAAATTTGAAGTTTCTATGCCCCAAAATATGATTATGTTACGAATGCTAAAATAAAAAATTATTATCATTTTAAGTAATAACATAATTGCTGTATCAATTTATACAAAATCAAAGAAAATTTAAAAATAAAAAAAATTACAAAGCCCCAGGGGCTAGGGAGAAATCTTATAATAGTGAAATAGTCTACAGATTCCAACAGTGTTCCATTCCGAGAGACAGTGCATAAAAATAGAGAATAAAAAAATTATAATACCCTACAGCATGCATGTCTCTTCAACAAAATATGCCTAAATTATTGAAATTCAATTTTTATAATACAATTTTTCCGTATGCAATGTAGGTCAAATTTTACCAGTGTGGTAACATTTTTATACCCTGATCCAAATTTAAAATTAATAAAAGATCTACAACCCAGAAGAATATGGGCTCAATATATGCACAATAGCTCACAGAGAAATATACACAATTGCCTTTTAAATGAATGAAAGTATGTTCAGATTTCTTATAAAACTGAGACTGTAAATCAAAATTACAGTGAGATATATTTTCACACTTTACAGGTTGAAAAAATCTGTAATTTTAAAACCCTTCTGTTGTGAAGAAAGAGCCAATTATTGTTGAAAATACAAAATGGTACAATTTCTATGGAAAAAAATTGTAACACCTTTGACTTTCAATTTTGGGATTTTTAGAAAACAATTCCTGAAGTAAAGATAAGTGCTCATTCTTATTTGGTGAGGACAAACCCAAGACACTGAGAATGAGGACAAAAGAGGGGAAAAATAGAGAAAGAAGGAGATCTGTTGGATGCTGGGATAGACTCTCCCTGCACAGAAGAGCAAGGTATTCTAGGCTATTCAGCCAAGTAAGATGTTATCAAACAATTTGATTCATAATCTATACCTCAGATCAGTTCACAGGTGGTAGAAAAGAGAAGGGATTTATTAACCGAGTTCTTTCCTCTCTCCTAATTCTCATGGTCAAGATTCATCTTATGGACTGACAGCTTTACTGCGATTTAAAGTCTTATTGTTTGGCTCCTCTCCTTACCAGGCAGGAAGTCAGTTTCCATCTCCTTTATTGTTTCCTTTGGAAAACAAAGACTCTGGGCATTGGTTGGTCATCTGGCTGCACCTGAGAAGCAGGGTTCAGCACCAGTGGGCAAGCAGAGTCCATCAGCTGTGAAATCACCTGAGGCACAGTAGGCAGCTGAGGGTTTACTGGAGGGACCTCGGCAATCTGAAGAGGCTGATAATATGTACTGTTTGTACCACTCAGATCCGATTGTTTGTCTGCATTATAACAAGCTTCCACAGTACAACTTAGTGTCACTAGTTTTTGTCAGTACAAAATATACTCAATTTTCCTAAGAGGATAGATCACAGAGTCTCTTTCAAGGTGGTTCTAAGTCACAATCCCCTGTAAAATTTAAGGATACAGAAAAACAAAAGCACAGTCCCTGCTGACTCAGCTGGTCTCAAGGTTACGTAACAGATACGTATCATCTTTCTTCCGCCAAACCGTTCTAAATATCCCTCACCTCCTGCCAACGCTGTGACTGGTTTAGTTTGCTTACCTGTTGGAGAGACTGAGGTCTTCAATCTCCAAAGTGTCTGAACTTTTTAATTCCTGCTAGTGTCTGGATTTTTATAGTGCCCAGGGACAGTTACTACTTGACTGGGAGACACAAAAAGACATCTAAGTAAATTCTCTGGATTCCAGAGTGGTCCTTCTTACCCTCATTATGTGGTAGTAACCTTAGTTTCTCGTGGTAATGAGGATTGATTGTTTTAGCAAGTAATTTTTTTTTCCTTTGCTTATCCACTATCATGAGGAACCCAAAGTAGCAGAGTACCGCACATATTCCAGATCAATGAATCACTTGCCAGTCCTCTTATGAGGTGTTGCCTCCCCTCCATGAACAGTTTTTGTAACCCAACAGACCCAAGTTCTTAAGAATGGAGAGCACAAATGCCAGACATGGAAAACTGAGTTTGACAGTGAGATAAGCTAATCATTCTTACACTCTTTGGTCTAGAAAACCATGTGTAATAGCAGTTGGAGACACAATCTAATTTATTGTTTGTTTTAGTTCAGTGCATCTATCTCATTCTATATAAAAGACTGCACATGTTTCAACTCCTTAAGATACTCTTCATCTGAGTCTTCCTCTATCTAGCCAAATGTTTCCCTATTGGTATGCATTGAAAGTTAACTCTATAGTTAGAAGTCTATTGTTACTGCTCCTTTAATATAAAATTTTGCTTTTGTTCTGAGAAAATTGTATAGCATACCATGCTGGTATTTAAGGCATTTTGTAGGACTCCAGATTTTAGTGTTGGTAAACTATATATATATATATATATACACACACACACACACCCACACACACACACACACACATAGGCAATGGCAATAGGTAGATCAAGCTCAGTGAAACGGAGCCTGTGTGCTTGAACCCACGCAGACCCCTTGCCCACTTACCCGAAACACTCTATCTTTGGCTTGTAGAGCACGCACAGGTATAGGCAAGAAGAGAGGCTGGCTTGCTGGTTTAACCCTGCTTGGTGTGTGCAGCCTCCGCAGGGCATACTCTCTAGTGGGCTTAGACTTGAGCCATAAAGATCATCACTCATTATATACACCCTGAGAGCTCTATCCATGTATCTTTTCCCCACAACTCCTTGGTTGTAGCTAGATCACTCTTGATGAGAGGAAGTCCATATGGTTTACTCCTACCATTTGCTTCTTGGAATTTTGAGAAGTGATGTTTTGGCATCTGTTTTGTTTTGTTTTGGATGTGCCACTAGATGGCAATCTTGCATTTCTGCCATGCCATATGGTGCAGACACCTGGGGGTTTGATGATCCAAAATATCTTGTATAACAAACTGTGTGCAATATAATTACCATGGACAAGGATCTCATGCAATATCAGAAATTAGCTACAAAAATTCCAACATCACATATTATCACAAGTCTATAACTAATTCTCAGCATAGACATAGTTTTTAAAAAATATTCCTGCTTATATAATGTTTTAGCTATAAAATTGTATAATTGTTACAAAATTCTAATGTTTCCATTGAAAGAATTTGTAACATGATGGTGATATAAAGGTTCAATTTGAATTAACTTTTATGAGTTTTGAGTCAATAGTATTTCTAAAGTTGAGGTTTGCTAACTGCTTTTGAGTACCTGTCATATACTCCTAATGAATATCTTCATGGTTATAAGACATAAATCAATTACATTTTAGTAAAGGGATGTTTTCATTTTGATTATAATGTATCACCACATGTAGTAGATTAAATTATTGTTCTTAATTTCAATCCACTGCAGTAATATTATGCACTGATTATGGCATCCTAGTGAATGGGATTTTATTTGCTGCCTTTGAAATTAATATTTTTCCAAAACACACACTTACATATGTGTGTGTATGTGTATATAAATATATATACACACATATAAAAAAATCTTAAGATTTTAAGACTTTATTTTTTAGAGCAGGTTTAGATTCACCAGAGTGGTACATTTGTTACAGTTGATGAACCTACATTAATACATCTCTATCACCCAAAGTCCATAGTTTACATTAGGGTTTACTCTTGGTGTTGTACATTCTATGGATTTGGACAAATGTGTAATTAATGACATGTATTCATCATTATAACATTATGAACACTGTTTTCACCGCTCTGAAAATCCTCTGTGCTCCACTTATTCATCTCTCTCTCCCCTCACACCCTGGGAACCACTAAACTTTTTACTGTCTCCAATGTTTTGCCTTTGCCAGTATGTTATATAGTTGGAATCATACAGTATGTAACCTTTTCAGAATGACTTCTTTCTTAATAATATTCATTTAAATTTCCTCTGTCTTCCAATGGTTGGATAGTGCCTTTTTCAGTGCTGAGTAATATTCTAATGGGTGGATGTATCACAGTTTATTTATCTATTCACCTATTGAAGAGCACCTTCATTGCTTTCAAATTTTGATAATTAAGAATAAAGCTGTTATAAACATTCATATGCAGATTTTTGTAAGGATATAAGTTTTTAACTTTTGGAGTTATTGCTGGATTGTATGGTAAGAATGTGTTTATTTTGTAAGAATTGTCTTCCAAAGTAGCTGTACAATTTTACATTCCCATGAGCAATAAATGAGAGTTCCTATTGCTCCATATTCTAACCAGCATTTGGTGTTGTCAGTGTTTGGGATTTTTGGTTATTCTAATAGATGTATAACGTTATCTCATTGTTGACTTAATTTGCATTTTCATGATGACATGTGATGTGGAACCCCTTAGATATTTTTATAATGCAATCAAATATAACAGAAATGTGATTTCAGTGGTTTACTAAAAAGAATCTTCGTAGGAAAAAATTGTAAATGTCTTAAAACACATGAGCTTTAATGGGTTCATGGAATGGCTCTCAGACCTAAACTCACCCACAAATAATACACGATATTCACAAAACAAACTCAAAATCACTGGGCAGCCCTGGCAGCTTATAAGAAAGGGTGGACCCCTTTCTTTTAAGAAAAGACCTATATAAATTTATATGCAAGCTCAATTAAAATCAAATTACCTAATTTGTTTTTTAAGCCAAAAACTGGTACTTATTAGATGATTTCAGTCATAAAAAGTTATAAAAAGTACTGGAGTATGTTTACTATATTTCTCTAAGCGTAAAAATATTGTTCTTTTAAATTTTAACATTGTGAACATAAATATCAATTACAGCATAAGCTTTAGCACATAAAGAATTACTTTTAGCTTGCCATCTAATTTATCTATATGAAATAAAAAATTATCTGATGATACCAGAAAAATAAAAATACCTATACTTAACTCATCATGATATTGATAAAAAGTAATGATGTTAAACAGAAATAAATGAATTTAATATTACACACCACACAAAATTTTACATTCATTAGTGTTAATAATTTTATAACTTAGAGTTGTACCATAAATACTAGAACCGAAATCTTTGACTGTCAAGTTTTAAATTATATTTGTTATTCACATGGTTTCAAGTCAAAATATTACAAATACTTGAGTGATTTGCATTTGACCAGTATAGGAATGCACATAAGTCTTTCTAAGGAAATAAATTAAAAATTAATTTATAGCAATTCAAAGTAGAGACCACATAAAATCAAAATGAGCCCAGAAACACTGCTGATCCAAAATGATAGATTATAATACATCCACCTGACAGTGCAGAAACCAAGCCATCATGAGTAAATATAAGAAGAGCCTTGAACAGCTTAATAAGTTCCTGTAAATCACTGCCTCAACTCCATTTACTGTGTCAGCAGCAACAAAGATACACACATTGGTAAATATGATGGAACTTAAATTCTGATGATGAGGAAAAGATTGAATAAGATTAGCAACCATAGTACATAGACTTCTTTGTGAAAAATTTTGGAGCCATACTTATGTATAGAAATAATTATTTCTTCTGTTTATAATATGATGTGTGTAAATTTTGACATTCAGATGTTTATTATTTTGAAAATATTTTCATCAGAATGTCTAACTATGTGTGTGCGTGTGTGTGTGTGTGTGTGTGTGTGTCCAATTTGTCAAGAACTTAAATGTTCATTCACATATGAGTCTGAAAACCAAATTTCTAATTAGTTTAAATGCCCAGGGATTGTGAACCTAAAATAGTGTTGAGCAGTGAGGAAGACTGCAATAAAACGTGTGAATTTGTGGAATAAAAGTTTGAATTAGTGACAATAAGTTAATAAATATATAAAAGAAATTATTTTTCAGACACTTTCAACTCTAATTTTTTTTTTTTTTTAATTTTATAGCTACTTTTATTTTTATTTATTTATTTATTTTTGGCTGTGCTGGGTCTTCGGTTCGTGCGAGGGCTTTCTCTAGTTGCGGCAAGTGGGGGCCACTCTTCATCGCGGTGCGCGGGCCTTTCACTATCGCGGCCCCTCCCGTTGCAGGGCACAGGCTCCAGACGCGCAGGCTCAGTAGTTGTGGCTCACGGGCCCAGCTGCTCCGTGGCATGTGGGATCTTCCCAGACCAGGGCTCGAACCCGTGTCCCCTGCATTAGCAGGCAGATTCTCAACCGCTGCGCCACCAGGGAAGCCCTCAACTCTAATTTTTAAAGCTTGTGTTATTCAGAAATTTTGAAAAATATATTAATACACAATTACTTAGTTTTGCTTCCTTTTTTTCCCCTCTTTTTAAGCCCATTGATTTAAACGGCCTTCTCAGAGATTCTAGACATAGAAGTAAGGTGGCACCCAGGTCTCCTCCTCATCCTTATTTTAACCAGAATGTCTTCCTAAAATACTCCATTTGAGGAAATCCCTAAACTATTTAATTTTAAAAGCTGTTTTTCCCTTTCAGCGCTAAAAAGAAATGAGCTATCAAGCCATGAGGATACATGAAGTAATCTTACATGCACATTACTAAGTGAAAGAAGCCACTCTAAAAAGGCTACCTACGGTATGATCCAACTCTGTGACACACTGGACAGGCAAAACTATGGAGACAGTAAAAAGATCAGTGATTGCCAGGGCCTGGGGAGAAGGGAAGGATGAATAGGTGGAGGACAGAGGATTTTAGAGTAGTGAAAATAGTCTGTACCATAGTATAATGATGGACACATATCATTATACCTTTGTCCTAACCCATAGAATGTACAGCAGCAAGAGTGAAAGGTAATGTAAACTATGGACTTTGAGTGATAATGATGTGCCAAGGTAGAGTCATCAGTTGTAACAAATGTATAAATCTGGTGGGGAATGTTGATAATGTGAGAAGCTATACATGAGTGAGGGTAGGGGTGGTTAGGAATCCTGTGCTTTCCCCTCAGTTTTGTTGTGAACATAATACTGGTAAAAAAGAAACTCTATTAAAATAATAATACTATACAGAAATTTTCCTTTATTTAAAAAAGAGTTTCTCTTAGATTTTGAATTTGCTTTTAATGTATTCATTTCTCAGTTTAGTGTTTCTCTATTCTGGATAGCTCTCTGTTCTTTTTTGCAGTAAATGTCACTTAATATTGAAGATGAGGTATAATTTTTGTCATCTTTATATTTCATACTTCAGTAGATTTTTTAAAAAATAAGTATTTACTTCCTGCAATTCTCTGGCATAATGTATTCTTTCACTTGTAATGTTCACTTTAGTAACAGATTGTTTGTATGTTTATTTTTCCTTTTTTATCCTACATTAAGGTAAATGTTTCAAACTTTTTATTTAGTCTTCAGACATAATTCACACATTTCTCTTAGCTCTTCTCACTGTACACCACAGACATAATTTACATGATATCTTTAGCTTTCCTCATTGTATACCTGGATGAATTTCAGGTTTTTTTAAAAAAAATCAGGTTTAGATATTGAGTGAAGATAGATATGCCCATCTCAGACCAATATCTCATGTTCATCATAAATGTTAGTGTTCTTCAGACCTCAATCATCAGTCACCTTATCTTTTCAACTTTTTTTTTTTTTTTGGTCCTCCCAGGCTGATTTCATCCACATAATTTTTGTTTCAACAGTACCCATAAGCTGATAAAATGTACACATATATTTCTATTTAATTCCTTTTAGTTTTTCCTGAGTTCTAAACCACATATAATTGCCTAAATATATCTCAATTTGGATGTCTCTTGAGCAAGCCAACAATTTCAGCATGCCAAAATATTAGCTCATTTTCCATCTACATAAGAACTTCTTTTCATTTAATCAATATTTATCAGTCTGCTCCTTTACCCTCCTTCTAAATACAAACTGGTTTATCAGTTATCACTTCTTAATGAAAATTTGACAAATTCCTGACTTTGCCTTGGATCTTTTGACTATTCAAATCATTTCCCAAATTCTGGAAACTGGGGTTTCTAAGTCACAATAATTTTTCTGTTGTTAACATTCTTTTCTAAAGCAAATAATATTCTCTTTGATATAGTTTGATTTTCCTCGATTCACTCCAGAAGTCTCTGTCTCCCATCAATTTACTTTCTCTCTAAACCTTCCTTAACTATATCTTCACCAAGAGCTCCTACTACATGAAATAAATTCATGTTCTTCTAGAGCCATTTCCTCTTATGCCTCAACATCTGTAAATGGCACAGTTTCTGACATTTCTTTACATTTACCCCAAATTAAACTCTTCATCCTCTTGGAAGTATTTTCTAAATCTTATCTTTCTTTCCTATATCTGGAGAGAGAGAGATATATATTATACACACATATAGATATGCATATATATCTGGCTATATATATACATAAATATGCATAAATTATATGCGTATATATAAATTATAATGTAGCTGATATTTACTTGTTTTCTCTGCCACTACCTGGAAGATAGATAATGTGTTTTTAAATCCTGGATTCCTAGCATTTAGCACAAGTGTGGCTGGAGACACATCATACTTTTTATAAGGGAGTTTAATAATTGAATGCTTAAATTTCTAATATATGTATGATATATAGATGATATTAACAAATAATTAGTAACTTATCTGATATTTTTTAACCTTAAAGTGAGATAAAAATGTAAAGTGCATAACTTTGTATAATTTATATTAAATCTCTTAGATGACCTCACATCTCTGCCTACAAAAACTCATCCACCAAAACCAAAAAATTATGTATAGTGTGTAGATAGTGGGTTTTGTTTCAAATTAAATATTAAAATTAATCATAATTTTATGTTGTAATAGAACAAAGCTAGACAAATGTTTTTATATTTAACTTGTCTTAAGACTCAACTATTGAGTCAATAGGATTTTTTATTTTTCTCATTTCTGGTTGCATAATGAAAAGAACATTTATGTTACTGAGTCCAAGCTCATACTACTCATGGCATGACAGGCCAATAAACTGAGAGACGAGGTGTTGAGGTAAGGAATAGCGACTTTATTTGGAAAGCCAGCAGACCAAGAAGATGGTGGACTAGTGTCCCAAAGAACTGTCTCACCAGAGTTAGAATTCAGGCTGCTTTTACACTAAAAGGGGAGGGAGTGTGGCTGGTCCTTGCAGACTTCTTGGTGCCGGCCAGGTCCTGGAGTGGATCTGATAATCCTTTGTTCTTGCAGCTGCCCATGTAGAGCTGGTCATCATGTTTCTGTAAACCTCCAACAAGACAAATGTTATTTTCTGTTCTGCCACTTTTTATCTCTATAGGAATGAAACGTTTTATGGCTTTAAAGGTCAAGCCTGGGAGGCAGAGCCTTGAGAAAGGGCTATTATGTATCCTTCAGGCTATAGGCAATATTCTTTGACTGATTGAAGAGACCAAGGTGCTGAGCCTGCATGACTAATCACAGGCAACAGAGCACAAAGGTTAGAGCTAAAGTAATAGATCCAATATGGAGTCAGGTTTGTTCTTCTCTGTTGTATTGAGACTGGAAGTTGCAACTTCTACTAATGATATAAAAGACTTCCATATAATGGACTAGTGAGCAGCTGGTTGTGATTTGACTGAATACATTTGATGTGTTTAGCAATTAAATAAACAACCAGATACCTGAACTAAGGTCGCATCAGCTGTAATTGCAGTCATCAAAGTTATGATGATGGCTGAGATCCTATATTACTTTTCTGGTTCTTAGACTGGGGAAGATAGTAGATTATCTATGATACAGGGAAGCTTGGAAGAATGAAAATATTATGCACAAAGAACAAGGTGTGAGGATTTGGGGTGGGCACACCGAATGATAGAAATCAATTGAAAATATTTTTATTCAGTTATTTGTTGATTCATTCTCATTTCAGTTATTCAATAACTGTAAATTAGAAAACTATAACAGATGTTCAAGTTTAAGAAAATATCAGTGTCTTAGTGTTTATTGACCATGCATATATTCAATACATTAAAAAAACCCACTTGGAATACACTGAAAAGAAAAAAACAACTTAAATATAGTCTCCTTGAGTTTAAAACATTCTTAACATATGATATTTGCATTTAGTAGTTAAAAAAAATTATAAAAATTTTATCAGGTAGTCAGATTTCTACCTCTTAAAAAGGTAGGAAACTTATTGCTGCTTTTTCTCTTCCACAGTCCAATATTTGAAGATGTCATAGGCGCCAAAAAGCAACTAATATGAGAGCTTAGTTTAACCAAAAAGAAAAAAGAAAAAGAAAGAAAGGAGGGACGGAGGAAGGAAAGAAGAAAGAAAGAGAGAGACAGGGAGGGAAAGAAGGGGGTGGGAGAGAGACAGAGGTGGGGGTGAAGGAAGGAAACAAGGAAGGAAGGAAAGAAAGTCAGATCCCATTATGAGACTCCATGATCTGTTGCTCAAAGTGTAAGAGGAAAAGCTCCCAATGATAAGAAATTAAGAGAAATATTTTAGTTACATATTTTATTTTCTCTACATTGTGCTTCTACCCCATCACTACTGCAAAGCAGAAATGCAGCAGCAACAGTATGTGATGGAGTGGAATCGTCACACCAAGCCAACTCACAAAGCATGGCAGGCGTGGGAGCTGATAAGAGACACAGGCCCACTGCTCAGCCCAAATGCATTTTCTCCTTACCTCTAGGGTACTGCAGCTCAAGAGAACTTTTGGAAAGAGCAATTCCTCTCACAGAGCACAGGGAGAGTTTATTCTTTGGTTTGTGGGTGGGAGGAAAAACAGCAAGTGGTTGAGCCAGACTATAAAATAAGAGCAGCTAAACCAAGCTAAAACCCACAAAAGTATTCTCTGCTCTGTCAGCAGCTATACTAACCAGGACCTGAGCTCTAGGCCCTCATACATAACCCACTGAGAGAGCATATAGCCCCGGAGTAATACGAGTCTAATGGTTAAAAATACCAAGGAACTCAACTGGCCTAAAAGAAACATCACAAATGAAACAACCTATAGCAAATGAAGCAGAATCATGTACCCAGGACAAGTTAGTATTGCGAACAAATTTTCATATATTCCCAGAGTTTAGAAAAATTAGAAAGTAGGATTAGAACATCCAAAAGATGAAGGAGAAAGTACTGGATAAGAAACGAAAAAAGTGAAGTCAAAGAATTACCAAAGAAGGTAATGGGTGGGTTCAATATCAGAATAGACACACAGAATAAAGGAATGAAGTGGAATAATAGTCCGAAGACCTATCCTAGAAAGTATAAGGGAGAGAAAAAGAGAGGCAATATGCATCAGAACGCTTAGGTGACTGGAGTTTAGATTTAACATTAATATATGGTAAAATATTAATGACAGAGAAGAAATAATTGAAGAAATGACTAAAAATTGCCTATACTTAGTAAAGATATTAGCCCTCAAAATGAAAGAGCTAATGTATTTCTAGTAGGTAATAATAAAACATCACTGAACCACACTACAGTGAAAATTAATAATAAAAAAATTGGAGAAAAATCACTAAGCCTCTAAAGAAAAAATAGATCATATACAGTAAATAGAATCAGATTGAAATAAGATTAATCAACTGCAAAAATGGATATAAGATGACAGTAGACTAGTAATTTCAAAGTAATACTGGAAAACATCTTCAATTTTATATCATGCAAAATAATTATTTAAATCTGAAAATAATATAAAGATATTCTAAGTCACACAAGATCCTCTTGAAAATAGAAAAGCTTGGAGAAAATCAGTCATAAAAGAAATGCATTTACAAGAATGCAGTTGTGAGAAAAGTAAATAATTGATTCATTTTCCAGTCACAAAAGTAAAATAAAATAACAAGAATATTTATAAACACACGCACACGTTGATAATATTAAGACATTTAAAGAGTAACTTTTCAAAACCCAGCCTCTCCTCTTGATTTTTTAAAGTACCATTTTATAGAATATAGATGACTAAAAATGCTTGCCTATGCAGACTTACCTACCTGGGTGGGAGGGGGAGAGGGGGTAGCTGGAAAACATGTCTGACCATTGAGTTGAAAGGTGAGGTTTATCCAGAAAGATCCTTACTTTGCTAATAGAGTAACCCCTGCCTGATTCAAATGTTCTGTTTTCACCTGAAATGTAGGCAAATTGGGAAAATTTCGCCAGTCATATTAAGACTAAGGAGCAACAAAGAGTTGGACTTGTGAGATGTACTCACAAGTACGACATAATTAAAATATGGCAAGTGTCTGGGTTCTGCTATTATCACTGAACTATTCTGTTTTCTTCCCTTCAGTTTTACTATTACATGATGAACATAAATTCCTCTCTGTTTATGCCACTGTAGCAGAGATTTTTTAAAATTTTCAGCTAAATGCATTTTACATTTTAAAAATATCAATGTATCTAAGCCAGAAAATAAGACAATAAATACTATTTTTTAAAAAAGATAATAAAGAGAACCATGAAATAAAATGGCAGATACACCCTCATTATAATACTTAACACAATAATAAATGTGCTTAACCCACATACCCAACAATATAGGTGAAGGTTCTATAATTAACAAACAAATATAAACAAAACCAAAAAATAACTTTTAAAACTTACAAACATGATCTGCAATTTATTTTCTATGAAACACTTTAATGGTTACATGTGGAAATATAGAATGGCAAAATATTTAGAGAACTGGAAAAAGATGCAGTAGATAAAGATGACTGCAAAGAAGAGCAACTTTAATCAAATTTAAAGCTAAATATCTTAATTGACAAAGAGGAACATTTATAGATATATTCAAACTTTCATCCAACTTTTATTTTTTCACTTCATGTAGTCCTGACTTGTTTGAAAACTTGAAGACACAGAGGCCATAATGTAAGCTACCATCCCCATTAAATTTGCATCTGATGGTATTCCTAGCTATGACTGGGTGTAATCATAATACATGGAATATTTACTTGAGCACTGGTCCCATTCCATCCAAAGGGCTTTTCTCCTGCAGTTGTCTCTTCACTCTTCATTTCTTCCCTTTCTATAAAATAATTATCCTAGAAACTCCATGAAATATTGCAGTGCATATGGTAAATGACTGAGGTAGCACTCAGAATCAATCTTTACCTCCTTCTAGTGTAAATTCCAAAACTAGAGAGGCTGAGATACTAAACATTTTATTTCCCAGAGCCCTTGTAATGAGTGTTTTGGATATCAGGTAGGTTCTACCACCTTGCTGCATCATGAGAGATTTGGAAGCAGCACTGGGATAAGAGTGTGTCTTCTAGCTCTTTTACTGTCAGGCAAGCAAAGTCATAGAAAAATTGGAGGTATTTGACAGCAAAGTGTCCACCATGTCATTAGCTTAGTCTGGAGACTAGCTTCATTGCTGTTACGTGGTGATTGCAAGAGTGGTGGTTGCTTCGTAATCGTTAAATACCAGCTACCTTGAAGTCAGTAGTTCCAATGTAGGACTTAGGATTCCCTGCATTTAGGGAGGGGACTGTCTGGGAAGAAAATTCACCCCAAATATTTCAAATGAACAACTGTAAATGGATTAATAACAGAGGTGTGGGCAGGGGTAAGGGAGCACAGAAGGGATATTGATGCGCCCAGCATTAGTTATGTCACTTGAGCTGAGGAGGCAAGGTGAATACAAAGTGTTACTGTAGCCCTGGGAGAGCTCCACCCCGGGGAAGCTCTGCTCGGCAAGAGCTGATGTCTTCTACTAGATTGATGTTGTTGTTTCAATATCTAATTACATGTCTCTTTAGTCTTAAAATCATTGTGTAGTGTTTCTATTTCCTGCCACAAAATCCTAAACCCCTAATTATAAAATTGCTGTCTTGATTCCACATCCTTACTGCATCATTTCTATGCAACTCTTTACTGCAGCTGAAAAGTTTACACACTCCCTGTCTCCATTTCTTCTCTAATTTTCTATTTGGCCCAATCCACAACGAGTCATCCCTACTCTTTCGCCCTCACCTTTCTTCAGATCAGATTCTTGTCAAAGTCACTAGTGGCTTTCATTTTGCCAGAAACAATGATGAAATTTTAGTTCTCATCTCTCTGAACCCTTGAGTAGAAACTTTCTGTAACACTCTGTTGTTTCCTCCACTCTTCATGAATTCACATAATCCATCACTGAATAACTTTCATCATCGCAATCTCTACATATCTGAGACCTTCCCGGTTGCAGTTCTCAGACCTCTTCTCTTCCTTGTCTTTGCTTGCTCTTCAGCTAATCTCATTTAGTCCCATGGTTTTAAACACAATCTCTATTCTGATGATTCACGAATTTATATCTCCAAACCTTCTTCCCCTTACATTTAAGACTTATATAGAAATGTCTCCTCAACATCTATATTTGTATATCTAATGATTATTTCAAATGTATTGGGCTTGAAGCAACTTGATCTTTCCACAACTAACCAACTTTCTAAATGGTATTTCCACATTTTCTCATGTTCAGGCAAAAATATTTGGAGTCATCATTGATCTCTTTCTCTCTCGTACTTAATAGAAAATATGCCAGGAAAGGCTGCTGGATCTATGTTTAAATTCATTCGGAGGCTCTCCACCTGTCACTATAATCACAGCTAGCAATTTGACCCAAGTAATCATAATAACTTTGCCTGGATTACCAAGACAATTTCCTATACTGTCTCCCCATGTTTTACCAATTTTACCCTTTATTCTTCATACAGAATTCAAAATGGGCCTTAAAAGCTGTAGGTTAGGTTGCATTATTCCTCTGCAAACAAACACTCTAAACGGTTCATATCTCACTCAGAGGAGCAGCCAAGTCATTCATTCCACAGACTAAAAGCCCTACATGAACAGCCAGCTATTTCTTTTCATATTTCCCTACCTTATCCTGCCCCAGCCAGGAGGGGCTTCTTTATTTTCCTTGAATACCGAACTTGCATTTATCTCATGCACTTAGTACTTGCTATTCTCTCTGCTGGGCTATTCTCCTAGAATATGTCTGGTTCACTTCTTCACATTTTTTCTCAATATCCTATGTCAAATACCATTTTGCTTTTGATCTCCATTTCTTAAATTGCCTGTATGGTCACTTGGTATATTGTTGTTCTTGTGTGTTTGTGTGTGTGCATGTATGTATATATATATTTCTTTGATGCCTCTCCTCCAGCAGTAAAATGCAAACTCCATGAAAACAAACACTGTAATTCAGGGCTCCTGGTAGGCAGAATTCTAAGATGGCTCCCACTGATACCCACCTCTTTGTTTCCATGTCCTGTATAATCCCTTCTCATTAGTGCAAACTGGGCCTAGTGACTTGCTTGTAATGAATAGAGTGTAACAAGAGTTATGGGATGTTACTTCTGAGATTAGGTTGCAAAAGACAGTTGATTTCCACATTGCTCTCTCTCTCTGTCTTTCTGTTTCTTTCTCTCTCTGGTTCTTCTTGGGTACTTGCTCTAGTAGAGCAAACTGGAGGGACCCATATGGCAAGGAACTGAGGATGGCCTCTAGCCAATCACTAATAAGAAACTGAGAGTTTTGTTCAACAACCATTGAGGGACTGAATCCTGAATCACATGAATGTGCTTAAAATTGGATCCTTTCCTAGTGAAGTCATCAAAAGAGACCAAAGACCTGGCTGACATTTAAAAAAATTTTTTATTGGAGTATAGTTGATTTACAATGTTGTGTTAGTTTCAGGTGTACAGCAAAGTGAATCAGTTATACATATACATATATCCACTCTTTTTTAGATTCTTTTCTCATATAGGCCATTATAGAGTATCGAGTAGAGTTCCCTGTGCTATATAGCAGGTTCTTATTAGTTATCTCTTTTATATATAGTAGTGTGTATATGTCAGTCCCAATCTCGCAATCAAAGCTATTATGAGGTATCACCTCACAGTGGTCAGAATGGCCATCATCAAAAAATCTACAGACAATAAATGCTGGAGAGGGTGTGGAGAAAAGGGAACCCTCGTACACTGCTGGTGGGAATGTAAGTTGGTACAGCCACTATGGAGAACAGTATGGATTTTCCTTAAAAAAACAGAAAAAGAACTACCATGTGACCCAGCAATCCCACTCCTGGGCATATACCCAGAGAAAACCATAATTCAAAAAGATACATGCACCCCAATATTCATTGCAGCACTATTTACAATAGCCAGGACATTGAAGCAACATAAATGTCCATCAACAGAGGAATGGGTAAGGAAGATGTGGTACATATATACAATGGAATATTACTCAGCCATAAAAAAGAACAAAATAATGACATTTGCAGAAACATGGATGGACCTAGAGATTGTCATATTGAGTGAAGTAAGTCAGACACAGAAAGACAATATCATATGATATCGCTTATATGTGGAATCTAAAAAAATGGTACAAGTGAACTTATTTACACAACAGAAGTAGAGTCACAGTTGTACAGATGTAGAAAAGAAACTTATGGTTACCTGGTTGACATTCTGATTGTAGCCTGTGTGAGATTCTGAAGTAGAGGACCTGGTTAAGCCATGCTAAGACCCTTGACTCTCAGAAAATGTGAGAAAAATGTTGTTTTGCTCCAATAAATTTTGTAGTATTTGTACACAGAGCATAAATAATGAAGTGCTATATCCCCTCCGTAGAGGAAATACTCAGCAAATACTAGGAAAATCATATTAAATTGTCATTTTTAAGGTAAAAAATGTTCAAATGTCAATATTTTCATAAACTTTAACATACATTTGTTGAATGGAGTAATGAAGAACTTGCAGAAATGCAAACAGGAACATAAAAGTATAAAGTTCCTTAAAGAACTTAAATAATTTAAAGTAGTACTTAACTCATTTAAAGTAATTAAGAGGTAACCAGTATAACTTAGTGGAAAAAAAACAGTGGTTTTGAATGTCATTTTTCCAGTTTCTGGCAATGAGATATTTGGTAAATTATCCTCAAATATTTTTTAATGGATAATATTAAAGGTCATGAAGAACCTAGTGGCAAGACGGGAATAAAGACACAGACCTACTAGAGAATGGACTTGAGGATATGGAGAGGGGGAAGGGTAAGATGTGACAAAGTGAGAGAGTGGCATGGACATACATACACTACCAAACGTAAAATAGATAGCTAGTGGGAAGCAACGTCATAGCACAGGGAGATCAGCTCTGTGCTTCGTGACCACCTAGAGGGGTGGGATAGGGAGGGTGGGAGGGAGGGAGATGCAAGAGGGAAGAGATATGGGAACATATGTATATTTATAACTGATTCACTTTGTTATAAAGCAGAAACTAATACACCATTGTAAAGCGATTATACTCCAATAAAGATGTTAAAAAAAAAAGACAAAAAAAAGTTATTTTGGAGTATTGTTATGAAGATGAAGTAATAAAAACTAGAGAGCATAACTAGTTTACTGTTTGACATAGTGAGTTTTTAAAAAATAAGTACTGTTCAAGAAAAAATATTGCTTTATTTTACTATATGTCAATATAAATTTGGGGGGGGGGGTTTACCGTAATATGAGGAAACTGAAAAATAAAGAAAGCCAGCTAAATATTTGGTATAAAAATATTGGGCATAAATAATCTTTCTTTACACAATCCACTTTCTAACATTAATCATTTATCATTTTATTTGGAATATTTATTTCTATAGAATCAAGATAAAGCTCTTAGAAGTTATTTAATCAATTAGATTTAAGGTCAATATTCTCAGATAGCATCATAGTTCAAAAGGAAATGATTATCTTAGTTTGAATCAAAGCCATATATTTAGGTTCAGAATTAGACTTTTCAGTAACAGCTTCTATAAAATATTCAAAAGCTAGAAGACATTTATCTTAAATGTCAAGTAAGGGACACACATTTTAGAAGCAAATCTTGGTGATTTATGTCTGATGTTTTTCTATTTTTTGTTAATACAGATATATTAGTAAGTTAAAACTTTAACAAAGGATAAAGAAAAATGGTGGAAGAAATCTCTTTATATTTAAGAAAGCTATGAGAAATATTTTCATGATGGTTGTCCAAATAGAAAGAAAAACAATACTAATTTGGGGAGCATATCCTTATGTCCGGAAAACATAGGAAATATGTATGTATAGTATATGTCTGTCTCATTTGAGGAAGACGGTGAACATTAACTGCTAATGATCTCACCTTATATTCACAAATTTTGTTAAAACAGTTTGTTCTCCGTTATAAATATTTATATACTATGTTTTGCATTTTAAAATTATGTGAAACGCCAAAATATTTTATTCAATTTGTATGATTCCAGATATGCCTTTCTTTCAGTAGACATTTGAAATATACAGAGTATGGTTTCACATAGATAAGAAATGTAAACTATTGCCTGAATTCAATTCAATTATAACTAAACACAACTATTTATGAAATTGAAGAGCATATTATGATTATGAACTAAATATATTAGTATGGTATGGACATTGGTGACATATAAAGAATGAAAAAATATGAATAAATATGTAAATGGCACAATCATCTTAGAATGCTAGAAAATATTAATATTATTATGGACTTTTATGCATTTGTAATTTTTTTGCTTTAGTTGTAAAAAATGTAAGCCTATTGACAAAATTTGTATTTTTATTTATAAAACATTAGGTTGATTGTAAAATATGTATGTGTGTACACACATGCACAGAGTACACATATACATATATACATATATGTAAACATATTAAGACATGTATACATACATAAAGTGGACAGTACATTATAAAATCACACTTGCATAAAATATCACCAAGAATGACACAAGAAATTTAATAACTGGATTGACTTTGAGTAAATAAAGTGGGTGACTGAAGTAACAATACTGTGATATAGAATGTTTCCTGTCTAACTGTATCAGTCATTCCTTACACTACAATTTAAGTTCTTGAGCTCTCACTGGTGCAGTCTCAGCTTGAACTCGAACTGGCTTCAACTGGTAAAATACAAAATGCTTCTGCCTTATGTTCATAACCCCCCCGCATTTGGCCCTCTCACTGGTGCTTCTCTGTAGATTTGAGATGCGAGATCCCCTGGGATCCACCCATAACTGCACAACCAAAACTATAGGTGAGTTATTAACCATGCGGTGAACTCTTGATAAATGAGAATTGGAGACAAGCAAATTAATTCTTTGCTTTTCTTTTGGCTCTCCTACTTCCCTTGCCTCACTGGCTTTTTTTCACCTTAACTCTATTCCCTGGAATTATAGTTCCTAATAGAATGGTAGTATATAAACTTTTACTGTGATTTCTGCTTGTTGGGGGGCATAGGCCAAGACAGTTGGTTCCAGGAGTGTTCTTAAAACCAAACCCTCAGGATGGAATTTTGGAACTACATTACTCATGGTCCTGATGGCAACAAGTTGGTCTTAGTTAACCCCTGGCATCTGTGGAGTCATGATGATTATCATTCTCAACTATTATTAATTGAGATCAGTACATTTGGCAAATGACCTGTTGACATATGCAGTAACTGTGGGGCTTGAAGAGTAACCGACTCAGTGATAAGAAACATTGTCCAAACCAGAGGCACAAGGATTTTCTCAGTTTCTTGTATCTTTTCTTATAGGGGTTTTATAAGTTTTAGCTTTTACATTCACATTATAATCCATTTTGAGTTTTATTTGTTTGTTTTATGGTGTGATTATTGGGTTGAGGTTTAGTGTTTTCCCATCAAGTTGTTAAGGCAATATTCTTTTAGAAGACTAATCATTCCCAATTATATTGTATGGTAGCATTTGTTGAAAACAAGTTGACCAGATATATGTGGATCTGTTTTGGCCTCTCTGTTCCTCTCTGTGTACCTTTATGTCCATCCTAATACACCCCATCCCCCTACCCCTAACAAAATCACCATCTTGATTAATGGAGATTTTTATTAAATAGCAATTTGATAATATAAGTTCTTCTACTGGGTTTTTCCTAATGAAAATGTTATTAACTATTCAAGGTCCTTTGCATCGTCAAATAAATTTTAGAATCACATATATGTGTGTGTGTGTGTGTGTGTGCGTGCGTGCACATGTACACACACACACATAAAGTGGGTGGTGTTTAAATAGAAAATGCAAGGAGTTTATAGATCCACTTGGGGAGAATTGAAGTCTTACTATGCTGAGTCTTCCAATCTATGAACACAGTACATGTCTCCATTTATTTGGGTCCTGTTAATTTTTTCTCAGGATGGTTTTGTAATTTGCAGTGTACATATTTATACATATTTGTTAAATCTGTTATTACATTTTCATCTTTTTCGATATTATTGTGGGTTTGAATCAAATTATACTCACCATAAAGCTAATGTTGGTAGAATTTTTATTTGTCATAAGTGATCCATTTATTCTCCACAGAAAATTTTAGTGTTCTTTTTTGTTTTTGTTTTGTTTATTTTGTTTTCTTTATAACATTCCTTTGTGTGGGTTGTTCCTTAGATTTTTTTTTTTTAATGGTCTATGGGCCCTTTAATTCTAACAGCTACTTTTAAAAAACTATGTAATTAATCCCCATCTTTTCTTCAAATATTTTCTTGTCTGTCTTAAATTTTACTTCTTTTGAGTTTCCTGGTTTGTTCTTCTGTGCTTCATTCTGGGTGGTTTCCTCAATCTTGTGTTCTTATTCACTTATATCTTAACTCTGTTTGCTATATAGACAACTTATTGTGTTCTCTACCTCTCCAATTATGTATTCTAAAGCTAATTATTTGCTAATTTCTAACTATTGGCTGACTAATTCTAATGTTGCTACAGCTGATGAAATAGATAATCTAGAATACTGTGTTAGACACTGCTCTGTCAACAACATACAGGAAGGAAAGCTATCGTACTGTTCATAGCATCCCCAGAAAGCTGTCTGTAGTAAAGTAGATGAGTCTTTGGGTGGAAGATACATAAAATTGAAGAGGAAATCACAGTTAATTAGATCTCAATTCATAAAACAACTTAAATTCAGAATTTCTCCCTGCACCCCAAAGTTAGACAGTTTATGAGGTGAAACTTACTAAATGGCAGTTGACCATAATTGGACTATAAGGGTGACTGCTAGTTATCACTTTGTCCACACATATTTGTCTCACTTCTAGTATACCTGGACTATGTTCTGAGTTGGGGGCGAGGTCTGTGGTTTTAAACAATGATGGAGAGGAAGCAAGGGCAGAACTCAACAATTCCTTTCCTATTTTGTCTTCTTACAACTACTATTTCATTTTTATCTTTGTACATATAAAAAGGTGGCTATTTTACACTTCACTTTTATTTCTTCTATATTTAGCTAACTTTTTCATTGTACTTCCTTAATTTTAAAAAAGTGTATTTAGCTATTTTTGTGGGTTTGAATTCGTATTCTTTTTTCCAACTACAAATTTTTAAATAGGATTTTATTTCCATTTAATAAAAATTACCTTATTTTTCATTTTATCAGAGCTTCATTATTCAATAAATCCAATAATCTCCGCATTGCACTGTAGATCACTCTGATCCAGTATTTTAATTCTACCCTTTTTTTAACCCCACAAATTATTATCTGTGCTATTACTGGTGATTTTATTTTTATTTCAATATAAATATTTATTAATATTTATTACATACTACCTATTCTTTTGCTTACTATTTATTCTCACATCTCCAGAATTCCTTCTGAGTTCATTTCCTTCTTCTTTCTGGATTCTGTCCTTTAGGACTTCCCGAGCATTGTGGAGATATTTGTATTTTTGTACTCTCTCTTTTTTGATCTCCCTGACTCTCTTTCTCCTTTGTCTTTTTTTTTTCTTTCTTGAGAAAACTGATTACTGATTCATTGGTACATAACTCTAGGTTAATCGTTATTTCCTCTCAGGATTGCAAAATATATTTCATCTGTTCTCTGTGATAATTATAGGTTTAATTTTTAAAATATATTTCCACTCATATGTTCTTTTGCTGCAAGTGTGTAACCTGTTTTATAGATATCTTTCACCAATTCTAGACACTTCTTAGCCACTTTCACTTCACATACTGTTGCTCACTTCTATATTTTCTACATTCCCTCCTTCTGTAGTTTGAACTAGATATTTTGGACCTCACTTTGCCCTCTTTTCCTTTTATTCCATTTCTAAACTTTCTTCCCTATTTTCTTTATCTACTTGGCATTCAGTAATTTTTCAGATATATCTTCCAGTTTAACTATTCTCTATTCAGCTATCATTCACCTGAGTTATTTAAACAACTTAAATATTGTCTTATTTTTAAAATCTCCTGGATTATTTTTGATTGTATCTTATTCTTTGAGCAATATTTTAATTATATTTTATCTTTCTGAAAATCCATAATTATTACTCTCAATTCTATAATAATAATTTCATTTTTTATTTCTTTTTCTGCTATCACTTCTTTTGTGTTGTTTCTCTCTGTGTTGCTGACTTTCACTGGAGAACTTATATTTGCTTGAATTTACTTTGTGAAAGCTTGGAAAAAACTAAGTAAGGATGTTGTTTTTGCCCTAGTTTGAATTTGAAGTTGCTTCTTTATAACTAAAGTGTTCTACTCATCTCTGTTCACTGATTTATGGTTTCTAATATAGACTAGTTTTTCTCTCCCACCTCATCTTCATTGCCACTTATAATATTGATATTTGCATTTTCTTCAAAATTAACACCACATGTTTTAGCTCACCTTTTATTTCTTACCAGATTTGCAATAAGGCAACATTATGTACTATTTAGGACTTAGTGTTCAAAAGCAGAATATTTTATCAAAGTATCTGTTCTGTCAGATATAGTACCAAACCCATTTAATTATCTTTGTATGTGGCCAACTGCCTACTAGCAAACAAAATATGTTAGATAATATTAGGAGTGATTAGGATTAATATTAGTGTGATTACCATATATAAAAAGATCTACATATTTATTTGAAGCAATATAAATTCTGATATTTAAAAAATTTTTCCTGTAAAATAAAACACCACTTATCATTAAAATTCAAACATAAGCTAATGAAATATTTTCAACTTTTTAGAACTCATACAATCGGATTTTAAAGCAGCACTTAATTTTTAATGTACACTCTTCCAAAGAAATGTGTTAGTTTGTACTTATTTGTATGTTTTGTTCATCTAGCGTGTATTGTAATGTATTCTAAAAGTGTGTCCTTAGAATCTCAGATTAGTTTATAAATTTGTCAATAGAAAGGACATATTTCTTTCCAAATTTGGAATTACCTTATGGTATGTAGCATTCAATTTGGTAAAAAAAAAAAAAAAAAATGTGATTTTGCAATTCTTTTTCATTTTAATCATTTGAAATTTGGTTATTAAAATATGCAATATTTGGTGGCAGACATAAGCAAAGTAGCTGTGAATCATAAAATCTCAACTTCACAATTCAAAAAAAATAGAAAAATAGGCAAAATCCTCAGAAAAATTATGAAAAGGTAAAGAGTATATGTTAGTGAATTTTTCTACAGTAGCGAGTAATTCCCCCCAAATCCCATATCTTACAAGAAACATCCATACATTGTTCTCATTATATGCCAAGGTTGTGTACTACCTGTTGTAGCATTTTCTACTGTTTTGACCTTCCAGGATAGAAGTTAAAGTGATCCCCTACTTGAGATGTATCATTCTTTTTGTAGAGGAAAAGAGCATGAAAGCTGGCAAGATTTGCAATAAGTTAAACCTTTAGTTCAGAATTGTCCCATGGCATGCCTACTCAAAGCTCTTTGGTCAAAGCAAGTCACATGCCCAAGGCCCTACCTCAAAGAACATGTTTTCAAATTGCAATAGATAAGGAGATATAATCCTACTTCACAAAAGAGACGAGCAAGTATTGGATAAAATATAAATACTGACTGTAATAAGAGAAAACACACACACAAAAACAAAGAATAGATTTGTTTGTACTACTTTTAAAAGAATAGGTATAGTAACTCTTTGTGATGAGAATGCTTGAGATCTTCTCTCAGCAAATTTGAAGTATACAATACAGTATTATTAACTATAATTACCATGCTGTACCTTGGAGCCCCAGAACTTTTTAATCTTATAACTGAAATTTGTACCTATTGTCAATTATGCCTCAATAAAACTGAAAAAGAAAGAAAAAAAAGGAATATATGCAGTTCTATAGCTGAACAATAATGCTCTGTTTTCTTTTATAAACTATATTTATTGAATTGAAAGGATATGTATGTCACGCAGCCTCTACTCCATCCTCCATAGAAAAGCCTTTTGTTAAAGACTACTATAATTATTTAAATTCTGTTACCTAGAATTTAAGTGCGTGATTTGAACATTTACAGAATGTAGATCTTATAGGACTAAATTATTTTTAGTTAACGTAAGATGACTGGCACATAAGAGTGAAATGAAAGAAATCTATTTAACTTTGTTTTGTTTCCTAAGTCTAGGAATGTTTGAATTCCATAGCTTTCCCATGGAGAGAGATGACAACTGTCATCCCCTAGTATTGAAATGTGTAGCTTATGTTTTGTGTCTTTTTTCCTTCAAGATTCTGTCATGGTAGATCAGTAGAGTTATCAGCTTTCATTGTGCAAGAATATATAAAAATAACAGAGGGATAGCTAATAGTAAACTGTTTCAATATTTTCCAAATTTGAAACAATAACCATATGATATTGTTAGTATTACTTTGTTAACCTAATATGTCAAAAAGCTACACATTGTATCTATACAGAAATGTGGGACTCAGACTAACTAAATTCAGGTCAGTGATAACACAATTATAAACTAATTTCTAAAATTTAATTTTAGAAATTAAATTTTAGAAACTAAAAATTTCTAGAAAAATTTAAAAATTTTTAGAAATTAAATTTTACTAATTTATGTATATAAAAAATTATAATGTACAAGTTATTCTTCATAGCAAACAGTGGTTTTTCAACAATTTTGTTAAGTTCAGCAGAAAATCTAGAATTAAAATATTCATTTATAAATAAGCAAATTTCAAACTCCAAAACTACGGTTTTGGTGGCATTGCTGATGATTTCACTATTTCCTTTATGTCATTCTATTTCCTGTTTCTAGATCTTGCTCACAATTCTATGGGAAGAGCTATATATATTCCTCAGAATTATATGTTTTAAATAATACTCCGAAAGGATATTTATTAGTGTTTCAACAATATCATGGTCATGAAAATTCTCAGATCTCTTGCTGTGGGTTCACACTTCTGGAAGCATTACCATACCCATGTCTAGGATGTGCTTCCCAGACTGGCCACCAATCAATGACTGAGGATGGTAGATACAGCAGAGCCAAGACACTCCTGACTCTAAAAAGCATGGTTTGAGATTTCCCATGGACCTGGCCAAAGCTTCCTCAAATCTAAACTACAGTCTGAGCCACATCCTGCCCAACTCCCCTTATTTCTCTGTCTCATTTTAAGGGTTTCATCCCTGCATGAAAGCCTGGAGCCTCTCCTTGCCTGCTCCTGCCTCTTCGCCTTTATCTTTTGCAGGTATCTCCTCAATAAAACCACATTTAATTCCCTTTAGAAGAGCTTAACTGACTTAGGTAGCAGGAAATGGTTCAAGAAAAAGGTGGTAGATTATTCTTGGGTTCCTTACTTACTGCCTGGCAAGCTGGGGAAATGTCACTTTGTGTGGTAAGTGGGCTATGGATTGTCTCCAGTATAAGATGGAGTCCCACATGCGCATGATTTCACTTGTGGCGACTGGAGAAAATGGTCCAGTGAAGAGGACTGCCATTACACTTACAGTGATTCAGGCTTTTGAAAGATTTGGGGGAGAATACTGCCTTTAAGGAATGAGGAGTTGACTGGTTTTTGATGACCTGTATTGATGTCCAGCAGAGAGATTATAGGAGACTAGGGCCATTGTTGGTAAAATCTGGGATGCTGAATTGGGGGATGGGGACATCTGGATAGACTCTCTAGACAGATGATCCTGAAGAAGTTGTCTGTGCTGGAGCCCTGGAATCCTCAGAGTTCACAGAGGTGACTCACCAGTCTTTCCTAGTGAAAGCTAACAGTTTATGCCTGACAGAGAACACTGTAGTAGCCTCTCTCACAAGGGCAACAGGTGACCACCTTTCCTCAAGAGATTCATTTCTTCTCCCGTGGGTCACAGGCTGGGAATTAACATTAAATTGCAACCTAATCCAACTGGAATGTGTTGATAAGAAAGAACATATACACTTATAGAGGAGATATAAGATTTAGCTTATATTAGCAGGAGTTGAAGGAATGACCCAGGGATTGCACTTTGGGGGTACTTGCTGAGTAGGCCAGAATATAAGACTGCATAAGCAAGAATTCTCAGGACATGAGGATTAAACACTCAGGCAAGGGCCCCAGAAAATAGAGATATCTCCACACTCTAGAAGAATGAAGAAAGAAATGTCCCATGTTGAGCAACAGACATAGCTGAGTTGCCATGACAGAATAAAGAGGCTACAGGAGGAGAGAAAGCTGCATAGAATAAATTACGTGAGTCCAGAAAACCTACCAGAGGAGAGGTTTTCAGGAGGAGCCAGAATACATACCATTCGCCAGGGCCATCCAAACTGCATTGATGAGCGGCATCGGCAACACAACAGGTTAAGTGGTAGCGCTCTTCCGTAAGGCTGAGTTGATGACAAGGGAGGCAGTAACAAACTTGGAATTGTTCATCTATGGATCTCAAAATAACAGGAGTGACCTCCAATGTCAGAAAAGCAGCTAAGGTTCATGTGACCTAAAGGTGGTGGTAAAGATAGTGAGCATAGTGTTCCAAAGGGCAAAAGAGACAGGCAGCCAGCTTGGGTGCTGTTAACGTCTACAGCAAGAAAATGGCACGCATGGCGGAGCAGAAAGAGAACAGTAGTCACTCCGGTAAAAAGTCATAATTCTCTCCTCAGTTTCTGGAACTGTGTCTATTTGAAGATCCATAGCTCATTTATTGGTGAAGAGCCAGATAGCTAGAACAAAGGGTTTTTTGCAACAATGCAGTCAGTACGTAGGACGAGGATTTCTTCAGTTCTTCCGCAAAGAGACGTATGGCCTTTTCCTTAGGTGACAGTAAATTAAGGAGAGAGCTACAGTTTGATTCTGAAGGCTGTCTGCTGGCAGAATTCCCTTAAGAGGCTAATTAGCTATGGCCCACCCATATTATAGAGGGTAATCTGTTTTACTCAAAGTTTACCGATTTAAATGTTAATCTCATCTAAAAAATACCCTCACAGAAACATCTAGAATAATATTTGACCAAATATCTGGTTGCCATGGCCTAACTAACTTGATACAGAAAAGTAACTATTCCTTTATGTAATATTTTTTCTGTCTTCATTTTCTCCTTCCTCTTCTCTCTGTTCTCTTCTTTCTCCTTCTCCTTCTTCTTAATATCCTTATGCCTTTGTTTGTGTAGAAAGGAGATTAAGAGGTAATAACCAAGAAAGATACATGCAAACACTAATCAACTGCATTCTTATGGTAACCTATAAAGATCAAACTGTGAGAAATCATGATTATTATAAAATAGTGTTATTAATCATGACACAGAGGTTTTGTGTGAAATGAATATTTTGATTTTATATTTTTCACCTGCTGATTCTTAATTTACTTCCCAATTAACTTACAAAGTTTTTCAGTTTTTGACGGCAACAATGATTTTTTTTAAAAAAAGTGTTACTCATAGTTTTCCTGACAGCAATATGCAAGAAAAATGCTATGTTTGATAAGTCTGAAACTTACTTAAAAGATTGCAATCTTTACTTCTGTGTTCTCTGTTAAATGTCAGCTATGTTTGGCCATTTACTTAGAGCTAAAATGAGTAGTCAGTTAACCTGATAAGATAGAATTCACAGTGCATTTTTCAAGATGCTCTGAGGGAGAGTCAGGTGAGGTCCCCAAAGCAAGTTGTACATTCCATCCTGTTGTTTCATATACTGAGAACTGTTGTTTCGTGAAGAAAAATTCAATCTACGCTTTTTATTATTTATTTTTCTGTTATGTAAAGACATGCAATAATATTTAGAAAGGGCTAATTTCTACTTCATGCACTTTGGAAAAGAAGAAGTATGGAATGACAAAACCCTAAACTTTTAGCTAGTTGGCTTAACTTACTGACGGGAACATTTTGATACATTCATTTAACTAAGAAGTATTTTTTGTGTATACTGTATCAGGTCAGGCACTGTGCTATACAATGAAATTATTATGGTAAATATAAGGTACATTGTGTGCTTCCTCTTAAAGCTTGTAGACTATGGAAAAGAGATAGAAATAAAAATGTCAAAACCATTATTATAGAATGGGAAGTACAGGGTGTTATTCCCTGGGCCCCTAATTAAGAGTCAGGGAGCTTGATTTATTCAAGTATAGTGGAATACTTAGAAGACAGGAAGAAGTATTCCTGTATCAATTGGTAGAGAAGTCACTAGTATTTTTGTGTCTAGGAGAAAATGCAAACTATCTTTTGGATTACCATTCTTTTTCAGACTTTTCCATGGCCTGGCCCCTTCTCAGTGATGCTGACTGAAAGGGATTAGGGATCTTTTTGCCCCAGAAAAAGTTACAACAGTGGTGGCAATAGCTAGAACAGATAGTGTTGCATCCTGTTGCAGATACTCCTTGAGAGGAGGGGATGATGTTATCACAGATTATGAACCTGGTATCTTCTCTTTGGACGAAAAACATGATTAGAACCTCTTTATAGATTGTCCAGAATGAAGTCCGCTCACATTAAAGGCTCCAAAGACCTCAGAGGGGAACTCACGAGGAAGCAAGAGGGCATCTTTATTTGAGATCCAGAAATATCTCCAGGACCTGTTGGTTTGTCTAGATTATTCCTCTGTGGTTATGTTTTGAGTCTTTGCAGCACCAGCCACCCAGGCACAGTGGCAGACCCTCAAAACAGAGACTGGATGTGACTGTGCATAAGAGTTCTAGCCTTGGACAATAAGCATGAGCCTTTGTGGGACCCTAGAGAATCTTTCCAGGAATATGACTCACTAGATGAATCATCAAAATAGAGACCAAGATTCACTAGAGTGTGCTAGACATTTTTTTTCCAGTTAAGGTTTATTGGAACTCTGTGGTCTAATTTACAATGCTCAAATCTTCCAGCAGTCAAGGAAAATCTTTGCACCTGATATTTTTGTAATTTGGAGCTTCCGGCAAAGGGAGGCAGCTTCCATCCAGACGTGCCCCTTGGGGTTTTGGACTCCCTGGGGTTTTAATGACCCTGACATAACTAGTAGGTACATTGCTTTTATTTTTTGTTTTGTTTCTGTTTTTTTGGTTGTTGTTTTGTTTTGAAGACAAGGTGTTAGAAACCACAAACATTTTTTTGTTTAATTTTTGTTGAAAGAGGGTAAGATTTAACTGGGTTGGAGATATACACTATCCATTGGGGTGGGAAAAATTACTTTAAAGTTTTTTAATATAATATATATATATATATATATATGTATAGATATATAGAGACATATATACTACTGTATTTGAGGAAGATCTGATTATTGTTATAGTAACCTCTAAATACCTGATCAAGTATTTCAAAATGATTTGCTCAGTGGTCTGTTTAAAATTGTAATTTGAGTTTTTCTTTATAATGAAAATTCCCTGTAAATATTTCCTCTATGTCTGTATTTAGAAAGTGTTATTTTTGAAAATTAATTATACACGAGTAGACCTGTATGTTTATGTTACCTGAAAGATTGATTATAGTAGGTCTATTTATACATTAGACTAAGCATTGAGGGGATGAATATCCTTGTCTGAAGTTTCCAAATCACATCAAAGAAATAGAGCAAAAAATATATATGTAATTAACAATGATACAAAAATATTGGTCACTTTTTACATTTCATAAAGAATCATGGCTACAGATTTTTTTAAAGTATTATTACTATTTTTAATTTCAGGCAGTTTTTTTTTATTGGAGTATAGTTAATTTACAGTGTTGTGTGAGTTACAAGTGTAGCAGAGTAACATTTTTTTGGTAATACAGTTTATTACAAAATATTGAGTATCGTTCTTTGTACTATACATAGGTCCTTGTTGTTTATCTATTTTATATATAGTAGTATGTATATGTTACTCCCAACTTCATAATTTATTCCTCCCCCCCACATTTCCCCTTTGGTAACCATAAGTTTGTTTTCCCCTTTGGTAACCATAAGTTTGTTTTCTTTATCTGTGAGTTGGTTTCTGTTTGGTAAATAAGTTCATGTGTATCATTTTTTCTTTTTTTAAGTTCCACACTCTAGTGATATCATATGGTATTTGTCTTTCTCTGTCTGACTTAACTTCACTTAGTATGATTAACTCTAGTTCCATCCATGTTGCTGAAAATGGCATTATTTCATCTTTTTCAGTAGTGTTCCGTTTTATATATTTTTATATATATATATATATATATGTGTATATATATATATATACATATATATACACATATATATATATATATATATATACGACATCTTCTTTGTCCATTCATCTGTCGATAGATATTCAGGCTGCTTCCATGTCCTGGCTATTGTAAATAGTGCTGCAGTGAACACTGGGGTGCATGCATCTTTTTGAATTATGGTTTTCTCCAGATATGTGCCCAGAAGTGGGATTGCTGGATCATATGGTAGTTCTATTTTTAGTTGTTTAAGGAACCTCCATACTGTTCTGCATAGTGGCTGTACCATTTTACATTCCCACCAACCGTGTAAGAGGGTTCCCTTTTCTCCACACCCTCTCCAGCATGTATTGTTTGTAGACCTTTTGATTATGGCCATTCTCACTGGTGCGAGGTGGTTCCTCATTGTAGTTTTGATTTACCTTTCTCTAATAATTAGCGATTTGAGCATCCTTTCATGTGCCTGTTGGCCATCTCTATGTCTTCTTGGGAGAAATGTCTATTTAGACCTTCTGCAATTTTTTTCATTGAGTTTTTCTTTTTATATTGAGCTGTGTGAGCTGTTTGTATATTTTAGAGTTTAATCCCTCATGGGTTCCATCGTTTGCAAATATTTTTTCCCATTCTGTAGGCTCTTTTCGTTTTGTTTATGGTTTCCTTTGCTGTGCAAAAGATTTTCAGTTTAACTAAGTCCCATTTGTTAATTTTTGTTTCCATTTTCATTGCTCTAGGAGGTGGTTCCAAAAAGATTTTGCTACAATTTATGTCAAAGTGTCTTCTGCCTATGTTTTCCTCTAGGAGTTTTATAGTATCCATTCTTACATTTAGGTCTTTAACTCATTTTAAGATTATTTTTGCGTATGATGTTAAAGAATGTTCAATTTCATTCTTTTACATGTAGCTGTCCAGTTTTCCCAGCACCACGTATTGAAGAGGCTGTCTTTTCTCTACTGCATATTCTTGCCTTTGTTGTCATAGATTAATTGACCATAGGTGGTTGGGTCTACTTCGGGGCTCTCTTTCCTGTTCCATTGATCTATATTTCTGTTTTGTGCCAGTACCATGTTGTTTTCACGACTGTAACTTTGTAGCATGGTCTGAAGTCACGAAGTCTGTTACCTCCAGCTTGGTTTTTCTTTCTTAAAGTTGGTGTGGCTAATAGGGGTCTTTGTGTTTTCATACAAATTAAAAATTTTTTTGTTCTAGTTCTGTGAAAAATGCCATTGGTCATTTGATAGGGATTGCGTCGAATCTGTGGATTGTCTTGGGTTATATGATCATTTTAACAATATTGATTCTTCCAGTCCAAGAACATGGTATATCATTCCAACTGTTTGTGTCATGTTTAATTTCTTTAATCAGCATCTTATGGTGTTCAGAGTACAGTTCTTTTGTCTCCTTAGGTAAGTTTGTTCTTAGGTATTTTATTTCTTTTGATGTGATGGTAAATAGGATTGTTTCCTTAATTTTTCTTTCTGATCTTTTGTTGGCTTTAAGTGGGCTTTAAGGCTTCAGTTCCCCCCTATACTCCTGGTCTAACCACACACCTGGGGGGGCCTTCAGGCAGATTTTTTTAAAGCTATTTGAATGTATGTTCAAGGGCAGCAACAAATCTCTCATCCTTGGATTTAATACATCTTTTTATTGCATTATAGATGAATTTACTTTATAAGATAGTTACTTACCTTTGCTGTGATAGGTTCACCAGTTCTTTTATAATAAGTTTGGTTCAGCTCAGCATCTAAATTCTACAAAATTAGTCTTGCTCATTTCCATTTAGATGAGCGCCTGATTAAAGTACAATGGCACTCTGACTTCTTAATATAAACCTTTACATTTTTTTATAGGAAAGTTTTACACAGTTTAACACAATAAAATTTGATGCCATTCAAGCACTATATATTTGTCTTAGTTCATGTTTTCATTATGATGTGCTTGAGTTCTAAGGTTTGTGTAAGTGTATAAAGATTTCTAGTAACATTTTCCCCAGAATAGTATTTTAATTTTTATCAGGAACTTGAACATTAATAGTTAGTATATGAGGAGAAACATGTGAAGAATAAAGAGGTGAATAAAGATGAAAAATTAAAAATTGAGGATAATAATGAGGATGTGAACTAAAACCCTGGCTGCATTGTCTTCTATGAATAATTTTCCAGACTTTACTGAGTATATCCATGTTTTCTCATTCTTCTCAAACATTGGAAGGGCTTTCTTTCTTTTAAATCTCTCAGTAATTATTCTTGTTATCCTCTACTAGTGACTTATGAAAGAAATTTCTCCTGCCGTTACTTGATTTTCTCTGTTTCATTAATCTCTTCCTGTGTATTGGATCATCACATCAACATTCAAATATGCTCTAGAATCTCTTACCTCAAATAGAAAAAAAAAAAAAAAGACAGTAAAAATATTAGTTAGATCTCTGAAATAAATGTCTGGTCCAGAAAATAACTTAATGATATGAATTCTGGCACAGACATCACCTTCTTAAGTCCAGAGAAATGTCTTTCTTTGATTTTTTCCTCCTCTAACACATTACTGTGCATTGTCTTATTGGAACAAGCTACTAAATCTCTCCAACCCTTCAACGTGTCATTGAATTCATATTCTGCAACTTCCTGTCCCAATAATGTTAATCTCACCATTTCTTTTATCCCTTGTTTGATTATATAGAAAGTAAAGATAATATCTGTAGCAGACATAAGTGGTTGCCTACCTCACTTTCAATCTCCCTACTTGGTTATTTTGTTCATGTTTTTAATTCTCTCCCATAGGACTCACTGTTAAATCCTGCGTACTCTAAGCTGATCATTAAAATCTTTTTCTCTTTGCCAGTGATAGATCTAGGGATGATTATGAAACTTTGATCCTACCCTAAAGATAAAAAATATATTTTAATCATGGTTAAATTTGTATTCATCTTCATTTACATTTGGAGAAGTCTGCTGGAAAGAGCCTGGGGAAAGTTTCCCCTTTAAAAAAGAAAACTCACACAAGAAGAGTTACCCACATTTTCTACTACACGTTCTCATGTTTACACACAGAGTCATAACCATTTTACTCTCATGAAGGGAGGAAGGCTGAGAACAAAGGTGCTGAGGAGGGCAGGTCAGAAAATAACGCAAAAAGCTGGGTTCTTGATGACATCATTCAGCCACTGAATTAAACAACCCTGGGGGTGCCTGACCTTTAGAGTCTTTGCTATATGAGGTAATACATTTTTCTTACTGAATTGGGATTTTCTATTTTTTTCAGGCAAAAGAATCTTATATAGTGTAGTACTTACCCACAAGTCTGGTGAGATGATTTAATAAGTTAATTCACATATACCACATAGCAGAGAGCTTGGGACATAAAATACTTAAAAATGGAAATTATTACAATTGAATTTTCCCCTCTTCCTCTCCTTCTTCTCCTTCTTCTTCTCATAGTATTAGTATTAGTAATAATTAGTACTGTTTTATTTTACGATTTCATGCGGTCTAAGTAAATTTAATTTCCCCAATAGCAGTACCATGCATCTTTATGAAAGAAAACAAGAAACAATATCCAGCAATTAGATAAACACATAACATTTTCTGTAGTTTAAGAATCATCTTTTGGCTTACAAGATTTTCAGATGTAGGGGATTTTAAATGCCTACTCCGTTCTTCATTACCTGCTGAGTTATCCATGACCTAAATATATGCCTCATCCTTATATTTTTACCATTAGACTCATATGCCTCCTTCAGGGGTGATGCATTCTACTCAATAATGACAGATAATGATATAAAATTTAAGCAAATAGTAATGTTATAAATGGACCTTAATCATTTCAAATCTTATGTTTCTCACTCAGAAAGGACCAAGCTTTCCAAAATAGTAGTGGACCAGATGGAAGAAATGTAATATTCAAAGGCAAATCTATATATGTTACTTCAGATATATCAAGTAAAGGTAAAAATGGATATTTGTTTCTAAAGAGAGATAAAAGACCTTGCTAATTTTCATTAAGTACTTAGTCTTAATGAATTTCACTTAAATCCTAAGTAATTTTTAAATAGATCTTTATTGGAGTATAATTGCTTCACAATACTGTGTTAGTTTCTGCTGTACAACAAAGTGAATCAGCCATATGCATACATATATCCCCATATCCCTCTTGAGCCTCCCTCCCATCCTCCCTATCCCACCCCTCTAGGTCATCGCAAAGCACCGAGCTGATCTCCCTGTGCTGTGCTGCTTCTTCCCGCTAGCTAACTGTTTTACATTTGGTAATGTATGTATGTCAATGCTACTCTCAGTTCGCCCCAGCTTTCCCTTCCCACCCAATATCCTCAAGTCCATTCTCTATGTCTACATCTTTATTCCTGCCCTGCCACTAGGTTCATCAGTACCATTTTTTTTTTTTTTAGATTGCATATATGGAATCTATTCCATATATGCGTTAGCATACGTATTTGTTTTTCTTTATCTGACTTACTTCACTCTGTATGACAGACTCTAGGTCCATCCACCTCACTACAAATAACTCAGTTTCGTTTCCTTTTATGACTGAGTAATATTCCATTGTATATAGGTGCCACATCTTCTTTATCCATCTAGGTTAGTTCTATGTCCTGGTTATTGTAAATAGTGCTGCAGTGAACACTGTGGTACATGTCTCTTTTTTGAATTATGCTTTTCTCAGGGTATATGCCCAGTAGTGGGATTGCTGGGTCATATGGTAGTTCTAGTTTTAGTTTTTTAAGGAACCTCCACACTGTTCTCCATAGTTGTATCAACTTACATTCCCACCAACAGTGCAGGAGGGTTCCCTTTTCACCACACCCTTTCCAGCATTTATTGTTTCTAGATTTTTTGATAATGGCCATTCTGACCGGTGTGAGGTATCACCTCACTGTAGTTTTGACTTGCATTTCTCTAATAATTAGTGATGTTGAGCATCTTTTTGTGTGCCTCTTGGCCATCTGTATGTCTTCTGGGACCTAATTAAACTTAAAAGCTTTTGCACAGCAAAGGAAACCATAAATAAGATGAAAAGACAACCCTCAGAATGGGAGAGAAAATATTTGCCAGTGAAACAATAGATAAAGGATCAATCTCCTAAATATACAAACAGCTCGTGCAGCTCAATATCAAAAAAAACAAACAATCCAATTAAAAAATGGGCGGAAGACGTAAATAGACATTTCACCAGAGACATAAGTAATTTTTTGATTGACTTGAATGCCAGCTTTATATTCAGAGTGGTCAAGTTCAAATAATTTTTGGGAGAACTGAGCACACATGCAACAAAATGTGAGGACATTAATCGAAATTTAAGGACTATAAACTTTCCAAATAACTCTAACATAAAATCAGTGAAAAAATTTAAGCAATATATAATAGTGACATAACTGTTGCTTCAGTCTTCTTGTAAATTAAATATAAATAACACCGATAAGTAAATTTTCTTATATGGGTTTAATAAAAAATGGTTCTTGAAAATTAAAAAAGAGAAAAATTAAGTACATAATTACATTGGAGTCAAAGTACATTTTATTGTTGTTGTTGTGATAACAGTTGCTAATTTTCAACAATACAGGACTTGTTGCCTAACTATAGTTTTCTTTGTTCCAAATAGATTTTTCAAAGCAAAAATATGACATAAATTTTGCCCATAAGATGATTAGACAAAACTGGCATTGGGATGGAAAATCATGTGTTTCAAGACCCTTCACACCAAGAGATATTTAGGCATTATTACTTAGATTAATTGAGCTTTTATTAAAGCTAGTTTTCTAGTATTCACACTTCAAAATACAGATGGAAATAAAATATATAGTTCTCAATTTGGCAGGAGTGTACTATACAATTTATAATAAAGTTGATTTATATTAATTGCTAGAAAATTTATGGGCAACAGATTTATTTTAATGGAGTCATTTATTGTCCTAATTTGTTTTATTGATATTAGGATCCGGACATCTTGCTGTTTTAAAAGGATACTCAAGCACAGGGAGATCAGCTCCGTGCTTTGTGACCACCTAGAGGGGTGGGATAGGGACGGGGGAAGGGAGAGGCAAGAGGGAGGGCATCTGGGGCTATATGTATATGTATAGCTGATTCACTTTGATATACAGCAGAAACTAACACAACACTGTAAAGGAATTATACTCCAATAAAGATGTTAAAAAAAAAAAAGTTAACAAACAGCAAATTAAAAATGGATGATTTTTTAATCCATTTACAATCAATTAAATAGTACATTTTGTTTTCTTTTCTTTTTTCTCCTTATGATTGTTGTTTTTCATTGTCGCCCCTATGTCCTTATGCTAATAAATAAAGTTGGTTTCTGCTAAATACAGTATTGAAAATCAAGAAGGAAATACACTATTCTCTTATTCTCCTTTAATTTGAAAATATGTGTATTGGCACCACTATATTGCTTTCAGTTAACGTTAATTTGTGTGTACTTTACATTTTTTTATCAGTCTTGCTAAGGGTTTCTCTTAGTTTCCTGTTGCTGCTGTAACAAATTAACACAATCTTAGTGACTTAAAACACCACAAATTTATTATTTTACAGTTCTGGAGATCACAGTTCAAAATAGGTCCAACTAAGCTACAGTTAAAATGTTTACAGGACCCCATTCCTTCTGCACATTCTGGGAATCCATTTTCTTGCCTTTCTCAGCTTCTAGAGGCTCTCCCCAATCCTCAGCCACTGGCCCCCTTCCATACTTACAGCCTGAAATGAAATCATTCTCACTTTGCTTCCACTGTCACATCTCCTTTTCTGACTCCGACACTTCTGCTTCCCTCGTCTACTCTTTTTCAAAATAAGGACCTTTGTGATTACACTGGCTCACCAGGGTAATTCAGGAAACCCTATGGAGATCCTAACTTAACTGCATCTGCAATGTCTCTTTGCCATGTAAGGGAACATATTCCCAGGTTCTGGGAAATAACACTTTTACAACTTGGGAGGGGGTATTATTCTACTACTACAGAGTTTATCAATTTTATTAAACTTTCAAAGATTAAAGCTTATGGCTTTGTTATTTTTCTCTATTTTATATCTTTGATCTTTGTTCTCATCATTCTACTTTTTATCCTTCTTCTTCCTCTGGGTTTTAAATTTTCCTTTTTCCTTTTTAGAATCTTGAGATGGAGGCTTAGCTTATTGATTTTTTAAACTTTCATATTTAAATGATAAAGTATATCCAAAGACTGTTTTGCCTCAATCATATAAGTTTTGATAAGGGAAATTTCTATTTCCATACTGTCAATAATATATTTTAAATTCCCATTGCATTTTTTTAAAGAAGTGTTAATTTAGACACGTACTGCTAATTCTCAAACACATAAGATTATCTCATTATTCTTCGCGAAAACACTTATTCATTTATGTATGTTCACAGAACATATGATCCTTTGTGACTTATTGAGACTTGTTTTATAGCCCCAAAGACTATGTATTTTAGCTGCCAGATGTAGTATTCTATAAATTTCTGTTAGGTAAGTTAGATAATAATATAGTTTAAAACTTTTATATCTAGAACAGATATAGCAGAGGAGAAGGGGTTGAGAGGTGGGCAAAATGGGTAAAAGGGATCGACTCTGTGGTGATGGATGATAACTACACTTTTGATGATGATCCCGTTGTGTATTGAATTACAGTGTTGCACACCGGAAACTTTTATAATGGTATACATCAATTTTACTTCAATAAAAAATAAAGCTTTTATAGCATTACTGATTTTTTTGTTTTTAATTATGAGAAAATCCTATTTGAAATAGCTGTGGTTCATTGTATATTTTTCTGTAGCTCCTGTTAATTCTGTCAATGTTTTAAATGTATGTTGCTTTGTGTTATTACTGGTTATTTTCTAAATTCAGCTTTTTAATCTTTCACTTTTCAAAGTGACTTAAATTATGCCCATTAGCCATTATTGTAAGTAAAATACCATGTATTGTTGTTTTGTCCTTTGTACTTTAGTTGTCACTCATTCTCCTTCTATTATGTGTTATGTATCCGCAGTGTAGTTTTTTCTTTAAAGAGTTAGTAACTATTTAATATATTTTATAAATATTATTTTATAGTTAAATTCACAATTTCCCTTTCCGGTGATCTTCATTTCTTCCTGCAGATACGTACATCAGTAAATTTGTGCTCATTTTTGTTTGTTTGTTTTGGTTTGGTTTGGTTTTCTTTGTCTTATCTGAAGCGCTATCAACAGTATTCCTTGCAGTCTGGTTCAGCTAGCAACAAATTCTGCCTGTTCTTGTTTATTTGAAAATTTCATTATTTAACCTTAATTTTGGGACAAAATTATTAGTAGATATAAAATTTGGGGGTTACACATTTTTCCTATAATTTCATTAAATATATGATTTTATTATCTCTGGCTTCACTTGTTTCTGATGATGTTAGCTCTCATTCTTCTTATTGTTGTGCCAGAATATAATGTATCTTTTTATTTTCTGGTTAAATATTATTTTCATTTATGATGTTTGACTATGATGTGACTTTCTTTGAATGTATTCTATTTGTGTCTTGCAGAATTTTTTAAAAATAAGTTTTTGTTTTTAGAAAAGATTTTAGATTTATAGAAAAATTGAAAGGGTAATACAGACAGTTCCCATATACCCAGCCCCGAGTTACATTCTGCACCCATCCTGGATTCCCCTGACCTCTTAAATGATTTTTTTAAATTTGTTTATATTAATATTTACTATTTGAGCTGTAAAGCTCTATGGAATTTTACAAATGCTTAGTGTCATGTATCTGCAATGAAAGTATACAGCATTGTTTTGAAACGCTGAACATATTCCCTGTGTTTCATCATCATTTCTAGCCCTTCTTTAATCTACTGGCCATTACTGATTTACCATGCCTATAGGTTCTGTCATTTCCAGATGTCATATAAGTGGAATAATTCAGTATGTAGACTTCTGCTACTGGCTTCTTTCATTTTACCCTATACATTTAATATTCATCCATATCCTTTCATGGCATTTTAGTTCATTTATTTTTCTTCATTGAATAATATTGCACTGTTTGAATGTACCACACTTTGTTTATCCATTCATCTATTTCTCTCTTGATTGTCTTTGTCCCTTGTGAAATACCAGTTGACTGCATTTCTGTGCATCTCCTTCTGGGCTGTTTATATGGTTTAATTGATCTATGTGTCTATTCTTGAGCCAATATCATGCTCTCTTGATTACTGTAGCTTTATAGTAATTCTTGAAATCAGGAATTGTTAGCACTACAGCTATGCTGTTAATCTTCTATTATTGTTTTGGCAATTTTAGGTCTTTCTCCTTTCCACATTAACTTGATATTAGTGTGTCAATATCAAGAAAATAGCTCACTGGATTTTTGATTGGAATTGCATGGAATATATAGATACAGTTAAGAAGAATAAACATCTTAATAATATTGATTTTTCCAGTCAGTATACACAGAATAACTCTTGATTTATTTAATCTTTGGTTTCTTTTATCAGCATTTTATAGTTTTGCACATATAGTTCCTATACATATTTTGTTAGATTTATATTTAAGTACTTCATCTTTATGGTACAATATACATGGTATGTTTTTTTTTGTTTTTAATATTAACTAGAAATTTATTTTATTTATTTATTTTATTTATTTTTGGCTGTGGTGGGTTTTTGTTTCTGTGCGAGGGCTTTCTCTAGTTGCGGCAAGCGGGGGCCACTCTTCATCGCGGTGCGCGGGCCTCTCACTATCGCGGCCTCTCTTGTTGCAGGGCACAGGCTCCAGACGCGCAGGCTCAGTAGTTGTGGCTCACGGGCCCAGTTGCTCCGCGGCACGTGGGATCTTCCCAGACCAGGGCTCGAACCCGTGTCCCCTGCATTGGCAGGCAGATTCTCAACCACTGCACCACCAGGGAAGCCCAACATGGTATGTTTTAATTTCAAATTTCATTGACTTATTAAATGTATGTGTGTTTATATTTATATGTACGGTATATATACAAAATACATATATATGTATGTACAGCATATACACAAGAATATATACTAAACCATGAATCCTGTGACCTTGTTATAGTCCTTTATTATTTCCATAATTTTCCAAAATTATATTTTTCTGCAGAGACAATCATGTCATCTGCAAGTATAGACAGCTTTATTTAATCCTTTCCAAGCCAAATACTTTCTCTTTTTTTTTCTTTCTTGTTTTAACGTACTAGCTAAAAATCTCAGTAAAACGGAGAGTAGGAAGAGTAAAAGAGAATATCTTTCCTTTTTTCTGGATTTTAGTGAGAAAGTTTTCAACTTCTTAACATGATATATAAATATTTTTATTTCACGTAATGCTTGTGTCTGGTTTTGGTATTATGGTAATGCTGACCTCATAGAATGAGTTTCCTCAGCTTCTGTTTTCTGGAAGGGAATGTGGTAATTGGCACCGTTTCTTTTGATTTGGTAAAATTCACCGGTGACTATCTGAACTGAAGGTTTCTTTTTTGGAAGGTTTTTGATTATTGATACAATTTTTTTTTAATAGATATGGGCCTGATCAGATGACCTGTCTCTCCTTGTGTAACTTTTAAGCATTTGTGTCTGTGAAAAAATCATTCTGTTTCATCTAAATTATAGAGTTCTGCTTGTTGTTCTTTACTGCCTTTTTAACATTCATGAAACAGGTCAGGATGACGTCTCTTTAATTTCTGATATTGGTAATTATTTTTTCTTTTCTTTTCTTTTTCTGTTAACCTGGCTAGAGGTTTATCAGTTTTGCTGGTCTTTTCAAAGAAGTTTTTGGTTTCATTGATTTTCTCTACTAAAGTTTTCAGTTTCAATAACTTATGCTCACATATGTATTATTTCTTTTTACTTTCTGCTTACACTAATATTAAATTGTTCTTCATTCTCTAGTTTCCTGAGGTGGAGCTCAGATTACTGATTATAGATCTTTCTTCTTTCTGAATATATGCACTTAATTTTCCTCTCAGCACTGCTTTCTCTGTATCTACAATTTTTTTTAAATTTTTATTTCTATATAATTGCTTTTTAAAATTCCTCTTGAGACTCTTCTCTGTGATCCACATGAGTTTGAGAAAAATGTATATTTTATTGTTGTTGAGTGGAGTATTCTATAAATGCCAATTATATTAGTTTGATTGCTATTACTGTCCAGGTCAAGTCTATCCTTACTGATTCTGTACCTACTTGATCTATCAGTTTTTGCTTCACATATATTGAAAGCTTGATGTCAGATTCCACAACTTTAGGAGTTTTATGTCTTTTTGGAGAATTGATACTTTTATTAATATGTAATGTCCCACCTTTTCCTTGGTAGTTTTAATTAAAAATTTTTTTTTTTAACATTTTTTTTTTTTTTTAAACATCTTTATTGAAGTATAATTGCCTTACAATACTGTGTTAGCTTCTGCTTTATAACAAAGTGAATCAGTTATACATATACAATATGTTCCCATTTCTCTTCCCTCTTGCATCTCCCTCCCTCCCACCCTCCCCATCCCACCCCTCTAGGTGGTCACAAAGCACCGAGCTGATCTCCCTGTGCTATGCGGCTGCTTCCCACCAGCTATCTATTTTACATTTGGTAGTGTCTATATGTCAATGACACTCTCTCACTTCGTCTCAGCTTACCCCCACTGGAATGGTTTTGACCCAGAAAGAATGTCACCAATAAACAGTCTCAGTGTGAAACAAGATAGAGAACAACCCCTCAGGGAGCTCACTGTAAGGCTGGAGGCAAGGCCCCTCCTACACTTTTCTTCACTCCCACATGGAGCAAAAGACTCAGTTATGTGTTTAGTCCAAATCTTGTAAAGCAGCACTGGCTGTAGGGGCTAACCCTGCCCTTTGTTTCCAGGTGTCCCAAGCTGATTCTTAAATCAGCTTTGTTGAAATTAATATGCCTACTCCAAAGTTTTTAGTTTAGTATTAACTTAATATGCCTTTCTTATTCCCTTTACATTTTTTGAATTATTGGAATTTATTTTTAGAATAGTTTTGAGCTTGCAGAAAACTTGAGCAGCATGTTCAGAGTTCCCATATACTCCCCCTCCCACTCCTTCCCTTGCCCTCATTATTAACATCTTGCCTTGGTGTGGTAAGCACGTTAAAATTGAACCTACATTGATACATTGTTATAAAATAAAGTCAGTTATTTTAAGGGCTCACATTCTTTGTGATCTACAGTTCTGTGGGTTTTGTCAAAGGCATGATGTTATGTACCCACCATTACCACCACATCATGTGGAATAGTTTTACTGCCCTAAAAATCCTGTCTGCTCTAGCTGTTCATCCTTCCCTCCTCCCCTCCCCAATCCCTGGCAGATTGTTCTTTTTTTCACTGTGAATATGATAAATTCCAGATTTTCTCCAAATATATTATGGCAGATTATACTCCAACACATGGAAGGGAAGTATTATCACAGTAGTTTTTTTTCAAATATAATCAGACTGGGTTTATGCCTCTCCTACAAAGATTGATAATAATAAAAGTATATTGTCTCTAACACTTGTTCACCTGAGTTTGGATTATATAAGAACTACTGAAATAGGCCACCAATCTTCCAACTCTTGTGCTAGAAAGAGCCTCTTTTTTTTTTTTTTTTTTTTTGTCTAAACCATACTAGCCTCTAATGAATTCAGCCAATTAAAGGAACTAAAGGTTTCTTTTCTCATTGTTCCTATGATCTATGTACTCTGTGTGCCTACAAGATGCCAGTATTAAGAGTTCATTCCTTGCATATTCTCTGTCCATCACCACTGCCGTATGCTATGAGGAAGTGCTTCTTCTCCACCCCTCACTTGGGTTACAGAAGGATTAGTCTGTATAACCACTTACTCTAGGCTAAGTGAGGTCTTTGAGTGCCTCATAAGGCCTCTTTAGCCATAGTTCTTGATGCTCTGGACTTATTGGCATGTTCATAGGAGTTTTTGTGGAAATGTAGTTACCTGGAAGTGCTGAGGTGTTTGTTCGCTTGTTTGAAACTTGAGTAACGTAAACACCTTGTTCTTCTGCTTAATCCCCAAGGATTGACATGGGATGGTTCAATTTCTCCTTTTAGTATATTCAGTAGACTAACGCAGCAATGTGCTGTGTTCTCCTTCAATAGTCCTTGTTGCTCCCATTTACTACCCACATGGTAAGAAAGCTGTCCTACATGTTTATCTCAAACTTACATGGAGAAATTTGAGAAGAGTCAATTAGTAGAACCATCCATAATGTCAACTACTCGTAAGGGTCTATAGAGGCAAACATAGATACATATATCCATGTCTGTCTGTCTATCTATCTATCTATCTATCTATATCTCCTCTGGAAATTTTTTTCCGTGATACATTAGTTGGTGGGAACGAATTTTTCATAGAATATGTAAAGGCCATTCTGTGTGTACATGTTTGTATATATTTCATAATTTTCTATGTATATGTAGATAGAAATCTACACACCAAAGTTCTACTTCATTTATGTAATTATTAAGGTTATTTTTATAATGAAATGTTAAGATTTCAAAGAATTTTTATCTCCTAATTTTCTCCCAAATATTAATTGAATTACATAGGGGAACATGTAATCTAAATTCCTAAATAGTTATATCAATATTGATGCTGATTTTCAACGCTTTTTTCATCAAGTGTATATATTAATAAGATGTGTGAAATTTTTTAATTCTAGTAATAGCTTTAGGTATAGATTTTTTTTTTTGATCTCTATGTGTGTGGTGTGTTTTATTATATATTAGTCTCTTAAATCAAATAGAAAACAAAAAGTGGAGCTACAAACCAAAGTTACAACAGGATTAGCTTTTCTCATCGCCCGTCTATCTACTTTTGCCAGAGGTCTTTATTTCTTCATAAGGCTTTGAGCTACTGTGCAGGGTCCTTGACTCCAACCTGAAGAACTCCCTGTGGCAGGCGGGTCTGGTGGTTAAGAACTCTTGATTAACTGGGAATGTCTTGATTTCTCCCTCATTTTCGAAGGAAAGTTTTGCTAGATATAGGATTCTTGGTTGATGGTTTCTTTCCTTCAACACTTGAAGTACATTGAGCCATGCCATCTGGCCTCCGAGGCTCCTGATGAGAAATCTGCTCATGACCTTCCTGGCAAATCTTCTCTCAGCTTCATAGAACTTTCATAATGTACCTTATCGTGTCTTATGCAGCAGAACATTTTGTATAGTATCGTGAAGTCAGTTAAGTTGTAACATTATTTTGAGACCAGAATTTAAGGAAAAGGAATTGAATATTTCAAGTGTAGACATTATGAGGTCTTTAAAATTATTACAGATTTTCAAACGAGAAATAAAAAGGCCACTGAAGTATCCTACAGATTTTAATTTATAACAAAGTGAATACCAATATCTAATAACACACGTAAAGAAAAATTTCTTTGGGATCCTTTTTCCTAAGTGTAAAGGGGCCTTGAACTCAAGAAGTGAGAAAACCCCTGTGGTTTACCCCCAGCTGTGATGCGTCCATTTCTTGCTCTGACCTCAGAGTGCACCACTGTGATGTACTTCACAGAGCCCTGTAAAAGGGGCAGCTGGGCCCAGGTTTTTGGTCCTTAGAGCCCAGGAAGCTGCTTTTGGTGACCTGACGGCCTTGGACCTACAGTTAGCTTGTTTTTTCCTTGTTTCTGCCATTTTGTTGATTTATTTTTCTCTTTTCTCTACTCTTTTTTATCTTTCTCATTTTTCTTTCTTCTTTGCCTTTTTCTCATTTTTCTCTCTTTATCATTTCTTTTAGTTTTAAATTTTTTCTTCTCAATTTTTTGGTGTTTCTTTTCCATTTCTTCTGCTTTCTTTTCTTCCTTTCTTCTTTTTCTCATTTGTATCTTAATTTTAGTTAGTATTGCTAGATTAGTACAGTTAGCATAGTCAGTACTGTTGGTATAGTTAGCATAGCTGGTGTAGTTAATACTTGATTAGCATAGTTAGTGTAGTTAGTGCTAGTTAGCGCTGTTGGTACAGTTAGCGTAGTTAGCGTTGTTAGTAGAGACAGCACACTTAGCACTGTTAGTACAGTTAGCATTGTTAGTTAGCGTAGTTAGCGTTCTAGGTAGTGCTGTCAGTCAGTGTAGTTAGCAGGTCACCATGATGCAGGGCCTCACAGCCAACTCTGCTGACAAGGAGGCTCATATTGATGGCTTTGAGATCCTCCGCACCATTGGTGAAGGCACCTTCGGTAAAGTGAAGTTGGCGCGGCACATTCTGACCGGGACACAGGTGGCTCTCAAGGTGATTAAGAAAAGGCGTCAGAGCGTCGCAAGTGTCCAGGCACTTTTCCGGGAAGTGTGCGGTATGAAGCTCCTGAATCACCCCAATATTGTAAAACTGCTGGGGGCGATTAACACAGAGGAGGCATTTATTCTGGTGATGGAGTACCTCAGTGGGGGGGACATGTACCACTATTTGAAGATCCATGGCCGTATGACAGAGGTGGAGGCCCGAGGCCCATTCCAGCAGCTGCTCTCCGCCCTGCAGCACTGCCACCAGAGGGGCATCGTGCATCGGGACCTGAAGCCAGAGAACATCCTCTTTGATTCCAACATGAATATCAAACTTACAGACTTTGGCTTCAGCAACAAGTGTGATGACTCTGGACAAATGGACACAATCTGCGGCACACCCCCTTACTGTGCCCCGGAAATCTTCCTGGGGCAGAGCTACAGCGGCCCTGCGGTGGACGTGTGGAGCCTGGGAGTAGTGCTCTACGCCATGGTAACTGGGTGCCAGCCCTTTTGGGGAAAAGACTACCAGGAGCTGCGGAAGCAAGTCCTAAAAGGGAAGTACCACATCCCACCTTATCTGTCTTTGGAGATAAGGGATCTATTACAAAAAATGATTGCCCTCAACCCCAGTGACAGAGGCACCTTACCTGACCTCATGAGTCATGCTTGGTTAAACATGGGCCAGAAGGAGCCACTCCAGCCACCCTGTGAAGAGGACCTGAAGGTGACAACGGTGACGACTCCGGGCTTGACTTGCGACCAGATCCAGGATGCTGGAACAGGCAGTGTGAGCGCCAAGAAACCCCAGGTAGGGGCCTCCATCGTAACTGTGAGGCCCTTCTGTCGCGGGGACCTCAGCGGCAGTGAACTTGAGCCTTCTCCAAGCCCTGTGGTGTCCCCCCTGAAAAGCAGGTGGCTCTACCAGGGAGAAAACGTGCAGCTGCAGGAAGACCAGCAGGCGGAGCAGAAGACCGGTGAGTCTGCCTGTCCCCCACCCAGCCTGGAGGCGAGGACTGCCACCCCCAGCCCAGCCCCCCAGTGTGGCACTGGGACATCCCCCTCCACCAGCAGCAGGATTGGAGCCCCAGAGGGAACCAGCTGCCCCCCGGGTGTGTCCAACACTGGAGGGTCCTCCCACACTGGGCAGCCTGAGAGTGTGTCCTCATCCACTCCCTCTGGCCACAGCCAGAAAAAGCAAGGGGTGGCTAGGAGAATCTGGAACTTTGTTTTGAAACATCTTTGTTGCAAGCTGCCCAGCAAGAGGCGTCATAATAAAGTGAGCCCATGTGAACCCCATGCATGACCGAGGCAGGAAGGTCAGGCCGCCGTGCTCCCTGGGGCCCGGTCCAGTGGAAGATGAGGGTGTTCTCTGCGCGGCCTTCAGAAGCATCGTATCCAAGACCCTGGCCAGCTCAGAGGATGGTCCGGAGCAGCCCGGGCGACCGAAAGCGAGGCCACCGTGGCTGCAGGTCTGCCCCTCAACCCCCACCTGGGTGAAACTTCAGAGACTGGACTGTCATTCCTGGGTCACGTCTCCCCTCCCCCACTCTTCTGTCTTCCGTGTTGGTGGGGGAGGGGGATAGTTCTTGTTCCAAGGACTCCTTGGTTCTTCCAATTCTAGTTAATAAACTTGATGCTCGGGCTTCCCTGGTGGCGCAGTGGTTGAGAATCTGCCCGCCAATGCAGGGGACACGGGTTCGAGCCCTGGTCTGGGAAGATCCCATGTGCCGCGGAGCAGCTGGGCCCGTGAGCCACAATTACTGAGCCTGTGCATCTGGAGCCTGTGCTCCGCAACAAGAGAGGCCACGACAGTGAGAGGCCCGCGCACCGCGATGAAGAGTGGCCCCCGCTTGCCACAACTAGAGAAAGCCCTAGCACAGAAACTAAGACCCAACACAGCCATAAATAGATAAATAAATACTTTTAAAAAAAAACAAAAAAAACTTGATGCCCCAGAAAGATGTATCACACCCTGCTTTGCATCTGCTGTGGTGTATAGTGCTCAAGGAGACACCTAGAAAGACAGAAGCTGAGAGATTGGAGTGTGGATGCACAAATAGAGTTACTGGGAATGGGAGAAGTACAATTTAAACTCAGTTACTGGGGCGCACACTTCCACTCCAGCACAACGCAGTGCTTTACATGTTTACATGGCCCCAAGGTATTATAGGACACATTCCCATTAGCTCTGTTGCTTCTGGGCCGTGCTCAGGAACTAGGTCAATACAGATGCTCCTGGGTGGGGATCCAGCGTCCACACTGCTCAGTTCCATCCTTTTCCATAAGCCCGAGCTCACCCCCAGCCTCCTCCCCACAAACAGGTGGAGGTCAGCTCATGACTCTCACAATCCTCAGGTTCTTCCAACCTGCTTTCATCCTTGGGGAAAACCAGCCAGTTGTTGGCTTGTCTTTCCCAAAGTTATCATCCTCTTTATTTCTAATGTGGAACACCTACCTCTTTATTCAATTTCAGATTTTATAAAATACTGGAAAAGTCTTTGGCTTTAAGCTGCTTTTTTCTGCTTTCCTACAACAAATGTCCATTGAGAAAGAAAACAGAAAATCATTATCTAATTGAAATTGTAGGAGCAAATATATGTAGAAAAAATATATATACCTTAATACTGTCCCATTTGTATACGTATTTCTGATCAGTGCCATTTGTATAGCTTCACTATTAATTGTCAATTCCTTTGGGGTAACCTGGAGTCCCTACTGACATGCAAACATTCTCTGAGAAAACAGCACTGCTATTACCACTTAACTATGCTTTAAGGTAAATTAATTTGTCAGCTTTGTTGGTATGACCACTGACAGTCACTAGACTGCAGCTCGTTAAGATTGGTTATAAAATGTGTTTTGCTGGAGGGTGGGGGAGAGGAAGTTTCTGAGCCCAGTTGATATTCTCAGACTAATTCACAGTGTGGTCTTGGGGGCTGTTCCTGTCTCTGGAATAGAAGCGGCCAGAGAGTGAAGAATTACAAGAACATTTACTTCCTTCATTTCCTCTTTAGTTCTAAATATATCTCAATGTCCAAAAATAAAAGGCTATGTAATATATTTCCAGTTTTTCTTTATGAATAGGATCAGTAAATAATTAATAAAAGCAAATTAAAAGTGAACTTGTCACAAAGGGAACAATCCTTTGTCTGACATTAGTGAACAGCCTGGTTTTTAATATAAAATATTTTATAAAAGAAAATTATGCTGAGTTGCACTCAGGGTAATTAACTTTTCAGATGCAATAGCTTTAAACTATTTATGTTGCTTGAGAATAATTACTTGTAAGCAATTTGTTTCAATTTTATAAACTAGGGCCAGTTATTATAGGTATTACAGAAGCAGTAATTGCTATTCAGCAGGGTGACGCTTTGCTCTGTCCTCTCAGCGACTCCTGGTTGGAGATACGGGGGCACAGGACGGTAGGGAATTTGTAGCTGCTTTGCTTTTAACATCATTGTGTTAAGGCTGCAAGAGACTAGCTTATAAAGTATGAGAGTCAGGCAAAGAGTTTGAACCTACACTATAAAATCCTGTAGTTCTACCCTCTTTACAATATCTGGCAAATCATTCATTTCACTAGGTTTATAGAGAGCCATTTAGTAAAATGAAATGGGTATCCTATGGGTAAAGATCTAATGTCTAGTGCAATCTAGGGCATTATAGTGCTACCTTCCAGCTCTTCTCTCCCAGTGTCTTATACTGGAGTTAGTGATGTGCACATATCTATTCATAGTTCCTCATTCCAATGAACTGTAAGGTCTTGAAATTGAAGGCATGACTTAGCAAAACTTTTTTCAAGGAGCAGGCACACAGAATATGAGTGCTGATTACATTTCATAATTAAATTCATTTTTTTTCTAATATAAACATTGAATTTCTCCTTAGCTTTCATACTAAGAAGACCTTGCAACTCACAAGATTTGACAAATAACTCACCTCTTTGATTACATGTTTATTTGCATATTACTTTTTACCTGATATGAGAAAGAACACAGCTAAATACAGTTGTACTGGGAGTTTTGTACACGTGTGGAGGGATGAGAGAGAAAGGGTGTCGCTAACAATGGATTCTGACAGCAAGAGGGAGGCAGGAGGTCCTTAAGGACAATCCCTACTATTAGTTAGTGGTGGAGCTGAGGGGGGTCTGTATTCCAGTGATGTTTGTTTTGGTTCTGTTTTTATCCTCATAATTGTGTATCTGAGCAGCAACCCCCTGATTGGTTTTGTATTGGTTATTAATTATTTACTAATTATTAATTACTAATACAACCTCTGTATATATTTTGTAAAATTTATCTATATTTTATAAAACATATTTTATGTTATTTATTAGATAAAACTTTTTGTAATCTTGTAAAAAACATTAGCAAGGGTTAAAATGATCATCCAATTTTTTTTCTCTATAGTAAATATAACAGGGACTTTTGGAAGGAAGAACCATTTTAATGTGTGTAATCTTCCTAAACTGTATATGTGGGAATCCATATGAAAATGCCAGGCTGGCCAAACCTACTAGATACATAAATACATACTCGTTAAAATGTTGAATGATGGTTCAAAATCATGGCTCAGTTTGGAACCATGACTAGAAAGAGCTAGGAGAATGGCAGTTAGATAAATACTTAGTATTTCTAAAGGGATGTGGGACACAGTACCTCTTAAACATGGCATGCCCAAGAGTCACATGAAAAGGAATTGTAGTAAAGGGGTTTTGACTTTTCAATTCTCATTCAAGATTATAAACCAACTCTGGAATCATATGTGAACCATACCTAATCCTTGCTTGTTGCTCAACCTATTGTGTCTAACTCTGAGAAGCAGATTTCAGAGGGACAAAGGGAAAGAAGTTTGCAACACTAGGCCTATGAATTAAGCCCTGCTTAGTTCTCCTCTTTGATTTTACTGTGTACTGATATAGTATACGTCAAAGCATTTTATATAATCTGCACACCAAAGAATTCACACTGAAATGTGGTTATGGCACTAAAAATATCTTGCCAAAAGCCATTCTCCACAGAAGAGGAGTGAATGTGTGTTCCCAAACTTAACTTAAAGTGATAACTTGATAAAATCCTTTGAATATCGGATGTGACTGGTGTGTAAACTAGATAGTGTCCTATTCAAAGATGCTTCAGGGTGTTTCCTGAAATAGATGTACTTATTTGGATTGGCTATATTTTCTGTCACTCCCTGTCTGAATTACAGGAAGCGCCTCATCATTAGGTGACCTGATTTGACCCCAGTTCCTCTCCCACAACTTCTCTATATGGTAGCCAGAATTGTCATTAACAAACAGAAGTTCAGTCTTTCTAAATTAGCTCCCATTTCACTCTGAATATAAACCAAACTCTTCAAAATGACTTAAAAGCCCCACATGATTACCCCTCCCTTAGTTCTCAGACATCTCACATCACTGAGATGCAGCGGGAGCTCCGGTTCACCTTCTGCTTCTCCGGTGACACTAGCTTCATAGCTTTCTCCAAACATACCAGACAAGTTCCACATTTAGGATTTTGCTCTGACTCTGAATGGGTCAATTTTCCCCAAATAGCTTCATGGGTGAAGTCCCTCACTTCTTCAAATTTTTGGCTCAACTATCACCAAAAGGAGGTCTACCCATACCAGCCTAAGTAAAAGTAGAATCCACCCCCAGGCCCCGCCTACAATTGAAAACCCTTTCCTTGTTCTTTCATTCCATAAGGCTCATGGCCTTTTAATGTAAAATATCATTTATGTGTCCATGTTTATCATTATCTGCTGCCCCATCGCTTCTAGAATATAAGCTCCACAAAGGCAGGCATCTTTGTTTGATTCACTAAAGTATCTTTGGAAAGTGAAATAAAACCTGGCTCATTGTGGGCCATCAATACATTTTTTTTTTTAAGTTGAATTAAATGAAAAGGAGACAGGAACAAATCATGTTTTGGCCTACATGTAAATGATAGCATTAAATTGTCAATTGTCCTTGGAAACAATTGGAGAAAAGTTAGAAAATCTTTTTTTTCCCCCCTTTAAAAATCAGCAAATTGTATAGAATTGAGAATTTACCTTGGAGCAATTTAGAATCCATGTGTTGTTTGAATTTTGACTAAGCAATGTCTTTAAGTTCACCAAATTAATCAAGCAAACAAACCTGAGTCTAAATGCAGACTTCCTTACGAAGTACATATTAAATGATCTTACAAGTATAGGAGGGAACTGCTCCCAGGAGTGGGGTTGACCGGTGTCAGAAGCTAATAAAGGTTTGAATATTAAAATAAATAGAATTAAATTAAATTAAGCCTTAATGATCATGAACAATGAAGTAAGTTTCCAATGCTATATATCAGAAAGACCTTCCTAAGAAAAAATGTCATTTGATTAGTTTCAATAAGCTTTATTATGCTCAACAAATCAAGGGATGATCTACTTAATTTTTCATATTAAAAGTTTGCTCTCCAATAGGAGAGCTCAGGAACTGTGGGGTCTATCATATATATTACTTTCCTTAAATTTCCTTTCTCTTGCATGCACTTTTTTAGTAAATTAATGGCAGGGTACAGCTGGATGCTTCTGGAGATGTTAATCTTTGATATCATTGAAGTGTGGACCTAATAAGAAATTAGACCTCTTGACCCAAAATGGGCTTAAGATGTGCATAATTGTAAACATTTGGATGTAATGAGGGGCTGGATTTGGGAGGTGAGCAATAGACCAGAAAGCAGTAAGTATGGCCTTCTGGGGTGAAATAACTGACAAATGATAGATTGGTCTATATTGTGTAACCTAGAGAAAGAGAGCAGAGCAGAGTAACTAGAGCACAGGCTCTGCCTGGAACCAGACAGACTGGATTCAGAGCAAGCTCTAGCATTTATTCAAATTCTGCCCCATAATTTCCTACTGTCTCAGCCTCTGGAGCTGTAATCTCTTCCTCCTTAACTCAGTAAAGTGAGTGGGTCTGCTCACATTCTTCTGCTTCTGAAAATTGTTCCAGCCAGAAAGTTTAGGTGATTGTAGAGCTAATAATGTTTATTTCCTTTCTGCCAAGGAGTATCACATCACGTTCCCAATGTTTTGGAGTCAATAGTTTGATTTTGCCCAGTTCTCCTGTTGTTTGAAGTCAAAAGTTAAGTCTATTCTTTGTTATTTTATCATGGCTTGAAGAGGAATTCTCTTATTTACTTAAATTTCTATATCACCATTTACAACCTAGCCTACCTAGGCTTACAAGAAAAACCTTACTTCTCTCCTCCACTTATGCTACCCTCTTTTATAATCCTGGTAAGGTTGCCTTTGTCAATCCACAAGATTGATGAATTTGAAATGATAAATAATTAAATCCCAATTTTTAAACCATATTTTCTGTTGTAGTGCTCGAATTCATCCAGTCATAATATCTCACCTCTTGATCTCTTACTGATCACTGGTCATAAACTATATTCACCTGAATTTGGCTTGCCTTCCTTCCTTCTTTCTTTCCTTCCTTTATCTTTCTTTTACTAGGGCCGCCTCCAAATGGTTATCATGAAAGCAAGTCAAACTCAACAGTCCAAAATAAAATTCATCAAATTTCTTCATTAAATCAACTTATTTTATGGTGGTTTTTACTTCATTAAATGGCACCAACAGCTATCCTAAGCATCTTCATCTCTTCCAACATCCATTCACTTACCAATTCCAGTCAACTCCACCTCCTAGATAATTTTGGATTCTATATTTACATTCTACCCAAATTGTCACAATTCCAGGTCAGTTATTCCTCTTAACCTGAATGATTGCAATGACATCTTAATCTGTTTGCCTGTCTACTTCCAATCTATATTGCAGTCAAAATTTAAAATTTATTTTTAAATATAAATCTTAAAAATATAAACCATACTTTATTACCTGTTCAGTGAAAACTCTTAATAGTTTCCCATTTCCCTTAGGGAAGGGAAAGCTACTTAACATTTGGCATTTGAACCCTGTTGACATCTGTAACATTGTATTCTCAGCCTTCCCACTGTTGACAGAAATAATAAAAAATCTATAATAATAATAGAGAAATGTTTTATTCCAGCCAAAATGAGGACTACAGCCTGGAAGACAGCCTCTCAGATAGCTGTGAGGAACTTCTCTATAGAAGCATGGTTTTCAGTATAGTTTTATATCTTGTCAGAACAAAAAAAGCAAGGAAGGTACATTCCTTCCAGGTTTAAGGGGGAAAAAAAAGACAGAATAGTATGTACACAGTGGATCAGTGTGGCCTTGACACCTGGGAAGGGAGTCTTACCATTGAAGGAATAATGGCAATTGCATCCCAGGAATGGAGGCATTTATCTCTATCTTCAAAATAGACGTTCTTTACTTCTGGACAATGCACCCTTTAATGGTTAAAGCCAAAATGACTTCCCTGTACCTTAATAGGTGAAATTTTCTTTCATCATTTCCATGTTTTGATTGCAAATCTTTTGATACAAAGCTTTGATGATCAAAATATTTGTTCCTCGATGCCAGGGTGGTACTACCTGCCTGCAGTGGGTGCATCGTGTCCCTCAGTGACAGGCTTTTTCATACATATATATATATATATGTATTTTTTCCTAGTTATCCATTTTGGGGGGAAAACTAATCAGATATAGTGAACAAGCACAGAGGTATATGCTGACAGGGAAACATTTTATAGGCTACACATATTATCAGTGATGTCAAACTGTTGAACAAACATTGTATTTGTACTTTCAGCAGTAGATTTAAAGCAAGCGTGATACATGTCATGCGTAGATTTATAACTAGGAAAAGAATAGTGATACCTACTATGACAATGATAAGCATCTGTAAAGCAGAGTGGGAAAAAATTCTTATTTCTGAGATGAGCCAACTGAACAGATCACTTAGAGTCAGTTTGCCTTACATCTTGTAACCATTTTATCTTTTGGGAATGTTTTTCTAGGTATATCTCTTCTGCAGAGGTATTGATATAAGGGCAACAAGTAGTGTGAGCAGTAGCACAAATACTTCCTTGTTTAGCCAGTGGAAAATCTAAGGCAACCCTGTTATCTTATACTTTTTGTCTGTTCTGAAATGATTTTTAGAGAGCCCTCAGCTATTTGATGGTAGCTGATCGATTTCTGATCATATCTCTGTTTACATATACTCTTGCACTAGGAACCAAGATTCCCAAAAGACTTTGCTACCAAGTATCTTGATATCCTGCTAACATGGATTTATTGCCTCTGTAATAAAGAGAGAAAGAAGGTTCTTCTATTTCCATATGTATAGACAATGGGATAACATAATATCCTAATAAACATAAACCTTCTATTTGCCAGCTATTAAGATATTTCTGTGCACATCCTTGAGAAGGTGGGTCAATTCCAATACTAAGACAAAACCTGGGGGAGCACAAGTGATTCCTCCCAGAGTGCTCTCATTGATAGTCTCATTAACTGGAAGTTTAGTTAACACAATGTTAACCCATGAATCATTTTTCTTGCAGGCTTTCCAAAAGCCATCTGTACTGTATTTAACATATGGGAGTTACTGGCATAACTTACTCATGTTTTTTCTCTTTAAGACATTTGTTCATCAAGTAAGAGATGGGGCAAAGGAGCCTTGGGGTAATCTGTGCTCAGTCTCTAAGAACTGAGGATAGTATCAGACAAGGGATGGATCCATTAATATGTTGAAGAATTTGAACCTGAAGGCCAGACAGAGGTTAGTCTAGTTGAGTGGTAATTTTAGGAACATCTGAAAAGTCGGTGACAGAAATTATGAAGGGCTTATATCAGTATTTTTATTGACTGAGGAATTTGATGAGAGATCCAACCAATCGGTTAGATTGCCCGCAGTAGCTATACTTTGTGACAACTTTACCAGATAATTTTCTTTCCATAATGAGCATTGAGGCAAAAGTATAGCTAGAAGTAAAACAATAACTTTCATTTAAAAAAAAATAACTTTCAATTTTCATAGTGAGACAGATGTTTAGAAACCAGTTCATTTGAACTAGTAGGATGGGTCATACAGTCCTGGTTCTGATTCTTGGGTCAGCTGTCTACCACTGCTGTCATCTTTTCCTCCTGGTGTGGGTGTTCTTTCTCCTCTGTTTGAGCACTGACTTAAGTCTGAGGTCAGCATTCCTCTCTACAGACCAGTCCAATGCAAAAACCCTTTTTGAAATGAGGGATGTGAATCCATCAGTCTATGGCTTTTAATTTGGCAGTGCATGGATTAGTTAATAATACCTAATAAGGTCCTTTCTGACATGGCTACAAAAAGTCTTTGATTTGATGTGTTTTCTAATTAACAAAATCTCCAGATTGTAATCCATGATCCTCAAGGTCTTTGTTTCTGGGGAGCTCACTGTGAAAGGAATTAGCTACCAACTTTGCATTTCTTTTAAGTGCCTCAATAAGACCCTGACAACAATGTAATATATCTCCCTTGAGTAAGGTTTGTGCACATATTCCCTCATCTAATTACATAGGGTGTCCTGTTAGTATTTCAAAAGGAGACAGCTGATGTTTAGCAAAATGTATAGACCTAAGTTTGAGAAGCACTAGCAGAAGAGCTTTTGCCCATGAGAGATTAAATGCTTCTGAAGGTTTTGCCAATTGAGTTTTGATAGTGACATTAATTCTTTCCACCAGTCCCAAAGATTGGGGGTGATAAGTGCAGTGAAAATGCTGCATTATTGGCCATATGTCACAAATAGATTTAATTATTTGTCCAGTAAAATAATTTCCCTGGTAACTGTGTAACTTGGAAGGAATTCCCCAAACAAGAATTATCCTTTCAGATAGCAATTTAACCTTATAGCCATTGCTCTTCTTCAAGGAAAAGCTTCAACTCAGTGTGAAAACATACAGATCATTACCAAGATATATTTATATTCTTGAGACGGTGACATTCAGACAAAGTCCAATTGCTATACCTCGAAGGGACCCTTAGGAAGAGAAAGTGGCCTTGTGACCCATGAAGTGATTTTCTGGGATTATATTTAGGGTAGATACTAAAACAAGCATATACTTTATGAGCCATCGTGGGAGAAATTTTCCAAACATAGTGTTTTCCCCATAAAACCATTTTCTCAGGTGTCCAATGAGTTAAAGAATGTACATGCTGGGGTAATGGCATTTGAGCTCCAACAGGCACTATAGTTTGTTTGTTTGTTTAATTATTTCCAAATTATATTTGTGTGACAGGTCCAAAATTCCCCCTTATTGTTGTCCTATTTATTTCTCTTCTTCAATGGCATATTTCTTGAGCCGGCAGATGGAAATATTTCACTGGGTTGGCAGGGTTAGCAGAGAGCGCTGACCATTCTCAAGGCTAGACAGAATGGGTATTGAAAGCTACCTGTTTGGCTGCCTCATCAATAAGCTGATTTCCTTTAGCTTCCATACTGTCAGATTTGGAATGCACTGGTATTTTAATAATTGCCAACTGTTTTGGTAGTTGTATACCAGTTAATAGTCCTGCAACCTGTTTTCCATTTTTTAATATTTTTTAATAAGCTTTCCTGATTATAGCATCAAGCTTTAATAAACCCTTGATGTTTCCGTAGCATTCCAAAGTCATGTGCCACTTCAAAGGCATAATGACTGTCAGCATAAACATTTGCTACCTGACCTTTAGCTCGTTGATGAGTTGATGAGCTCAAGTTAAAGCAATTAATTCTGCTTGTGCTGACTTTGTTTTTTGGTAAAAAAGAACTTTCAGTTATGTCCATTGTGGATGTTTCTGCATATCCATCTTGGTAATGCCCTCAATCATTTTTTAAGTAGGACCCATCTGTAAACCAAAGTAGACCAGCATTATCAATAGAATTTTCTTGTAAATTATTCCTAGGAGTAAGAAGATAATCTGTTTCTAAAATGCAGCTGTGGTCATTTTCTTCTTGTGGTTCTGGAAGCAAAGTTGCAGGGTTAAGGTTATTTTTGTGACATACAACAATTGTAAAATAATAACTAAAATTATGACTAATAACATTAAACCAGAATATATCCAAATTTTAGCAATTTCATATAATCTCTACAACATATGTTTATATCATTTACCCATACTATATAACCTAAGAAGATTTACCATCACTCATTTGACAGTGTTTCCCATGTGATTTAACATACCCAATAAGCCTAACTAAGTTTATTTTTTTAACTTTGTATTTTATATTGGAGTATAGTTGATTAACAATGTTGTGATAGTTTCAGGTGTACAGCAAAGTGATTCAGTTATACATATACATGTATCTATCCTTTTTCAAATTCTTTTCCCATTTAGTTTGTTACATAATATTGAGCAGAGTTCCCTGTGCTATACAGTAGGTCCTTGTTGGTTACTAATATTGGAATGGATTTAATTAAGTTTAATTTCTATCTTTGAGATGCTTCAGGTGCCTTCTGAAGCATCCCAAAGTTACCTAAAGGTCAAAAAACCTTCATTTAGAATTTGATTTGAGGAAGTTTGTCAAAGACATCAAAAGGTTTTAAAAACACTTGGCTAAGTAGGATCATAAGTCAGTATGAAACAATACTTATGCACTCAACCAAAGTGACAATAAATGATTTCAAGGGCAAATACAGAAAGTTACAACAGACTGCTTAAAAAGTAAAGAAACTTTACAATTTGTTATCAAAAGCAGATCAATACCTCAAGAAAACTCTGTCACCTAACAGAGAGAAAATCTAATTCAAACTTTGCACCAACTGACTTTTAATATCAAAATTCACTTAATTAAATCCATTCCAATATTAGTCAGTCCCGAGAACTCTTTTCTCAGGGTTCCTTTTCCACACACCTTCTACAACTTTCTATAGCCACATTAGTTTGTCACTTATTTTCTTTTGAATTTGGAAATAACCAGCTTTGGGACAAAATTACTTTATTTTCCCTCACCAAAAATACATTTCCATTCCTCATACCATCTTTTATGGAAAACACACACCCTACTTTCCTTTCATGGAAATATTTCTCTTATTATCTTTAGTAGTTCCAATCACATTCATTAGTCAGAATTCTTAACCCTTGAAACCCCAATCTCTAGCAAAAACCAAGAAGCAAGCAATTGTGAACTGTCTGTCATACCAGCATTTCCTGATTGGTAAATTTATAAGTATATTCCATAACCTCTAGAAACATACATTTTCTAACAACATAATTACTTTCCTCAATGTGGTACAAGATGTGTGTCCAATAAACCAAAGCATCTTTAGTTTTTCTTTAATAAGACAAAATAGGTAAACTTTGACTTACTTAGCAATTAATGTTTCAATATTTCATCTAATTTGAAAATGATCTGGATATTCAATGAATCCCTATCATTTAACTTAACATAGCAAAGCTAAAATTTCAAGTTATCAAAAAGATTTGGAGAAACTAATTGAAGTAGCCATACCATAAAACATAATTATTCTTAGAGTTCATCTGAAAGCTTTTATCTCATTTATATTACTTAATTTACAAATAAATCATTATACCCAATTTTGGCTTTCTTGCTGACAAATCTGTAACAGAGATAATGTGAACTTATTTGACGTTTAGTAAACTTAGGTACAATAAAAGTTTTATACTTCAGGTTGTTAACTGTGAAGATAGACCTATTTAATTAAACCAGTAAATGTAAACTTGTTTTCATTCATTAAAGAATAATCTTAGATCACCTGATCCTTTAAAAAATTCAGTTTGGTTTCCATTACATTTAGAAATACTTAATTTTTAAGCACTTATTTTAAGTCAATTAAATAGAGCTCTTTTACAAACTAATTTTGATAAGATCATTTGAAGGTAATGATATATCATGTCTCTAATGTACGCACAGACATGTAAACAGACACAAGCAGAGATCTCATAGCTTCATTTTAAAACTTAGTCGTGAATCAGGTATTACAATGTAAACTCACTAGTTTGTAAATAAAAGTTGGAATAAGTTAAATTTACTTGCTTGAGGTTAAAAATGCCTCTTTCCCACCCCCCACCCCCCTTTGTTTTTTTCAGTTTTGGGTTCTACTGATTGAGCAAAGGATGTAGTCTCAGGCAATGTGGTCTGTGTTTACGTTTCAAGGACATAATAAGAGTTATAACCTTAAGCTTTCTCCTAGGAGTACTTTTGTTCCCTTAGGGTCAGAATTTTGAAAAGATATTTCATCAAGCCAGCTTTTTTTTTTTCCTAGCTGTGTATGCAAAAAAAAAAAAAACAGTTTAGGAATGTCAAAAGAGCCCCATCTTGGCCAATTAAGAGTTAAGTTGGGCCCCCGGCGTCCAGAGCGTGCACGCAGGGCACGCACGGCCGGCGGGACCGGTGCTCCAGGCCGTTGGTCTCCCCGCCCGGATCGCGCAGTATCGCGAGCATTGGGAGTAAACACCCCGCATGGAGATCCAGGCGTGTTCGCCGCGGAGGCGCCGTTATCCCGGACCAGGCGGACCCGAGCGTGAGGCCGCCGCAGGTACGTCAGGCGGCCGGCTCCCAGGAGCCGCCGCTTCTCCGTACCCGCGGGGCCGTCCGTGCTCTCCGGCGTGCCCGGCGTGCTCGGCGTGCTCGAGGCCCCGAGGGCGGGGGTCTGCGCTGGCGGGGGCGGCGGGCGGCGGCGTGGCCTTGTTGCGCCCCGGGAACCGCGGGGCGCCGACTGGGCGGTGCGAGGGCGACGGTGCGGGGCGCGGGGAGGACGGGCGGCTTGACGCTCCGGTGCACTGCATGCCTGCCCGTGGGAGCCTCGCGGTCCCCTCCGCTCGCCCCAGACCGGCCCGGCTCCCGGCTGGTGTCCCCGCGTGGCCCTCTTTGCGTGTTGACACGCTTCGGTAGCTTGCTCCATTTCACCGTTTTCTTTATCTGAAATACACTTTAACGGAGTCAAACCATATGCCTGGCCCTGGCCCTGGCCCTGGCCCTCCGCCTCCGAACAGACCGCAGTTCTCGGTCTGCTCCCAGAGGGAGCTGGTATCAGATCTTAAGGGACCTCGGTTCTCTGCCCCGTCTCGGTCTGTACGCACTGCTCCACTGATTTTTCAAAAATGCGGGGTAAGAAGCTCGTCGGCAAGTTGGGTCCGGGAGGCTCTGGTTGACTCTCAGAACCAGAATGCCTTTCAGACCTGTAGGATCTTAAAATCTTGCCTTGCCCTGTCCTGAATGTGCTGCCTGAGACTGTTATACACCGTCTACATATGTTCATTAAGATGTGTACCCCTTGTTTGGGTTAGATCTCCTGAGACTTTTGGCCTGTTTGCCTATGCAGATTAAGTTAAATATTTACAAGTTACTTTAGATTCTGAAGGACACTTCCAAGTGTCCTTTGAGAGTGGCTTAAGATTTGAGTTGAACTGGAGAATTTCGTTTCCTGTGGCCCTTTAGTCTTGATTGTGCTGGTAAGTAGCGCTCTCACTTAAAGGTCTCAGTCTGCCTGAGTATAAAAATGAGGGGTTTGGAGAACAGTGACTCTTCCCACCCTTTAATCTGCAGCACCCATTTTATATATATATTTTTTAACGTGAGAGCTTTGTTAAGGTAAAGTTACATACCATAAAATTCACCTGCTTTAAGTGTACTTATTCAGTATTTGTTGGTAGTTGTTGTTTTAGTAAATTTGCAGAGTTCTGCAACCACCATGACCCATTTTTAAGATGACATCCCCAAAAGATGGCTGGTGCCCATCTGCAGTAACTGCCTGTTTCTAAGCCCAGCTCCAGGCAACCACTAATCTGTTTTCTGTCTCCTTAGATTTGTCTTTTCTGAATATTTCGTGTATTCAGGTGAGATCGTATGTGGCCATTGTGTCTGGCTTCTTTTGTTTCGCATACTCTTTTCAAAGTTCATGTACATTGTACCCTGTATCAGTAAGTCATTCCTTTTTTTTTAGTTGAAGTAGAGTTGATTTACAATGTTGTATTGGTTTCAGGTGCACAGCAGAGTGATTCATTTATACATATATATTCTTTTTCAGGTTCCTTTCCATTACAGGTTATTCCAGGATATTGAGTATAGTTCCCTGTGCTATACAATGGGTCCTTGTTTATCTATTTTATATATAGTAGAGTGTATCTGATAATCCTAAACTCCTAGTTTGTGCCTTCCCCCAATACTTCATTCTTCATTCCTTCTTATGGCCCAATAATATCCCAGTGTATGGATATAACACATTTTGTTTATCCATTCATGCAGGACACTTTTTTGGGGGGTGGGGGGGGTGGGGCTGTGTGGCATGTGGGATCTTAGTTCCCCGACCAGGGATCTTACCCGAGCCCCGTGCAGTGGAAGTGTGGAGTCTTAACCACTGGACGGCCAGAGCAGTCCCCTGGACACTTTTCTCAAATAAAATGTTACGTTTCCATGTATGATGCAGATGGCCAGAGCCCTTTTTGTTAGAGGTGGCGGCAGGGGTGGCGGGTGGGACCCTTGCCCATAAGCTGTCTCCGTTGTGCTCCCCAAGTATCCCTAAAAAAAAAAAAAAAAAGAAGTTAAGTTATCTTTTGTTGTATCTTCCTATTTTGTCAAATACTTGTAATTATCAGCTCCGTATCGTACATGAGGCTACCTGGAGTTCCAGTGGGTGGCTGCCCGCCCAGAAGCTGGTCAGATTTAGAAGCACAATTTCCCATTATCTTTTAGTTTCATTTTATTTTAAAGTCTGAACAATTTCTAAGGACAATGTAGTGGGTCAGAAGTATGCTGCTTGCCAGCTTAGCTCCTCAAGGGGTCACCCTTGACTCAGTTCAGCTCTTTTGTGTCTCAGTTTCTCCTGCCAGGAGTCTAAAACCACCCTGGGGGTTCAGAGCAGTGGATGGCCAGTCCTTGTGTGTGTGTGTCCCAGGACAGGCCATAAATTACTTAAAGTGTCATGATGAGGTTCCCTGTGGAACTACTACACATCACTAGGATCAAGCCTCAGACACTTCTGCTAGGTTCCTAGTTATCTTAGAATGCCTTGTGGCTGGAAGGAGCTAGTGTCCCTTTTCTTTAGAACTAAAGAGATTTAGTCTCTCATTTTGCTATCAAACAGTTTTTTCAGACCATAAATATACAAATTTTTCCAATTTTAAGCCAGATTTTAAAGGTCAGCCAACCCAGTTTACTCCAAAGTTCCTTTTAGGCTTTTCCTGCCTAGAAATTCTCCTAAGTCCCAGCCTAGGAACTTCCTCTTAGGTCTCTTTTACCTAGGAAAGGTAACGGTATACCCTTAAGACTCCAAGTCTTAAGATAACAGCTCAAATAAAAATTATGGACCATCTGCTTAAGATAATGAGGTCCTGATATCAGAAAGAATTTACCAAAGCACCTGAAGAGTGCTGTGAAGCTGGGGGGCGGGAGTGGTGTAGTGCTCAAGGGACCCATGCTTCTTAGTACAGGGTGCCCGTCCAAAGTAGACCCCAAGTGACCTCAGGTAGGTTTTTTTGACATCCTGCTGACTACATCGAGCAATGTTGATAAAAACAATCAATAAAAAAATTCTAATAAGAATAGAGAAGAATTTTATTAGAGCCAAACTGAGGACTATAGTCTGGGAGACAGCCACTCAGATAGCTCTGAGGAACTACTTTGGAGAATTATGGTTTTCAGCACAGTTTTATAGTGTAGCCATGGCACCTGGGAAGGGAGCCTTATCATTGAAGGAGTAAATATTGGGATCCCAGGAATGGAAGTGTTTATCCCTATCTTCAAAACATACATTCTTTACTTCTGGACAATGTACCATTTTCTTTCATGATTAAAGCAAATGTATAATGTGTGTTTGATAGACCATGAGACAGACTGTTCTAGTTAGCATAAAGTTCAAGCCAAATCATGTATAAGCCAGAATTACCCTAATATGTGAAAATTTCTTCCATCACAACTAATCCTATTTTTCTCTGGTTAGTCTAGTATACGTTAAGCTTTGGCATCTATGGACTAACTTATAATTAGCTTATAGCGCACACATAGACAGGCAGTATTGTGAATAAGGAACAGACTACTTAAGAAATGCCAAAACATGAGACTTATTTGGTCAACAACTGACATTTTTTTAAGTTGGAATTTATGGCTGTTTATCTTCTATTCCTTGGATCTGTTCACTCAAATTGTTGTGGAATTATTCTTGGTTTTTGTGACAAAGGACCCTTCAAATACAGATGTTATCTGCGCTCTTTTCTTGATTTCTTGGATACATATGGTTAATTAAGCTTCCACTTTAGCTTTGAGACATTAATTTTCTTTCATCTCCATGCTTATCCGTATTTATCTTACGAGCCAAGAGACAATTTGAGTTCTTCTGCAACTCCCAAAACTAATGAAAATGTGCAAATTTTATTCATGTCTGTCACTACTGCAGTTTGCTCATTCATTCAGTAAATGTTGATTGGGTGTTTTCTATCTACCAAACATTATTACAGGTGCTGGGAAGAGAACAATAAATGATTCTAACTTTCTAATGTCTTTGAGTATGCACTGGAAGAGTGAGATATGCAATGAACAAATAAGCAAAAATATATTTTTTCAGATAATAAAAAATACAATGAAAAAAAAATAAGACTAATACAAATTTAGATAAGATGGCCTGTCTGGGGGAGTCTCTGAAGATTTGAGATATGAGTGAAAACCACCCACTACACATCATGCATTTAACTAACATGTCAACATGAATCTCTTTTTTCTCTATTTCTTTCCACTTAAATCTCTCTATACAACTCTTAGATACAACCTGCACATGACTGTAATCCTTTCCATTTTCCTTTTAAGAACTTCTTTGATTAATAATTCTGAAAAAAATAACATAATGAGATTTCTGCTAGATTAAGAATTTTCTATGTACTACCCATTTCTGGAGAACTGCCCTAATTGGCTTTTAATTCATTAAGCTCTGCCATGAAGAAAATTTCTGCAAATACCTGTTCATCAGCATAATTCTTTATATCTTTTCTTTACCTAACTCTCATATACATATATACATATATATATATATGTTTTAGACAAAAAATAAAAGAAAAACATATTGTAATATCTCTAATATCCTAAGATACACAACATCTAACATTCATTTACACATGATCTGTGTAATCTGTTGAACCAACATTTTTAAAAAGTCACAGAAGGTAGGAATTAGGAAAAAAAAAAAGCTACTGGAAATCACAAATGCAAGCAGAAAATTAACATTTATATTATCTCTGTGTTCCAAAAAGCATTCATAAGACTTGTCCTATTTTAATTATTTTTCTTAGTGTTTTGCTGTTCTCCACATGGGTACAAAGACATTCTATTCAGTTTACCTTTCACAAAACACAAAGGGATTCTAGGTGTTAAATAATTCACAGTGAAGCCTGGAGCTCACAGCTGTACTACCAGAAGCCTTGCCAAAAACAGATATGGTCATTTTTGAAATCAGAAATCAATCTTATTGGGTTTTCTCCAGCAGATAGTAGTCACAGCATTTAGATGTGTTCCTGTGGCACAGATTAGTATGTTAAAATATATATTTTACCGTTGGATGGCTCCATCCTATTGCAGCAGAACTGGTGCTAAGTAAGCAAAATTGAAAAATAGGAGAGGCTGTACCTCGTGATTACATCTAATGGCCTTTTGGGGGCTCTCTTTTGAAAACCACAGTCTTTTGGAAGGAGGCTTTCTCAGCATCTTTGTTGGTAGATTGCTGCCTCCTTGATTAACAATGTTAACTACTTCATGAGGCCAAGACAGGTAAGGACCAAATATGGCCATTAAATTTGAAAATAAAGATATCTCTGGTGATATTTTCCAAAGTATATTTGATGAAATGAGGGAAATAAAATTAACCTGAGGAAAATTAAGATGAGAATATGTACAGAGAAGTATTGCATGGAAGTAAGGCTATGATTATATTAAGTTTTTTAAAGCAAGAACAGATCTTAATGGTGAGATTTATAAGCAAGCTAAGAGGGATGTGGTCACTGTGAATAGATGGTAAATGAGATACTTCGGGAAGTTGGGACACTAAAACATTTCAAAAGTTAGATTGCAGCTGTGGCTGGCCACAGTAACAATTTCCACAGTAACCTGAGTAAAACAATTATTTCCATAGTGCAAGAATATAAAAAATAATTACATTCAGCTAATTAATTTTCAAATTAATTATTAATTTTCAAATTAATTTTCCTGATAAATGAATATTGGTGTAACTATGTGTTCAAATAATATTTGCATATAGCACAGAGACTAATAATGCCAGTATATCAGAAAAACTTACAAATAAGAATTTCTAAAACTTGAATATATGATAGTCTACATAATTTTTTCCTCAAATGTAGTTTAACTAACAGATTGGTGACTAAACATATTGTTTTCATTTATGTCCAAGGCTCAGTGAAAAACAACAAAAACAAAAGGTCTCATTCTGAGGAAATCAGTGGGAAAAAGTGTTAGCATGCAAGCAAATGAGACATAGTATTTTTAATAGAGTTTTACTACCATATCCCTGAGGAGACACTCTTGAAACAGTAGTAAACTGATAAAACTAATATGTTACTTGCTGAATTCCTGCTTTCAGACCTGAAATAGGTAAACCTTGCTGTAGGCTCCAGTAGTCACTCTACTAAAACAAAAAAGTCAATTTTGTAAAACTACAGCACTCCAGGTCAGTGAGAACTAACACAATTCGCAAATTTGATAAGATTGGGCTGAGTTATATGATTTCATAGGCTGGAGATTTTGAGAATCACAGGTTATGGGAGAAAGTGATTAGTGAGCATAACTTAGAATTAATTTTCTCCCAAAGAAGGGTGAAATATATTGGAAAAATACTTGTACAAGTTGTTAAATATTTTATAAGTTATATATCAAAGGGCGTAGTTAGAGAAGCAGATGAATATATTAATAAACTTAAGATTTGACGAGCATGCATTTTTCCCATGTCTCATATGGTACCACGAATATGGTATTTAATTTTTCTCTACAACAATGCAACTATTTGGGAAATTGCTCTAATTATATCAGATATCCTCAAAGAGATATGTTAAACTTGTTTCTAAAGTTTTCCCTGAATAATTTGAAGAAGAAAATCTAAAAGACAGATGCAAATATGGTGATTTAAAATCAAAGCAAATATTGAGTAGTGATTATGATTTATGGCAAAAGCCATTGTCCATGGGACTATAAGTAATTTGTTTCTGTCCTCAAGGATTTTACTAACTACTAGTCTTAGATTATCAGGCTGTTGATCACCTATGTCCCTCATCTTTTTTTGTGCATCTTGTATTCCTAATGTTTTCAATTGAATAAAGTTTCGAAAGCATAATTCTTCAGGTCAAGAAGATAGATTGAGATTAAATATTGAGTGGTGATCTTCCCATAGTATAAAGTACACAAGAAATTACTACAAAATCTAATCCTATGGATGCATTTGTCAGTTGAACCAGGGTTATTCATTTATATTCAACACGTTATAAATTTGTATGAATAAAAAATGCTATGCTCCTAAAATGGGACATTGTGCCTTTAAATTAATGTTACAGAATAAAGTTCCCTGTCATCTTAAAAGAAACAGAAGTTTCCAAATCAGTTTATGTAGTAGGAACTAATTTTACTATCAGATGCATCAAATAAAGATTAAGTGGTTATTCAGTGATAGGAGGTACAACACATTTAGAAAAATTTCATGAAATAACAAGCATTAAAAAAATCTAAATCCATAAGATCATTTTTTAAAAGAAGACAGAAATAGTCTTCCTTAGAGTTTGAAGCGTTTATAGATAATAGGGGAAAAAAGAGTTATGGATCCAAGAAGATGGAAAAACAAAACAAACAAAACAATGACCAAAAAAGCAAATCACATCCCAGCTAAGGAGGTGAAGACTGTTGTGGATGTCAGAGACATTCAGAAGAGCTCTGAGGTGATGACAACAGTCTTACAAAGTAGGTGGGGCCCTCTGTACAGCTCAGCTCAGGGTGGTTAATCGTGGAACTGCATTAGGTCCACCTGTCAGTCACATCTGCTCTCTCTCCTGCTTCAACCCTCAGGGTGCTCACAGGCCAAGGCAGGGCAGACCACTGTTGGGCTATGTGGAAGCTGCAGCTCTCCCAAAACTGTATATGATTTCCTTTTCTGTGCAAAAGCTTTTAAGTTTCATTAGATCCCATTTGTTTATTTTGTTTCTTTTTCCATTTCTCTAGGAGGTGGGTCAAAAAGGATCTTGCTATGATTTATGTCATAGAGCGTTCTGCCTATGTTATCCTCTAAGAGTTTGAGAGTGTCTGGCCTTACATTTAGGTCTTTAATCCATTTTGAGTTTATTTTTGTGCATGGTGTTAGGAAGTGTTCTAATTTCATTCTTTTACATGTAGCTGTGCAGTTATTCCAGCACCACTTATTGAAGAGGCTGTCTATTCTCCATTATATATTCCTGCCTTCTTTATCGAAGAGAAGGTGACCATATGTGCATGGGTTTATCTCTGGGCTTTCTATCCTGTTGCATTGATCTATATTTCTGTTTTTCTGCCAGTACCATACTGGCTTGATTACTGTAGGTTTGTAGTATGGTCTGAAGTTAGGGAACCCGATTCCTCCAGCTCCATTTTTCCTTCTCAAGATTGCTTTGGCTGTTCGGGGTCTATTTTGTTTCCATACAAATTGTGAAATGTATGGTTCTAATTCTGTGAAAAATGCCATTGATAGTTTGATAGGGATTGCATTGAATCTGTAGATTGCTTTGGGTAGTATAGTCATTTTCACAGTATTGATTCTTCCAATCCAATCCAATCCTACCTCAAGAAACAAGAATAATCTCAAGTAAACAACCTAACCTTACACCTAAACAATTAGAGAAAGAAGACCAAAAAAACCCCAAAGTTAGCAGAAGGAAAGAAATCATAAAGATCAGATCAGAAATAAATGAAAAAGAAATGAAGGAAATGATAGCAAAGATCAATAAAACTAAAAGCTAGTTCTTTGAGAAGATAAACAAAATTGATAAACCATTAACCAGACTAATCAAGAAAAAAGGGAGAAGACTCAAATCAACAGAATTGGAAATGAAAAAGAAGTAACAACTGACACTGCAGAAATACAAAGGATCATGGGAGACTACTGCAAGCAACTATATGCCAATAAAATGGACAACATGGGAGAAATGGATGAATTCTTAGAAAAGTACAACCTTCCAGGACTGAACCAGGAAGAAATAGAAAATATGAACAGACCAATCACAAGCACTGAAATTGAAACTGTGACTAAAAATCTTCCAAGAAACAATAGCCCAGGACCAGATGGATTCACAGGCGAATTCTATCAGACATTTAGAGAAGAGCTAACTATCCTTCCCAAACCCTCCCAAAGTATAGCACAGGGAGGAGCACTCCCAAACTCGTTCTACGAGGCCACCATCACCCTCATACCAAAACCAAACAAAGATGTCACAAAAAAAGAAAACTACAGGCCAATATCACTGATGAACATAGATGCAAAAATCCTCAACAGAATAACAAATAGAATCCAAAAGCACATTAAAAGGATCATACGCCATGATCAAGTGGGGTTTATCCCAGGAATGCAAGGATTCTTCAATATACACAAATCAATCAATGTGATACACCATATTAACAAGTTGAAGGATAGAAACCATATGATAATCTCAATAGATGCAGAAAAATCTTTCAACAAAATTCAACACCTATTTATGATAAAAACTCTCCAGAAAGTGGGCATAGAGGGAACCTACCTCAACATAATGAAGGCCATACATGACAAACCCACAGCCAACATCGTTCTCAGTGGTGAATAACTGAAACCATTTCCTCTAAGATCGGGAACAAGACAAGTTGCCTACTCTCACTGCTATTATTCAACATAGTTTTGGAAGATTTAGCCACGACAATCAGAGAAAAACTGGAAATAAAAGCAATCCAAATCGGAAAAGAAGTAAAACTGTTTGCAGATGGCATGATACTATACGTAGAGAATCCTAAAGATGCTACCAGAAAACTACTAGAGCTAATCAATGACTCTGGTAAAGTAGCAGGATACAAAATTAATGCACAGAAATCTCTTGCATTCCTATACACTAATGATGAAAAATCTGAAAGAGAAATTAAGGAAACACCGCCATTGTCCATTGCAACAAACGAATAAAATACCTAGGAATAAACCTACCTAAGGAGACAAAAGGCCTGTATGCAGAAAACTATAGGACACTGATGAAAGAAATTAAAGACGATACAAACAGATGGAGAGATACACCATGTTGTTGGATTGGAAGAAACGCACTTATTGTTGATACTTTCAAGAGTATTTACTTCTTTCATTCCCTTTGCTTTACTTTGGGTGTCATGGCCTCTTCCTCAGTTTCTTCAGGGGTCCTGGGGCCCTACCCCAGTGTTCAACCTGCACAACCTCGCCCCATAGCCAGTTCACTAGAGCCCTTCCACAGGAACACTACTCCCTGAACCTCTGTGTTTTTTTAATTTAGAAAATTTAGTGATATACTTGTATAAACATGGGAATTTTTGAGTTCTGTGTATTTAGAAACTTATTTATTCTCTATTGTTCTTTATATCTTTTTGTTTCAATCTGTAAAACTATCTTTTAGCATTTCTTGGTAGTACAATTTTGCCGGCGATGAATTTTTTAAGATTTGTTTCTGTCCTTTTATCTCTACTATGTTTTCACAGGAAATAGACTTCTAGACTTTTTTTTTAGCTCTTTAAAGATTTAATGTCATTGTCTTCTGAATTCCATTGTTTCTATGAGAATTCAGCTATAATTTTACTATCAATTCATTCTATGTCTTTGTTTTCTCTGGCTTCTTTCATAAATTTCCTTTGTCTTTCGTTTTCAGTAGTTTTATTATGAGGTGTAGTTGGCTGCGTTTTTATTTGCATTTCTCACACTTCAGGTTTCTCTGAACTTCTTGGATCTGTGGGAGGTTTTGTTTGTTTGTTTTTAAACATTTAAAAAATTCTCAACCTTAATCTCTTAAAATATTTCTTGTGACCAATTCTCTCTTTCCTTCTTCTCTTCCTGGGTTTCCAGTACTTGTATATTTGAATGTTTTCATCTTGTCCCATGGTTTTCACTTATCTATTCCATTTTTTCTCTGTCTTATTTTTGTGCTCTAGGTAAGATAATTTCTATTGTCACATCTTCAAGTTCAAAATTATTTCCTTTGTTTTGTCTATTCTGAATGTACCATCTCAATCTAGCTTGTAGTTCAGTGGGGTTAGGGACTCTTGCTTATTTATTTATATTCAGTACCCCATGAATTTGAAAATCCTCTAGTGATAGACAGCTGCTGCTTTTTGCTTAGCGTGAGGCCTGGAATGATTGAGGCTCTCTCTCTGGGTGTTACTGTTCCACCTTCTGCTTTCAGCAGGCCCAGGAAGACTTTACTAAAGATGGGTTTCTCCCTGTGCTTTGCTCCTCTCTCAGCAGTAGGGCATTGCTTGCTACCCAATGTAAGACTTATCCAGTGGGGAAAAGATTTTTCAGTTTCCTTGCTACCAGTGCAACCTGAAACAGGCCCTGTTTCCTTGAGCCTCATGTCTTAGGCTTTCTCAGCATTCCTACTCTTCCACAGCGAACAACCACTTCCTCCTATTCAGTGCAAAGTCCTGAACCCAAAGAGATTTCCTGGTACTCTCTCAGCTGTAGCAAGTGTTTGCCTCATACTGATGCACTGTCAGAGATGGGTGTGTGTCCTGCTCAGCCTTTAGGGGCAGATGGCTTAATGCCATGAATTTAAAGAGGCTGTGGTAGGTAAGTGTTCTGTACCTCCCATAGCATCAGAGAGCTTTGCCTTTTAGGTCAATGCAGAGTCTTTCTGGCCCCCTCCCAGTGGTAGTCAGTCTTGGCCTTGTATTGATGTATGGGGTTGGGGAATATTGGTCATATTTCTGTCTTTCCCCCAGTGACAGATATTTTCTGCTTCAGGCAGTGAAAGATCTGGGGCAGATGGTGTTCACTTTCCTTCCTTTCCCCCGTAGCAGAGAGCTACATCTTTCATCACATCAAGATCCAGGCTGAGTGTGGATGGTTTTCCTGCACACTGCTCAGGGTGGCCAATCCTTACCTTGCAGTCATGCAGGATTGGTGAACAGGCAGGTTGCTTTAGGCTCTCCTTCTTCAGCCCCAAACATCAGCAAGCCATGCATCCTGTGAAGTTGGTATGTCTACCCTCCCTGTTCTCAGTCCCTCTCATGAGCAATTGACCTATGAAAAGGGTTGACGAGGGAAGGCAGTCTCCTCCTATGTCTGGGGCTTTCAGGTATTCCAAGTTAGCGTGCTAGCCCTTACTTGGCATTTAATAAGTCATCAAATTTAAGCTGTTTTGATCCAACTTAATTTTATAGTAGCTGAGTCTGTTTCCCATTGTTATGTCTTAGATGAAACACTTTATGTGTCTTATCCTTTCTCAGAAATGCATGTCACCCATTGGAATTTTTTTTTTTCATTACATAGCCTTTTGATCTTACTATTTTGTTGAAGGGCAGGCCTGCTCTCATTTTTAAGGGGATAGTAAAGTTGGTTTTTTGGTTTTTTGTTTGGTTGTTTGTTTGTTGCTGCTTTCCATGTTTTATGCAAAAAACAGAAAAAATAAATCTCACTCTTCAATTTTAAAACATAATTTTGGAAAGAAATGAAGTGTTAGCATATAACATTTGCCTGGTTTACACTTTTACTAATGGGCATGTTAGCCACATTTTTTTTGTCATTCTACCTCTCATAGTCCTTTAAAAGTATAGATGTTTGACTCAGTTTCATGGTAAAAAATAAGAATTTGATAAATTAGAAGCCCATTTTATTTAGTATGTGACTATTATTAAGTCCATCAGGTTATATATTTCTAAAGAGCTACAATATAAAGAGAAAGAAGAACAAACTTTGGATTTTTTATTGTCTGCTGAAGCATTTCTTATAGGCATGTACAAACAGGCACACTGATGTACAAACAGATCCATCTAGAGTCTTCATTTCTACATCTTTACTGTCATCACCTGTTTACAGAGAGACTCTTTTGTGACTTCACATATTTTTCTCCTAGAATTTTCTAGTTAACCTCCGATATTGCATGGGCTCGAGGACAGTCTGTTGGTACAATGATATTTGTTCTGTAATAACATGGGGTTATTACAAGTCTTTATGAGAGGACTTTAGCCTAGTTTTTTTCAGATCCTACAACATGTCTTTTTCATTATTTTTAAACTGGATGGTTAGAGTGTGTGGATCATTAAACTTTGCATTCACAGTAAAGAACAGAAATAGTGTAGGTTTTAAATAAGAGAGAGTACTAGGGCACTAAGGAAGAGAGTGTCCTTTCTGACTTTGCAGAGGTGAAATCCTTGACTAAATGGCTGATAAACAGATCACTTTGAATATTTATAATAGTTTTGCAAAAAACTCCAAAGCAGTCATGCTACCTGTAATAATGAAAGTGAAAATCTTTTCAGCTACAGACTTATTTCAAATAATAGTAATTTGTATATGTTCTTCCAAGGAGAACTAATAATTATATTTTCATTTTTTTAGATATGCAGAGGTAGTAGCAAGTTTTTCATGGATTTTAATGAATCATGCATATTTTCAATCTATGCTTAGCAGTTCTAGACTTACCACTATATCCTATTTAGCTTCTTAGGGCTTCTCAGCATATTTACCAAGTTATTTTTGAATACAAAAAATTTTATTAAGTTCATAACCTAAGTCCAGAATGGTACACAATCATATTTGTATTAGTGATGCATTTACAGAAAGTAAACACACACGTTTTTTCTTCTTATAGGAAGAAACAGAGTATTACCAGATCCCTCAAATCCTCCTTCACAACCTCTTTTTTTTGGTGACTACAACTGCCCCTCCCCCCAAAGTGAATAACAACAGTGCTGACATCTAAAATAATATATTGTTTTTGCACTTAATATAAAAGGGATCATCCATTATGTACTATGTCTGTCTAGCTTATTTTCATCGATATTTTGCATATGACATTCACCCATATTGCTACATTTGGTTGTAGTTTATTCATCTCATTAATGAGTAGTCCATTTTATGAATGTATCACAATTCATTAATTGGTTTTGCTGTAAATAGACATTTGACTCCTTTCCAGATGTTAGCTAGTACAAATGTTGCTGCTATGAATGGTCTTTTTCATATATTTAGCTGAACATATGTGGTGGGGAGATACACACAAGTGAAGTTACTTGCTCGAAGTATAAGTAGGTTAGCTATAGTAAATACTACCAACCACCTTTGTAAAGTGATTTCATTAATTTAAATTCTTAACAACAGTATATGAAAGCTCCAGTTGCTCCATGTTCTCCCAAAACATGAAATTGTCTATTATTTTTATTTACCCTGCTGGTGAGATTATATTCCTGTTTTAATTTGCGTTTATACTTTATGATGAATGAAATAGAGAACTTTTTCATGTGCCTTATGTCCAGTTGAACATTATCTTTTGTGAATACCTTGTTTGAATCTTTTGCCAATTGTTCCATTAGGGTATCTTGCTTTTTATTGATTTATGAATGCTTTTTATATATTCCAGACACATCCATTATTATATACATACATATATTAATGTACATATATTTTATATCTACTTTGTAGATATACAAAGCCCAGAACATATTTCTCTATATTTATGCATTTATGTTAATCCTAGAGAAATACTAAGAGTTGAAGAGGATGGAAGACACAGACTATTAAAAATTGACGGTCATCTTGAGGCTATGTCCTTGAAATCTCTCTTATGACATGAAGATATAACATTAACTGAAGATCTTGGGGGCAAAATGACATGTTAACAAACATTTTCCCACCAAAATCCACTCTTACTTTGACCATGAACTCTTACCTCATGTTTTGAATTTGATCTTCAAAGGCCACTAAACTCAATCTCTCATATTCTTCTTTTCATCATAGTTTATAAGTCTTTTTCTTGAAGTGTTCTAGAACTCATTATTTTCATGGTTGTCTTACCTGTTTTTTCTCCCAGGCCTCTGGGATCTGCCTTACAGTTATCTTAATAGAGATCATGTGTATTATTATTTTTTCCTTTGGCTAGTATGACATCAAACAATAGCATTAAATTTTATCTCTGATAGAGCTGTATGAGTTATTCATTTCTCCTTTTACCCATTTCTACCTAATTTATCACCTCATACCTGCATGATTTCATTTGCTTGCTGACTGATCCTCATGGCTTTTGTCTACCTCCCTTCCAAGTCATTCTATACAAGGATAACAGATATATATATTTAAAAGTTAAAACTCTTTATGAGACTAACCCACTTAAAATCATTTAATGGTAAAGTCTTAGCATGCAGACAGAGTCTTCCAATATTTGATTGCGCCTTACCTTATTAACTTATGCTCTAATAGATTTGTGTAATTGGGACGTGACATTGAATTACTTAATATTCTTATGGCAGTAAGGAAGAATTCTGTTTAAATCATTGTCCCATACCTACATTCTATTAAATAAGCAAGCATCTTCATTTTAATAAACATATGTTATTTTTCTGTAGAATTCAACTTGTAACTGTTTTCATTTTTTCTTTCATTTTATTGCAAGTCTTTTGAAAACTTTTATAGGACATGATTAAGTTATGATAATAACTAAACTTAAAATAGTGCATTCTTCAGTCATTGTCAGTGTTCTAATATATGTCTTGTTCTTTCAGAAGTAATTTAAAAATTCACATTTTTCAAAAAATCATTTGAGATTAGTTTAGGGTAGACTTAGATAGGCAACAGGGATTTTACTTCAGTATTGATATTCCACAAAAATTTGCTCAGATTCCCATATGATCGTACCATATTGCTTACAGCACAGCCCAGAAGGTTAGTATTAAATATCAGTCTTGATAAGACCCCAGGGGATTTAAGTACATCTTGGAGTCATTTCTCTCTGATTTCTCTTGAGTTATCTACTGTGGAACATGAAACAATTTTATTTTACTTAAAAAGCTCAGGTCTAAAGAAAAGATGGTTGTTTCTTCCAAAGGAAAATATTTTTATACGAAATTTCAGTTAAAAATATTTCAGGATATTTCTGTCTTTGTAATGAACCCTTTCAAGTGAATCAGTTTATTTTGAGTCATTCTTTTAAATTGTAGAGAACATTATACATACCATATTTATTTTGTATCTAATTTTTGTTCTTATTATTCACTGTTTTATTCCTCAAAAGATTAGCTGGCATAGAGTAGGTACTGAACAAATATTGTTTTAATGAAATTAGCAGGTCCACTGTGTACTATTATTTACCTTTGAGCACACTAATCTAATCTCCCAATTTCTTGGCCTTTTTCTGTAAAGTGTCAGTAATAAAGTAAGTATGTATTTCACAAGGTTGTTATTAAGATTAAGTGAGATATTGAACATAAAGCAAAGTATAGTGCTTAGCACATTGTAAGCTCTCAATAAGTATCAGCTTTTCTTATTTTCTTATTAAAATATTTTCAGGACTTTCTTAAGGAAAAATCTTAAGTAGTATAAGTGACTATATTCAGTTTTAACTATTTAATAGATCGAATCCAGCATGAAAACACAAAGACATTCCTAGTGTAGAGAATGTTACTGAGAACATACTGCTGCCTGAGGCAGTTTCTCAGGGAAGTCTCAAAATTGTTTGAGTAATGACAACGGTGTGATAGTAAGTGTACGTAATAGTTTCCCAGAGCTTCCATAACAAATTACCACAAACCTGATGTCTTAAAATAACAAAAATGTTGTTCTGTCCCCGTTCAGGAGACTAGAGTCTGAAATCAAAGTTCAGCAGGGTTGTTTCCTTCCGGAGGCTTGAGAGAGAATCTGTTCTATGTGTCTCTCCTAGCTTCTGATGGTTGCAGATAATTATTGGCATTCTATGGCTTGTAGCTTTATCAGTCCAAACTCAGTTTCCATCATCATATTTCTCTGTGTGTCTCTGTGTCCTCTGTCAAAGACACCAGCCTTTGGATAGGACCACACTAATCCAGGATGACCTCATCTTAATTTGTTTACATCTTCAAAAATCCTATTTCCAAAAATAAGGTCACATTTACAGGTTCCAGAGGATAGGGTTTGAATTTATCTTTTTAGGGAGAACACAGTTCAAGTCACAACGATGTATATAATATGCTTTTTTTTTTTTTTTTTTAAATAATCAGGCACTTCTCTTGTCTGACTTTATTTTTATTTATTTATTTATTTATTTATGGCTGTGTTGGGTCTTCGTTTCTGCGCGAGGGCTTTCTCTAGGTTGTGGCAAGTGGGGGCCACTCTTCATCGCGGTGCGCGGGCCTCTCACTATCGCGGCCTCTCTTGTTGCGGAGCACAGGCTCCAGACGCGCAGTCTCAGTAATTGTGGCTCACGGGCCTAGTTGCTCCGCGGCATGTGGGATCTTCCCAGACCAGGGCTCGAACCCATGTCCCCTGCATTGGCAGGCAGATTCTCAACCACTGCGCCACCAGGGAAGCCCCCTAATATGCTTTTTTATATACACAACTCAGTTAACATTTCAAAGATAAACATATCTTGGGGGAAGATATGTCCTAAAATAATGTTACATCATTTTAACTAATTAATTTTACAGCCTGAATATTAATAATCTGCATAATCAGTTAGACGGAAATTTTTAGTGAGTGCACGCACATGTACCATTATTAACTGGCCCCCAAATAATACAGAACATTTCAGCCAAACTTCAAAGTCACAAAGGCCAATTTGCAGTCAATTTCTCCCCAACGTCCAGCCCCTGGTAACTACTAATCTGATTTCTGTCTCCACAATTTTTCTTTTTCTTAACTTTCAAATAAGTAGTATCTTAAAGTATATAGTCTTTTGTGCCTGCCTTCTTCACCTTGTCATCGTGATTTGAGGTACAAGGCTTGTCACATGAATCAGTAGCCCATTAATTTTTATTGCGAAGTAATATGCTATTTTATGGATACAACACAATGGCTTTATGCATTCTTGTATTGATGAATACATTGGTTGTTTCATGTTTGAAAACAGGAATTATTATGAGTAAATCTATATACAAGCTTTTGTATAGACCCATATTTCTGTTTGTCCTGGGTAATAGCTAGGAATGGAAATGGTGAATAACATAGTAAGTGAATCTTTAACTATATAAAACAACTGCCAAATTTTTGCAGAGTGGCTATACCATTTTATATTCCCACCAGCAATAAGTTCTAGTTGTTTTACATACTCTAAAATTCTTGGTACTGTCAGTCTTTTTAATGTTAGTAATTTTGTTTGAATTTTAATAAATTCTTATTATGATTTTAATTTCTATTTCCTTGACGAAAATTATGTTGAACAACTTTTCATATGCCTCTTTGCAATGTGCATATTATCTTCTTTGGTGGAGTGTTTGCTTACGTGTTGTCCATTAATTTTATCAGGTTGTTTGTGTGCTTATTTTTGATCTATAAGAATTCTTTATATAGTCTACAATAAAGTCCTTGTCAGAAATACATTTTGCATGTATTCTCCATCTGAGTCTTGCTTTTTAAATTTTTTGAAATGTCTTATGGTGATCAGAAGTTTTATTTTTAATTTAAAATTAATTTTTCAATTTTTCTCCTTATGATTGTTGCTATTATGTCATATCTAAGAAATCTTTGCCTAACCGGTGATCACAAATATTTTCCATTAACATTTATTTCTACAAGTTTACTTTTATCTTTAATTTTAGGTCTCCACATTTAGGGCTATAATCCATCTGGAATTAATTTTTATGTATGGTGGGAGTTTTTTTTAATATATATTCTTTTTTTTTATTTTTAATAAACTTTATTTTTTAGAGCAGTTTAGGTTCATAACAAAATTGAATGAAAGATATATATTTTCCATTGTAATGAATTTCCAGTTGTACTAGAGGAATTTGCTGCAAAGATTCTCTTTTCCACATTTAAATAGCCTTGTACTTTTTCATAACTCAATTGATTTTGTATGTATGCATCTATTTCTCTTCTCTCTTCTTGACTCAGTTGATATATATGTGTGTATACACACACACACACACACACACACACACACACACACATTTTTTCTTCTCATACTAGCCTGTGTTGTTTATTGTGACTATAATATCTCTTGAAGGCAGGCCATTTAAACCCTCAAACTATATTCATCTTTTACAAACTTATGTTGTCTCTTTTAATCCTTTTGTCATTTGTTTTGCTATTATTCTGTAAAATTCCATATTTAGATTCTTTGTGGCTGACGTATAAAAATATTATATATATATAAATATGTTTCCCATTTAACCTACAGCCATGCTAAAGATACATATAAATCTATTATATTTTTGTTTATTTCTTCAGGATTTATGTATACACAATAGTTCCTTTTGCAAATAAAGATGGACTTTCTACTTCCCTTACAGTATGTCTATTTTTATTTCCTTGTCTGCCTTTCTTATACTGCCTAGGACCTTCGGTAAAATGTTTTCTTTTTTTTTTAATGTTCTTTAGTTTTTAACTTATTGTGTCTTGTTATTTAATGTGGGATATCTGTAAGGTGAATATTTTGATCTCGCTCTATCATCTAGCTTTATACTCTGTGAGCTTGCCTTAACTCATAGTGATTAGATCATTCTTGTTTCTTGTAATTTTTGTTACGGTTTAAGTCTGACATCTTGCTGTTTGTTTTCTCTTTTCCCGTCTGTTCTCTGTGTGTTTTTTTTTTTAATGTTTCATGCCTTATCTCGATTTTTTAAATGTCATTACATCTTAGCTATATATTTTTGTTCTATTATTCTTTTTCAATGATCGCTCTATGGTATGAAATAGACACTTTTTAACATCACATTCTACCTTCAGATTACATGTACTACTTAACTTACAATGTAAGAATAGTACAAAAGTGCACCTTTTTTTTCATTTCTATTACTGTATTACCAGTTCTATTATTGTATTAGTAAATGTAACTTGCACACAAATCTCACAGAGCATTGTTATTGTTTTCTTTAGAGAGTAAATTATCTTTTAAAGATAATTAAAACAAGATAAAAAGCATTATCTTCTATACCTACACATGCATTTACTTTTGCTGACACTTTTCATTCATTTTTGTCTGGTGTAATTTTATTCTACCTGTAGGACTTACTTTTACATATCTTTGGGGCAGGTTCATGGACAATGGGTTCTGAACTTTTCTGCCTGAAAAACTATTTCCCCTTTATTATTACAATACATTTTCTCTGTGTTTAGAATCCTTGGCTGACATGTTTTTCTTACATTTGTTGTCTGACATGAGTTTGTGATAAGAAGTTTATTGTTTTGCTTATTTTCTTTCCTCTGTACACATTGTGTCTTTTTCTCTAGTTTCTTTTAAGAGTTTATCTTTACCACTAGATAAGCCTTATGATGGGTGTCTTTATGTCTATTGTGATTGCGATTCATTTAATTTCTTGGACTTAACGGGTGTGTGAGTTGAACCAAATTTTGTATTAATTCCTGTAATCGTCGCAGGTCCAATAAAGTTGTGTCCCATTATCCTATTGTCAACCATGTTAAACTGGGAACTAAATTTTCCAGAATCCAATTTCCTGTCAAGTCTTAGGTTAGAGTTGGCCAGGAACTTTCACAAGGTGTGGAATGAAGAAGTGTGGCATTGGCCATCACTCAGTGAATGTTGCTGTGGTTAGATGCTGAAGTACCCAGAATTTTCCAGCTTGTCCTACTGCCCTCTCAACTCATTGTCCAGATCTTCTGCCAGTGGGCTTTTTGTGTAGATTCACAGAGACAATAGGCTGACACTCCTATTCTAGTAGCTCCCTCTTTGCACTTGCCCTTCTGTAGCTGAATATGTGCTTGGCTTCTCAGATTGACAAGGTGGTGATACAGCTGAATCTCTCTTACCTGTGTTTGGACATTCATTTTTCTGTCTTTGTGCAAGCTTTAATTCCTAGAGTAAATCACATTCCTACTATTATTGCGTTTCCATTTTCATCAATCAACCTTTGCTGATACAGTAGGTATTATGATGATCTCTATTTTTTAAATAAGTAAAATAAGAAATGGAAATAATTAGTAATTTTTTTAATATTAAAAAGCAAATGAGCAGTTGAGCTAGGATTTAAATATGTGAAGCCTGTTTAACCACCTTGCCATATTGCGGTAATACAATATATTTTATTTTAAAATGCGATATTTTTATGACTATATGTGTTGAAACATTTGGAGATGTTTATTTATTTGCTAGAACTCTTTGCCAACTCTCACATTCATGTAGTAACTACAGAGTATTAAAATTAAGTTCAAGAATAGATTTTGTTTTTGTGTTTTATGTCAGGGATGATACATACAAGAAGAAGCATTCTGTGAATAAAAGTATCAAGAAACAATATCTCAAAAATATATTTGACTAAGAAATAATAAGTACTGATATAAATATAAATTTTAAAAGTTCAAACAAATTTACATTACCTAGATTTTCTTATATTTATTCTGCCATAATTATGCCATGAATTCTTTTTTTCACTGGCATTTATTTTTAAATAGCCATACTCATTATGCATTGCCTATGGACGAGTAAAGACTAATTAATAAATATTGATTTCAAATGCCTGGAAACATATATTATTTCAATAAACACACTCATAATGAAACAAATTAAAATGAATAATGTATGCTTACATTTGTGTATTTACTAAAATGTGAATAAAATATCTTTTATTAACACATAATTCTGGTTCCTGAACACAAAATAATTTTTTAAAAGGAGAAAATATTTTATTTATTACTTCATTTACTTATTCAAGATATACGTAATCACTTCTATGTTCCAGGCACCGAAATTTTATAAGCAACTCTTTTCAGTAGTGTTGATTGTGCTATTAAATGCCAGATTATGTATTATATACAATTCAAACCAGTAGGTAGGTAGCTGTGTGGATAATGTTTACATAGCTTTAACTGAATTTGCAAGTATTATCATAATATTAGATTAAAATATGTTGTCACTTGTCAATTAGATAATCAGCAAAGTGCCTAGTTCAAACAATAGAATACCAAAAAAATAGAGTAGTACTTTTGTTTATTTGTAAAATAGTCTACATTTTTATGTTCAAATGAATAAACTTAGCTTTTGTTTGCATTTGCAAAAGACTGTATAGTTGTTTCATATACACATTTAATTTTAAGTTAGCAATGATTTAGAAATTTTTAAAGTGCATAAAATAATACATAACAAATACTACAAAAACACAGTGTAGTGTAAGAATACCAGGTTACCTCTCCTGGATCTATAAATCAATTTATAAATGATTTTGAACCACTGGTTCCTCGTCTATATAACATAAAGGAAGAGAATGGCATAATCTTTTCCAGCTATGTGAGGTGATCTAAGTAGTTAACATTTTGAAATTTTCCCAATGTATTTTTACTGCCTAGTTGGTCATATTTACTCTGAAAATTGCTACCAATGGAGTAAGACATGAGGATAAATCTCATTGCTTCAAAGAAATATAAATGTTGCTGTAAGTAAAATGCATCACATAAATTTAACTTTTGGGGTACAACCTTGAAGAGACTCACAGCCAAAATATTAGCCTGAGTGCAAAGGATGTTCAGTTACTAAGGCTAATAAATAAGTTGGTTTAGTTTTGAATTTGAAAGCCTTTTCTTGGAAGATCATGGTTATATTATTTAAATTATTTCTCTGTGGGTAAGCAACCGATAATGACAAATTCCAGCAGTATCCAGGTTCTAAACCTACTTTGGTGGTGTAAAATTAATGTTTGATTTTTGTGTGTAACTCTTGATAGTTATGTTAGTTATTTTGGGCTGTCATAATAAAATAGCATAAACTAGGTGGCTTAAACAACAGACATTTATTTCCTCACGGTTCTAACACCAAGATCAAGTTTCCAGCATGGTCAGTTTCTGGTGAGACTTCTCTTCCTGGCTTTCAGATGCTGCCTTCTTGGTGTGTCTTCCCATGGTGAGGAGTGAGTGGAAAGCAAGTTCTCTGGCATCTCTTCTTCTAAGGGCACTGATTTCATCATGAAAGCCCCACCTTCATGACCTCATCTAAGCCTAGTTATCTCCCAAAGGTCTCACCTTTAATTATCATCACATTTGCTTAAACATATGAGTTTTAGGGGACACACAATTCAGTCCATAATAGTAGTGCTTGTATATTTTCATGTTCACACTTCATACACTTTCAATTTTATTTTTGTCTCAGACAATTTGCCTTCACTCCCTGGGAAATACATCTTTATTTCTCAATGGAGTGTCTGTCTCACTACCTACTGGGAAGTTGGGTGTTACATGAACAAATTTTCCATGTGTATTTATATGTTTCACCTTGCTGCCTTTTCCCAACCTTTCAATCTGCTAATATTTTGCCTTATGTGTATGAGCTGCTATATATTTCATTTTTGTTATTCTATTTGAATCCTGCCAATTCCTAGACGTTTCCCCAATAATAAAATTTTAATGATTCAAAAGAGTATTAGAGTTAAAGTGAAAAATATTAATAAAAACAATGTATATTCATTTCAGAAAATTAGTTATATTTTCCAAAATATCTTTTCAAAGAAGAGGATTTTTAAGTGTGTGTTCAGTTGAAAGAAGGAATTACTTTTTCAGTTATAAATATCATGAAAATTACATAATTTATAAGTAGATACTGACTTTCTAAAATGAACATCAAAATTTATTGAACACCATGTGTATCTTTATCCAGGCAACTTGAGAAATAATTAATCTTGATATTCATAGAAAATGGAAATCAATAACTAAAATGTGAGAAACATTAACTAGCATGTTGTAAATTCTGTAAATTCCATTGATGTTTTAAGGATTTAATCTAAGTCTTTGATTCTAAAGAGTAGCATCACTTAAAGTAATTTAGCCTAACTAAAGAATGACTTATGTAATATTCCAAGATTACAACCATGTAGAGAAGTATTAGGCAACTGGCCAAATCAGAGCCTAATAGATGACAATATATTTAGAATTTTTTCATTTAATCAAAAAATAAATTTTAATAACTAACAAATCATGATGGCCATCTACTCCTAATGTTCACATCTGCTTAAAGTTGCGTTTTAAATAATAGAGTCTGTCCATTATATTGCCAACAAATTTTCATGCAAGGTTGAACTATGTCATGTAATGGGATGAGGTGACATGGATTTTGATACTTGCCTTTCCTCTGTGACCTTGGGCATTCCAACTTAATAAAAAATAAATAAATAATTGACTTCAACCATCAAAGCACTGAGTCAGATGTCACAGGGATAGAAACCAAAAGGAAACACTGTCCTCGCACTGGAGGAGTACACAATTCCCTTGGGGACAAAAGTATGAAAAGTATACAAGTTTCTATAATTCAACGTAGGCTTTAAGTGCCTTTGAAGAGGGACTCTGGGAGGGATCACGCCAAGAAGTACTTTCCAGAACTTCTGCTGCCAGTGTCCTTGTCCTCACGGTGAGCCACAGCCACCCCTGCCTCTGCAGGAGACCCTCCAACACTAGCAGCTGTGCCCGGTCTCAGTTGCGGCACCTGGGATCTTTGTTGTCGTGTGCTGGATCTTTGTTGCGGCATGCAGGATCTTTGGTTGCAGCATGTGAACACTTAGTTGCGGCATGTGGGATCTAGTTCCCTGACCAGGGATTGAACCTGGGCCTCCTGCATTGGGGGAGCAGAGTCTTAGCCACTGGACCACCAGGGAAGTCCCTAGTGCTACTCCACTGGTGGTTGTGCTCCAGTTTCTTTCCCATTTACCTGATGGGCTTTGCAGTTATTTCCAGTCTTGGGCTACTTTGACTGTTTTGGTGATCAACAAAGGGACCCAAAGCAGACTTCTCTCCTTCGCCTGAACACTACAATGAGCCAGAGCCGTGGTACCAGCAGAGGCCTCTGGTGCCCATCCACCTCCTTGGAGAATCCAGACAAATTTGGATGAATCTCTTCTGGTTCTCAGATTTCTCATATTGGTTGATGATCCTGAGTTTTATTTGGCAGTATATATCAGCCATGTGGCTGACAAGGTCTTGGTGCTCTGACCGGGTGTCAGGCCTGTGCCTCTGAGGTGGCAGAGCCGAGTTCGGGACATTGCTCCACCAGAGACCTCCCAGCTCCATGTAATATCAAACGGCAAGAGCTCTCCCAGAGATCTCCATCTCAATGCTAAGACCCAGCTCCACTCAATGACAGCAAGCTACAGTGCTGGACACCCTATGCCAAACAACTAGCAAGACAAGAACACAACCCCACCCGTTAGCAGAGAGGCTGCCTAAAATCATAATAAGGTCACAGACACCCCAAAACACACCACTGGACGCGGTCCTGCCCACCATAAAGACAAGATCCAGCCTCATCCACCAGAACACAGGCACTAGTCCCCTCCACCAGGAAACCTACACAACCCACTGAACCAACCTTAGTCACTGGGGACACACACCAAAAACAACAGGAACTATGAACCTGCAGCCTGTGAAAAGGAGACCCCAAAACAGTAAGTTAAGCAAAATGAGAAGACAGAGAAATAAGCAGCAGATGAAGGAGCAAGGTAAAAACACACCAGACCTAACAAATGAAGAGGAAATAGGCAGTCTACCTGGAAAAGAATTCAGAGTAATGATAGTAAAGATGATCCAAAATCTTGGAAATAGACTGGAGAAAATACAAGAAATGTTTAACAAGGGCCTAGAAGAACTAAAGAGCAAACAAAAAATGATGAACAACACAATAAATGAAATTAAAAATTCTCTAGAAGGAATCAATAGCAGAATAACTGAGGCAGAAGAACGGATAAGTGACCTGCCTGGAAGATAAAATAGTGGAAATAACTACTGCAGAGCAGAATAAGGAAAAAAGAATGAAAAGAACTGAGGACAGTCTCAGAGACCTCTGGGACAACGTTAAATGCACCAACATTCGAATTATAGGGGTCCCAGAAGAAGAAGAGAAAAAGAAAGGGACTGAGAAAATATTTGAAGAGATTATAGTTGTAAACTTCCCTCATATGGGAAAGGAAATAGTCACTCAAGTCCAGGAAGCACAGAGAGTCCCATACAAGATAAATCCAAGGAGAAACACGCCAAGACACATATTAATCAAACTATCAAATATTAAATACAAAGAAAAAATATTAAAAGCCTCAAGGGAAAAACAACAAATAACATACAAGGGAATTCCCATAAGGTTAACTGCTGATCTGTCAGCAGAAACTCTGCAAGCCAGAAGGGAGTGGCAGGACATACTTAAAGTGATGAAAGGGAAAAACCTACAACCAAGATTACTCTACCCAGCAGGGATCTCATTCAGATTTGACAGAAAAATTAAAACCTTTACAGACAAGCAAAAGCTGAGAGGATTCAGCACCACCAAACTAGCTTTACAACAAATGCTAAAGGAACTTCTCTAGGCAGGAAACACAAGGGAAGGAAAACCTACAATAGCACACCCAAAACAATTAAGAAGATGGTAATAGGAACATACATATTGATAATTACCTTAAGTGTAAATGGATGAAATGCTCCAACCAAAAGACATAGACTGGCTGAATGGATACAAAAACAAGACCCATAAATATGCTGTCTACAAGAGACCCACTTCAGGCAATAAAAATAAAGTTAAAAATGAGAAAAAAAAGTGACTTTGAAGAGATTTTTTAAAATCTGGAAACTAAAAGGAAGTAAATATTATAATGATGAGATAACATTCAAGGTGGGCTTTCAAATATGTGTACTATTTCAGAAGAGAAATGGAGAATTGGATGAGAGAGCAGTGCAGTCAGAGAAAAGAGCATGAAATCTTGGGAAAAATGTGTAAAAGTAAGAAACATCTTCAGAAAGAGCAAGTCATAAAGTGTTATTTTAGAGTGAGCAAATGTAGAGGAATGATAGTATATAAAGCCAGAAAAGTAGTTTAAAATCATATTATAGAGGAATTTAATTGAGAGAATTTAACTGATTAACTCTACAAATAATTTTTTGGGGCTACAATTCCAGAGACCATGTTACACACTAAAAATCCATACTTCACATTATAAGAAACACCAGGTCTTGAGACTATATAGAGTAAAGGAAAATAGGAACAAATGACATAATTACATAACAATATCTGAAACTACAATTATATGATTCTGAAGGTTGTGATAGACAGTTGCACAGTTCTAGAAAATACATGATATGAACTATGACTTCATCAGATAGATGAATGGAGAATTCCCTGAAGAAAAAAAAAAATGAGTTCAGAGGACAGAGGTGAAAGGAGGACAAAAGAGTATTACATGCATGTGAGAAAGTGTGTATGAAATGTAAGGCCAGTGTGGCTGCAGTACAGGGAGCCAGGTGTTCTCCAGTTGTAGGGGAAATAGGAAACACAAGACAGTCCCAGATGTTGCAGGGTTTTTAAAAGTCAGTTTGTTCTTTATCCTAAAAGTAATGGGTAATTATTTAAGTGAATAATAAGAGAAAATGTTGTTTTATTATTATCAGAACTAAAACACTCACTGTTGAGTGAAGAAAAGTTGGAGGGGCAAAAGGGTTGGAAGGAAGGAGATGAAAATGTTGCTACAGTGGACCAGTTGAGAGCTAATGATTGCTCCAAATAAGTGCTTTGGAGATAGATATCTGTACGAATTTAAGAAATATTTAAGATGTAAAATGGAAAGTACATTGTGGAGAATTAGAAATTAAAGGGACAGAGTTATCCAAGGTTACTCTTTGTCGCTGGATTGTGATATTTAATTGAATAATGGTTTTATTCACAGTGATAGAGAATTTAGGCAAGACTGGGAAATAAAATTCTTTAAAGGAGGGAGACTACAAACTCATTTTAAGTACCTATGGGGTTCCTTTGAAGTAGATGTCAAAGCAGTGATGCAGATTTACAATTTCAAAGAGTGAGGCTAGACTGGATTATTGATGTAGGAGCAGTAATGGGGCTTTGCTAGGGAGCAATGAAAAAGTAATAATGCACCCCAAAATACTGACCAAGTAGCATGGGATAAGACTGAAAGATGAAGAAAGAATAAATGAGTGTTAAGAGAAAGCCTAGAGTGTGACATCACGGAACTGTTTTAAGAAAGAGGGCAGCAAATGCTGAGACAGCAAGTAAAAGGATATTGACCACTAGCTTTCCAGGTGGAGAAATCAATGAAGATTTTAGAAGTGTTATTTCAGAGAGGTTATGGAAAGAAAACAGATTTTTCTGCATTAAAGAGAGAAAGGTAGTGAGGAAATAGAGCCAGTGTTCAAAGGTAAATATTTTAAGAAATGGTTTGTACAGGTAGGTGACAGGGCCACAGTTGAAGAAGCATACAATTAAATTGAAGGATTAAAAAAAAAAATGGAATACTGAATATATTCAATGGAAAAATACAGTCGAAGAGAAATGGGATTATACTACATTTGGTACCTGGCATAAATCATTGATTTTTTCCTAATAGAAATGACAAGATAGAAAACTTTATTTCTTGAAAATTAATACAGCTAAGGTAAAATGATGACTTGAAGCTAAGTCCCTCTTGAAGGAGATAAGAAAAAAATGCAAGGGCTGATATAAACGTGTATAACTGAACTTTTGGACTTGAGGTACATTAATGGCAGAGAGATTGGAATAGAAAAATAAGGAAACTGATGTGATAGTTCTGAAAAGGTAGAATCTATTGCAACTGGTAAATGGTTTTACCAAGAAATTAGAGCTACTTATGGTGAACCAGAGGCAAATGTCCAGGATATAATTATTGGCTTTTGAAAGCATCTGAGGAAATGATTTACAGGAAGGATGAGGTATTTCCTCTACATTGCTAAGTCCAATGATCAGTTTCCTGACTTCATTTTGCTTGAGCTGGTAGCAACGTTTAGTAAAGGTTATCAGTACCTTAAAATTCTTTATTCATTTGGCTTTAAGAAAACAAACACTCCTGATTTTGTCCAAAAGTACTGGAATTCTTTTTTGATTTCTTGGAAAAAATCTGGAGAGATCCAGGGATCAGTTCTTGGAATTCTTCATTTTACTGATTTTCTGCATGGTATTTTCCATTAAATAGCTTGAGGTGCTTTTGATAGGCTAGCAAGTCCTACATTTTTATCTCAGTCCTGAACTCTAATAATATATCTTTAACACTATTTGACTTCTTTGCTTGGATCTCAAGTAGGTCTTTTAAAATTAACAGGACCCAAACCCATATCCTAATTGGAGCTCCTCCAGTAAGAGCCTGCTAATCTTGCAATCTCCCTCCCTTAAATTAATAAGTACCCTACCCTTCTTGTTCTTCAGGCCATGATCTTGAAGTTGTTAGCCACACCTCACATCCATTCCATCAACATACGTTGTTGGCTCATTGTTCAGGATATATTCTATATCTGAACACTTCTCACTGTTGCTACTGCCACAAAGCGTCTTCCTTACTTCTCCTATTATTATTGTTCTTCAGACACACAAGATTCCATGCTCTTTTTGGTATAAATTAAGCATGCTTATATTTTAGAACCTTTAAATTGGCTAATCTGTCTGCTTGCAATACCCTTTTTCATCATATCTGCATAGCTTGCTCTCTCATCTTTAAGTCTCTACACAAATATATTTTTTAACAAAATTCTCCCTGAATACCATTATAAAAGAGATTATACCTCACTCCCACACTTTCCATAATTTTCCCATGCTTTATTTTTCCCCATGGTAGTGTACCATGCAGTGTACAGTTTAATTTTCACTAGTTTATTTATTTATTGGTTACTTCTGGCTTGAGCAGTACTATCCAATGGAACTTTCTGCATTATGGAAATACTCTGTATCTGGCCTTTCCAAATTGGAAGCTGCTACCACGTGTGAATTTTGATAACATGAAATATAGATAGAGTGACTAAGAAAATGGATCATGATTTTATTTAACTTACTTTAAGTTGTAATTTAAATAGCCACACATGGCCAGTGGCTATCATCTTAGACAGTGCAAAGCTAAAATGTTAAACTGTAATGGCAAGGATTGTTCTCTGTTTTCTCTACTTCTTTCATTATTCTGTATAGACTGTCTAAAGCACAGTAAGTGCCCAATACATACATGCGTTAATGAATGAATGAAAGTAGAAGTCCAGTAGTTAGTTGATAATATTAATTTTGGGTCATGGAAGACCAATAATTAATTAAGATCAAACTGGAAGTTCATTAAAGAGATTTTTTAAAATTTGAATTTAGAAAGAAAATAAAGAATAAGCAAACCGTGATATTTCAAAAAAGATATTTCAAGGAGAGATTTGCAATTTATAAAGATTTTGAGGAGAATGAAAAGCATGAAAATAACGTCCTTGAAATTTGAAAAAATGGTAGTCATAAGTAACCACAGATAGAGAAGAATCAGTGCTTTGGTGAAGGAATGTCAAGAAGCTAACCCAGGCTTCAAAGTTTAGGGTGGGGTTGGACTAGAGAGAGTTGGGTAAATTAGGCAAATTGGCACATTAGCCATTTATTAAAGACTAGAAGAAAAAGGTAAGTTATAACAGTGGAGAAATACTTTAGTCTGTATTTGTTTGTTTTTAGTTTAATAACAATTGACCAGTTGTTTTGTGACTGTTGGTACAAAAACAATGAGAGGTATTTTAAGAAGCAGAACATAATTGGTAGACTAGGCTCTTAGAGGAGATGCCTTTGGATTGACTCAGGTTAATACAGATTTTAATTGGAAAGAAAAAGATTCTCTGTCTCTGCTTCTCTCTCTTTCTTTCTCTCTCTCTCTCTCTCTCTGCTTCTCTCTCTCTCTCTCTGGAGGAAGAAAGGAAATGTTAGAGAAGAGATAAGCAGAAAGTTTAAGGTTAAGAAATGCCTTTTCAGTGTTTCCAAATCATAACAGAATGGAGGGAAAGTACTTAGTTAAGCAGAGGATAACACTGCTCTGGAAGATATGATAGGAATTAATAAAGTGTTGTTGAGCAACAATGCAGGTCCAGCTGAGGTTAGAAAACATGAACAAATCATGTTTTCGCGAATATTGCCAATCATATTTGACAGCTCTGGTGTTAGAAGACACAAAAAGGCAGGGAAAAACAAGAGAAGTTTTAACTCTGCAATTTCATATATAATGTTAAAAAATTCATCTGTGCCAAGATGACAAAGAATCAGGAATCCAATACATAGCAAGAAAGATAAATATGTTGTGATGATTGAACTTTCTGGAAGAGGTGGTGTATCATAATATAACATGCCTGAAAGACCTTCCCAAAGTGCTGCAGTGTAAAACAAGACTGATGATATAGCTACATTTATTCCTGTCCATTGACAGATTTAAACGTGGAAGTAAATTTAGCTATTGCACTTGTAACGTAATTACTTTAAATTAAAAAAAAAAAGTGAATACCCATAATAATACTGATGACAATAAGGTATTAACTTGCTAATATATATTTCACACTGTCTACAATGACATAGAATTTTTAGATAGTATCTATCTCTTCTATTATTAATTTTTTCAGGGCATTGAGAACAGTTCCTTATTCAGAGAACAAATTCCTTTCCTTAATCAGTGACTATAATTTAATTTCTCAGTACTGATTTTCACATATTAGAATGTAAACTTCACCGCTTAACCCCAGACTACATTCTGTGCACATTTGAGAGCATCTTCCTGGTGTTTGAACTCCTCTGCCTGTCCTGAGTGTGTGCATGCTGTCAGCTGCAGGACCTGGCTTAATCCTCCCTTTAGCTTTGGAGGGTTGTTCTGGCCGTTTATCATCCAGTCCTTCTGACTGTGACACTTAAGGCTAAGTTTAAGTTAAAAAATTCACTCAGGTAGTTTGTGGTAGCACCAAGATTAGCATCATGACTTCTGTACTGCTGTCTGATGTACTCTTTTTGAATTTCTCTGCATTCAAAATGGTAAATCTCAGCTTTCTGATTTGACATTTCAGACCACTCAGGAACTCTTCCCTACATAGATTGGTGCTTTTTACTTCCCAGCATCAAATTATCAGGCCAGTTTGAATGCTTTCTTCCTGGGTCTCATATGTTCTTCCTTCTTGGTTCACTAATTAATTTTGCTGCAACCCATCTGCAGTGGACTGAATGCTTCTGTCCTCTGTGCCGCCACACCCACAATTCATATGTTGAAATCCTAACCTTCATTGTCATGGTGTTAGGAGGTGGGGTCTTTGGGAGTTGATGAGAATTAGATGAAGTCATGAGGATGGAGTTCTCATGAATGGAATTAGGGTCCTTATAAAAGAAAAATGATAGAGATCCCGGGGCTCCTTCTGCCACATGAAGTTACAGTGTGAAGAGGGCTGTCAATGAGGAAATGGGTCCTCACCAGACACCAGATCTGTTGGTGTCTTGATATTGGACTTCCTAGCCTCCAGAACTGTGAGAAATAAAGGTTTGTTATTTATAAGCCACGCTGTTTACAGTATTTTTTTTTATAGGAACCTGAATGCATTTCAGTTAGCCAGCCCAAAGCAAGATCTTACTGATATATTTTTTAATGTTTGCATATCTGAAAATGTCTTTATTCCACCTTCACATTTGATTTGTGGTTTGGTTGGATGCCTGTTTTAAATTCTGTTAACTTTGTTAGTTGAAAACACTCTTTCCATACTCAGTGTTCTGGATGGGAGTTTGGTGCCCATCTTTATTGTCCCTGATTTATGACATGTTTATTTGATTTTATTTCCTACCATCTATTTAATTTTTTCCTCAAGTTTTCAAAATCTTATTTAAATTTAAAAGAGCTTTTAATTTTATTGGTTTTGGTCACAGATGCCTTTTTTTAATAGGTGCAATTTCTTCTTGAAGAAGGCTTCCTTCATCAGTTGGTAAAAACAATATGTCTCTATGGTTGATTTAAATTAATTTCTGGGGAACCATGATGTCTAATGGCATTGCCACTTTTGCTGACTGGAATTTTGTTTTTAATTACTTGGACAGTTCTGGGTAGACAAAAAGAGTCTGGCAAAAGATAATTAAGAAATAGATACCTAGAAACTAATTAGATGTTGGTAAATTCCTCATCCTTTCTATACATTGGTTTAATTTCTATATGTATTCTCTACACTCTCTTGGTCCTTTCAGGCTGCTGTAACAAAATACCATAGACTGGGTGGCATATAAAAAACATAAACTTATTTCTCACAGTTCTGGAAGCTGGAAATCCAAGATCCGAGTGCCAGCATGGTCAAGTTCTGGTAAGGGCGCTCTTCCAAGTGGCAGACTGCTGACTTCTTGTATCCTCACAGGGTGAACAGCAGAGAGCAGTAATCTCTCTGGTAGCTCCTATAAAGCCATTAACCCTGTCACCTCCCAAAGGCCCCACCTCCTGACACCATCACACTGTGGGGGTGGGGTTTCAGCATATGAATTTAGGAGGAACAATAACCCACACATGAAAGAGAGAGCAAGGAGAAAAAAAAGGAGAAAGAGATTTCTGGACGTTGGAAAAGATCAGTAAAGAAAAATGAGAACCATAGATTTTGAATATATTTATTTTTCTATAACTAGACTCTGTGCAATCACTGCTTCATTCTAGAAAAACTTGTTTGATTAGTCGTTTTGTCATAAAACTTTTGAGTCCTGTTTATAGCAACTCATTCTGTTATATCTATCCTCTAATACAACTCTATTTATACAAATGAGACCTTTGTTTGCTGTATTGCCTTGGGCTTACCTTCAAATGTTCTCATTCTTTATAATTTTGTTTCAAAAATTTCATACCTTATGTTTCAAAGGGGAAGTTGCAGGCTGTGAAGCTGTATTCTGATTTATGATTTATATTTTATTGCTTTGTTATCTATCTATCCCTCAAAAGTAAAAACATGCTATATAATTGTGAGAGTGTGTACATGGATGTGTTTAATTTTGGTGCTGTATGTTTCCTATAGCACCCAAATTAAACACACACATTGTTAGAAAATATTTTAAAAAGAAATAATATAATTATATGACATCCTTTAGATTTCCAGAAACTCACAATTCTTCTGGAATGATTATGAGTTTATTTGCAAAAATTACTTTTATAATTTCACTTGCTGCTCAAGGAAATTTTGGTTATTGGCCTTATTAATATATATATTTTTTTCTATCAGAAAAAATGAGATTAATGAAATGTAATGATTTGCTAGCTTGGTGTTGGAAAGTTCTGTTTGTCCCATTAGAAGAGAGAAGTTACACATTTACAACAAGATAGTAAAATGATATCATGTAATATTTTGTGAAATCTTACATTTTTAAATGACTGTCCAGGAAATATGTCCTGGTTATTTTTCATTTACTGCTACATTTCTTTCCCTGGCCCTGAGGTCAGTCCAGGAGGCTGACCTTAACAGAATCATTATCTAAGTCTCCATTGTCATCTTGCTTTCAGTGGGCTTGGGAGGAGAGACAGTTTGGGTCCATGTTCTTGTTCTGACCTCAGTCAGCACTATTCTACACACAATGTCCATTATTCAATAAAAAGTGACAAAAAACAATATCAAGCAACTAGATAAACACATAACATTTTCTGTAGTTTAAGAATCATCTTTTGGCTTACAAGATTTTCAAATGTAGGGGATTTTAAATGCCTACTCCGTTCTTCATTACCTGCTGAGTTATCCATGACCTAAATATATGCCTCATCCTTATATTTTTACCGTTAGACTCATATGCCTCCTTCAGGGGTGATGCATTCTACTCAATAATGACAGATAATGATATAAAATTTAAGCAAATAGTAATGTTATAAATGGACCTTAATCATTTCAAATCTTATGTTTCTCACTCAGAAAGGGCCAAGCTTTCCAAAATAGTAGTGGACCAGATGGAAGAAATGTAATATTCAAAGGCAAATCTATATATGTTACTTCAGATATATCAAGTAAAGGTAAAAATGGATATTTGTTTCTAAAGAGAGATAAAAGACCTTGCTAATTTTCATTAAGTACTTAGTCTTAATGAATTTCACTTAAATCCTAAGTAATTTTTAAATAGATCTTTATTGGAGTATAATTGCTTCACAATACTGTGTTAGTTTCTGCTGTACAACAAAGTGAATCAGCCATATGCATACATATATCCCCATATCCCTCTTGAGCCTCCCTCCCATCCTCCCTATCCCACCCCTGTAGGTCATCGCAAAGCACCGAGCTGATCTCCCTGTGCTGTGCTGCTTCTTCCCACTAGCTAACTGTTTTACATTTGGTAGTGTATGTATGTCAATGCTACTCTCAGTTCGCCCCAGCTTTCCCTTCCCACCCAATATCCTCAAGTCCATTCTCTATGTCTACATCTTTATTCCTGCCCTGCCACTAGCTTCATCAGTACCTTTTTTTTTTTTTTTTTTTTTAGATTGCATATATGGAATCTATTCCATATATGCGTTAGCATACGTATTTGTTTTTCTTTTTCTGACTTACTTCACTCTGTATGACAGACTCTAGGTCCATCCACCTCACTACAAATAACTCAGTTTCGTTTCTTTTTATGACTGAGTAATATTCCATTGTATATAGGTGCCACATCTTCTTTATCCATCTAGGTTAGTTCTATGTCCTGGTTATTGTAAATAGTGCTGCAGTGAACACTGTGGTACATGTCTCTTTTTTGAATTATGCTTTTCTCAGGGTATATGCCCAGTAGTGGGATTGCTGGGTCATATGGTAGTTCTAGTTTTAGTTTTTTAAGGAACCTCCACACTGTTCTCCATAGTTGTATCAACGTACATTCCCACCAACAGTGCAGGAGGGTTCCCTTTTCACCACACCCTTTCCAGCATTTATTGTTTCTAGATTTTTTGATAATGGCCATTCTGACCGGTGTGAGGTATCACCTCACTGTAGTTTTGACTTGCATTTCTCTAATAATTAGTGATGTTGAGCATCTTTTTGTGTGCCTCTTGGCCATCTGTATGTCTTCCGGGACCTAATTAAACTTAAAAGCTTTTGCACAGCAAAGGAAACCATAAATAAGATGAAAAGACAACCCTCAGAATGGGAGAAAATGTTTGCCAGTGAAACAATAGATAAAGGATCAATCTCCGAAATATACAAACAGCTCGTGCAGCTCAATATCAAAAAAAACAAACAATCCAATTAAAAAATGGGCGGAAGACGTAAATAGACATTTCACCAGAGACATAAGTAATTTTTTGATTGACTTGAATGCCAGCTTTATATTCAGAGTGGTCAAGTTCAAATAATTTTTGGGAGAACTGAGCACACATGCAACAAAATGTGAGGACATTAATCGAAATTTAAGGACTATAAACTTTCCAAATAACTCTAACATAAAATCAGTGAAAAAATTTAAGCAATATATAATAGTGACATAACTGTTGCTTCAGTCTTCTTGTAAATTAAATATAAATAACACCGATAAGTAAATTTTCTTATATGGGTTTAATAAAAAATGGTTCTTGAAAATTAAGAGAAAAATTAAGTACAAAATTACATTGGAGTCAAAGTACATTTTATTGTTGTTGTTGTGATAACAGTTGCTAATTTTCAACAATACAGGAATTGTTGCCTAACTATAGTTTTCTTTGTTCCAAATAGATTTTTCAAAGCAAAAATATGACATAAATTTTGCCCATAAGATGATTAGACAAAACTGGCATTGGGATGGAAAATCATGTGTTTCAAGACCCTTCACACCAAGAGATATTTAGGCATTATTACTTAGATTAATTGAGCTTTTATTAAAGCTAATTTTCTAGTATTCACACTTCAAAATACAGATGGAAATAAAATATATAGTTCTCAATTTGGCAGGAGTGTACTATACAATTTATAATAAAGTTGATTTATATTAATTGCTAGAAAATTTATGGGCAACAGATTTATTTTAATGGAGTCATTTATTGTCCTAATTTGTTTTATTGATATTAGGATCCGGACATCTTGCTGTTTTAAAAGGATACTCAAGCACAGGGAGATCAGCTCCGTGCTTTGTGACCACCTAGAGGGGTGGGATAGGGACGGGGGAAGGGAGAGGCAAGAGGGAGGGCATCTGGGGCTATATGTATATGTATAGCTGATTCACTTTGATATACAGCAGAAACTAACACAACACTGTAAAGGAATTATACTCCAATAAAGCTGTTAAAAAAAAAAAGTTAACAAACAGCAAATTAAAAATGGATGATTTTTTTAATCCATTTACAATTAATTAAATAGTACATTTTGTTTTCTTTTCTTTTTTCTCCTTATGATTGTTGTTTTTCATTGTCGCCCCTATGTCCTTATGCTAATAAATAAAGTTGGTTTCTGCTAAATACAGTATTGAAAATCAAGAAGGAAATACACTATTCTCTTATTCTCCTTTAATTTGAAAATATGTGTATTGGCACCACTATATTGCTTTCAGTTAACGTTAATTTGTGTGTACTTTACATTTTTTATCAGTCTTGCTAAGGGTTTCTCTTAGTTTCCTGTTGCTGCTGTAACAAATTAACACAATCTTAGTGACTTAAAACACCACAAATTTATTATTTTACAGTTCTGGAGATCACAGTTCAAAATAGGTCTAACTAAGCTACAGTTAAAATGTTTACAGGACCCCATTCCTTCTGCACATTCTGGGAATCCATTTTCTTGCCTTTCTCAGCTTCTAGAGGCTCTCCCCAATCCTCAGCTACTGGCCCCCTTCCATACTTACAGCCTGAAATGAAATCATTCTCACTTTGCTTCCACTGTCACATCTCCTTTTCTGACTCCGACACTTCTGCTTCCCTCGTCTACTCTTTTTCAAAATAAGGACCTTTGTGATTACACTGGCTCACCAGGGTAATTCAGGAAACGCTATGGAGATCCTAACTTAACTGCATCTGCAATGTCTCTTTGCCATGTAAGGGAACATATTCCCAGGTTCTGGGAAATAACACTTTTACAACTTGGGAGGGGGTATTATTCTACTACTACAGAGTTTATCAATTTTGTTAAACTTTCAAAGATTAAAGCTTATGGCTTTGTTATTTTTCTCTATTTTATATCTTTGATCTTTGTTCTCATCATTCTACTTTTTATCCTTCTTCTTCCTCTGGGTTTTAAATTTTCCTTTTTCCTTTTTAGAATCTTGAGATGGAGGCTTAGCTTATTGATTTTTTAAACTTTCATATTTAAATGATAAAGTATATCCAAAGACTGTTTTGCCTCAATCATATAAGTTTTGATAAGGGAAATTTCTATTTCCATACTGTCAATAATATATTTTAAATTCCCATTGCATTTTTTTAAAGAAGTGTTAATTTAGACACGTACTGCTAATTCTCAAACACATAAGATTATCTCATTATTCTTCGCGAAAACACTTATTCATTTATGTATGTTCACAGAACATATGATCCTTTGTGACTTATTGAGACTTGTTTTATAGCCCCAAAGACTATGTATTTTAGCTGCCAGATGTAGTATTCTATAAATTTCTGTTAGGTAAGTTAGATAATAATATAGTTTAAAACTTTTATATCTAGAACAGATATAGCAGAGGAGAAGGGGTTGAGAGGTGGGCAAAATGGGTAAAAGGGATCGACTCTGTGGTGATGGATGATAACTACACTTTTGATGATGATCCCGTTGTGTATTGAATTACAGTGTTGCACACCGGAAACTTTTATAATGGTATACATCAATTTTACTTCAATAAAAAATAAAGCTTTTATAGCATTACTGATTTTTTTGTTTTTAATTATGAGAAAATCCTATTTGAAATAGCTGTGGTTCATTGTATATTTTTCTGTAGCTCCTGTTAATTCTGTCAATGTTTTAAATGTATGTTGCTTTGTGTTATTACTGGTTATTTTCTAAATTCAGCTTTTTAATCTTTCACTTTTCAAAGTGACTTAAATTATGCCCATTAGCCATTATTGTAAGTAAAATACCATGTATTGTTGTTTTGTCCTTTGTACTTTAGTTGTCACTCATTCTCCTTCTATTATGTGTTATGTATCCGCAGTGTAGTTTTTTCTTCAAAGAGTTAGTAACTATTTAATATATTTTATAAATATTATTTTATAGTTAAATTCACAATTTCCCTTTCCGGTGATCTTCATTTCTTCCTGCAGATACGTACATCAGTAAATTTGTGCTCATTTTTGTTTGTTTGTTTTGGTTTGGTTTGGTTTTCTTTGTCTTATCTGAAGCGCTATCAACAGTATTCCTTGCAGTCTGGTTCAGCTAGCAACAAATTCTGCCTGTTCTTGTTTATTTGAAAATTTCATTATTTAACCTTAATTTTGGGACAAAATTATTAGTAGATATAAAATTTGGGGGTTACACATTTTTCCTATAATTTCATTAAATATATGATTTTATTATCTCTGGCTTCACTTGTTTCTGATGATGTTAGCTCTCATTCTTCTTATTGTTGTGCCAGAATATAATGTATCTTTTTATTTTCTGGTTAAATATTATTTTCATTTATGATGTTTGACTATGATGTGACTTTCTTTGAATGTATTCTATTTGTGTCTTGCAGAATTTTTTAAAAATAAGTTTTTGTTTTTAGAAAAGATTTTAGATTTATAGAAAAATTGAAAGGGTAATACAGACAGTTCCCATATACCCAGCCCCGAGTTACATTCTGCACCCATCCTGGATTCCCCTGACCTCTTAAATGATTTTTTTAAATTTGTTTATATTAATATTTACTATTTGAGCTGTAAAGCTCTATGGAATTTTACAAATGCTTAGTGTCATGTATCTGCAATGAAAGTATACAGCATTGTTTTGAAACGCTGAACATATTCCCTGTGTTTCATCATCATTTCTAGCCCTTCTTTAATCTACTGGCCATTACTGATTTACCATGCCTATAGGTTCTGTCATTTCCAGATGTCATATAAGTGGAATAATTCAGTATGTAGACTTTTGCTACTGGCTTCTTTCATTTTACCCTATACATTTAATATTCATCCATATCCTTTCATGGCATTTTAGTTCATTTATTTTTCTTCATTGAATAATATTGCACTGTTTGAATGTACCACACTTTGTTTATCCATTCATCTATTTCTCTCTTGATTGTCTTTGTCCCTTGTGAAATACCAGTTGACTGCATTTCTGTGCATCTCCTTCTGGGCTGTTTATATGGTTTAATTGATCTATGTGTCTATTCTTGAGCCAATATCATGCTCTCTTGATTACTGTAGCTTTATAGTAATTCTTGAAATCAGGAATTGTTAGCACTACAGCTATGCTGTTAATCTTCTATTATTGTTTTGGCTCTTTTAGGTCTTTCTCCTTTCCACATTAACTTGATATTAGTGTGTCAATATCAAGAAAATAGCTCACTGGAATTTTGATTGGAATTGCATGGAATATATAGATACAGTTAAGAAGAATAAACATCTTAATAATATTGATTTTTCCAGTCAGTATACACAGAATAACTCTTGATTTATTTAATCTTTGGTTTCTTTTATCAGCATTTTATAGTTTTGCACATATAGTTCCTATACATATTTTGTTAGATTTATATTTAAGTACTTCATCTTTATGGTACAATATACATGGTATGTTTTTTTTTGTTTTTAATATTAACTAGAAATTTATTTTATTTATTTATTTTATTTATTTTTGGCTGTGGTGGGTTTTTGTTTCTGTGCGAGGGCTTTCTCTAGTTGCGGCAAGCGGGGGCCACTCTTCATCGCGGTGCGCGGGCCTCTCACTATCGCGGCCTCTCTTGTTGCAGGGCACAGGCTCCAGACGCGCAGGCTCAGTAGTTGTGGCTCATGGGCCCAGTTGCTCCGCGGCACGTGGGATCTTCCCAGAGCAGGGCTCGAACCCGTGTCCCCTGCATTGGCAGGCAGATTCTCAACCACTGCACCACCAGGGAAGCCCAACATGGTATGTTTTAATTTCAAATTTCATTGACTTATTAAATGTATGTGTGTTTATATTTATATGTACGGTATATATACAAAATACATATATATGTATGTATAGCATATACACAAGAATATATACTAAACCATGAATCCTGTGACCTTGTTATAGTCCTTTATTATTTCCATAATTTTCCAAAATTATATTTTTCTGCAGAGACAATCATGTCATCTGCAAGTATAGACAGCTTTATTTAATCCTTTCCAAGCCAAATACTTTCTCTTTTTTTTTCTTTCTTGTTTTAACGTACTAGCTAAAAATCTCAGTAAAACGGAGAGTAGGAAGAGTAAAAGAGAATATCTTTCCTTTTTTCTGGATTTTAGTGAGAAAGTTTTCAACTTCTTAACATGATATATAAATATTTTTATTTCACGTAATGCTTGTGTCTGGTTTTGGTATTATTGTAATGCTGACCTCATAGAATGAGTTTCCTCAGCTTCTGTTTTCTGGAAGGGATTGTGGTAATTGGCACCATTTCTTTTGATTTGGTAAAATTCACCGGTGACTATCTGAACTGAAGGTTTCTTTTTTGGAAGGTTTTTGATTATTGATACAATTTTTTTTTAATAGATATGGGCCTGATCAGATGACCTGTCTCTCCTTGTGTAAGTTTTAAGCATTTGTGTCTGTGAAAAAATCATTCTGTTTCATCTAAATTATAGAGTTCTGCTTGTTGTTCTTTACTGCCTTTTTAACATTCATGAAACAGGTCAGGATGACGTCTCTTTAATTTCTGATATTGGTAATTATTTTTTCTTTTCTTTTCTTTTTCTGTTAACCTGGCTAGAGGTTTATCAGTTTTGCTGGTCTTTTCAAAGAAGTTTTTGGTTTCATTGATTTTCTCTACTAAAGTTTTCAGTTTCAATAACTTATGCTCACATATGTATTATTTCTTTTTACTTTCTGCTTACACTAATATTAAATTGTTCTTCATTCTCTAGTTTCCTGAGGTGGAGCTCAGATTACTGATTATAGATCTTTCTTCTTTCTGAATATATGCACTTAATTTTCCTCTCAGCACTGCTTTCTCTGTATCTACAATTTTTTTTAAATTTTTATTTCTATATAATTGCTTTTTAAAATTCCTCTTGAGACTCTTCTCTGTGATCCACATGAGTTTGAGAAAAATGTATATTTTATTGTTGTTGAGTGGAGTATTCTATAAATGCCAATTATATTAGTTTGATTGCTATTACTGTCCAGGTCAAGTCTATCCTTACTGATTCTGTACCTACTTGATCTATCAGTTTTTGCTTCACATATATTGAAAGCTTGATGTCAGATTCCACAACTTTAGGAGTTTTATGTCTTTTTGGAGAATTGATACTTTTATTAATATGTAATGTCCCACCTTTTCCTTGGTATTTTTAATTAAAAAAAATTTTTTTTAACATCTTTTTTTTTTTTTTTTAAACATCTTTATTGAAGTATAATTGCCTTACAATACTGTGTTAGCTTCTGCTTTATAACAAAGTGAATCAGTTATACATATACAATATGTTCCCATTTCTCTTCCCTCTTGCATCTCCCTCCCTCCCACCCTCCCCATCCCACCCCTCTAGGTGGTCACAAAGCACCGAGCTGATCTCCCTGTGCTATGCGGCTGCTTCCCACCAGCTATCTATTTTACATTTGGTAGTGTCTATATGTCAATGACACTCTCTCACTTGTCTCAGCTTACCCCCACTGGAATGGTTTTGACCCAGAAAGAATGTCACCAATAAACAGTCTCAGTGTGAAACAAGATAGAGAACAACCCCTCAGGGAGCTCACTGTAAGGCTGGAGGCAAGGCCCCTCCTACACTTTTCTTCACTCCCACATGGAGCAAAAGACTCAGTTATGTGTTTAGTCCAAATCTTGTAAAGCAGCACTGGCTGTAGGGGCTAACCCTGCCCTTTGTTTCCAGGTGTCCCAAGCTGATTCTTAAATCAGCTTTGTTGAAATTAATATGCCTACTCCAAAGTTTTTAGTTTAGTATTAACTTAATATGCCTTTCTTATTCCCTTTACATTTTTTGAATTATTGGAATTTATTTTTAGAATAGTTTTGAGCTTGCAGAAAACTTGAGCAGCATGTTCAGAGTTCCCATATACTCCCCCTCCCACTCCTTCCCTTGCCCTCATTATTAACATCTTGCCTTGGTGTGGTAAGCACGTTAAAATTGAACCTACATTGATACATTGTTATAAAATAAAGTCAGTTATTTTAAGGGCTCACATTCTTTGTGATCTACAGTTCTGTGGGTTTTGTCAAAGGCATGATGTTATGTACCCACCATTACCACCACATCATGTGGAATAGTTTTACTGCCCTAAAAATCCTGTCTGCTCTAGCTGTTCATCCTTCCCTCCTCCCCTCCCCAATCCCTGGCAGATTGTTCTTTTTTTCACTGTGAATATGATAAATTCCAGATTTTCTCCAAATATATTATGGCAGATTATACTCCAACACATGGAAGGGAAGTATTATCACAGTAGTTTTTTTTCAAATATAATCAGACTGGGTTTATGCCTCTCCTACAAAGATTGATAATAATAAAAGTATATTGTCTCTAACACTTGTTCACCTGAGTTTGGATTATATAAGAACTACTGAAATAGGCCACCAATCTTCCAACTCTTGTGCTAGAAAGAGCCTCTTTTTTTTTTTTTTTTTTTGTCTAAACCATACTAGCCTCTAATGAATTCAGCCAATTAAAGGAACTAAAGGTTTCTTTTCTCATTGTTCCTATGATCTATGTACTCTGTGTGCCTACAAGATGCCAGTATTAAGAGTTCATTCCTTGCATATTCTCTGTCCATCACCACTGCCGTATGCTATGAGGAAGTGCTTCTTCTCCACCCCTCACTTGGGTTACAGAAGGATTAGTCTGTATAACCACTTACTCTAGGCTAAGTGAGGTCTTTGAGTGCCTCATAAGGCCTCTTTAGCCATAGTTCTTGATGCTCTGGACTTATTGGCATGTTCATAGGAGTTTTTGTGGAAATGTAGTTACCTGGAAGTGCTGAGGTGTTTGTTCGCTTGTTTGAAACTTGAGTAACGTAAACACCTTGTTCTTCTGCTTAATCCCCAAGGATTGACATGGGGATGGTTCAATTTCTCCTTTTAGTATATTCAGTAGACTAATGCAGCAATGTGCTGTGTTCTCCTTCAATAGTCCTTGTTGCTCCCATTTACTACCCACATGGTAAGAAAGCTGTCCTACATGTTTATCTCAAACTTACATGGAGAAATTTGAGAAGAGTCAATTAGTAGAACCATCCATAATGTCAACTACTCGTAAGGGTCTATAGAGGCAAACATAGATACATATATCCATGTCTGTCTGTCTATCTATCTATCTATCTATCTATATCTCCTCTGGAAATTTTTTTCCGTGATACATTAGTTGGTGGGAACGAATTTTTCATAGAATATGTAAAGGCCATTCTGTGTGTACATGTTTGTATATATTTCATAATTTTCCATGTATATGTAGATAGAAATCTACACACCAAAGTTCTACTTCATTTATGTAATTATTAAGGTTATTTTTATAATGAAATGTTAAGATTTCAAAGAATTTTTATCTCCTAATTTTCTCCCAAATATTAATTGAATTACATAGGGGAACATGTAATCTAAATTCCTAAATAGTTATATCAATATTGATGCTGATTTTCAACGCTTTTTTCATCAAGTGTATATATTAATAAGATGTGTGAAATTTTTTAATTCTAGTAATAGCTTTAGGTATAGATTTTTTTTTTTGATCTCTATGTGTGTGGTGTGTTTTATTATATATTAGTCTCTTAAATCAAATAGAAAACAAAAAGTGGAGCTACAAACCAAAGTTACAACAGGATTAGCTTTTCTCATCGCCCGTCTATCTACTTTTGCCAGAGGTCTTTATTTCTTCATAAGGCTTTGAGCTACTGTGCAGGGTCCTTGACTCCAACCTGAAGAACTCCCTGTGGCAGGCGGGTCTGGTGGTTAAGAACTCTTGATTAACTGGGAATGTCTTGATTTCTCCCTCATTTTCGAAGGAAAGTTTTGCTAGATATAGGATTCTTGGTTGATGGTTTCTTTCCTTCAACACTTGAAGTACATTGAGCCATGCCATCTGGCCTCCGAGGCTCCTGATGAGAAATCTGCTCAAGACCTTCCTGGCAAATCTTCTCTCAGCTTCATAGAACTTTCATAATGTACCTTATCGTGTCTTATGCAGCAGAACATTTTGTATAGTATCGTGAAGTCAGTTAAGTTGTAACATTATTTTGAGACCAGAATTTAAGGAAAAGGAATTGAATATTTCAAGTGTAGACATTATGAGGTCTTTAAAATTATTACAGATTTTCAAACGAGAAATAAAAAGGCCACTGAAGTATCCTACAGATTTTAATTTATAACAAAGTGAATACCAATATCTAATAACACACGTAAAGAAAAATTTCTTTGGGATCCTTTTTCCTAAGTGTAAAGGGGCCTTGAACTCAAGAAGTGAGAAAACCCCTGTGGTTTACCCCCAGCTGTGATGCGTCCATTTCTTGCTCTGACCTCAGAGTGCACCACTGTGATGTACTTCACAGAGCCCTGTAAAAGGGGCAGCTGGGCCCAGGTTTTTGGTCCTTAGAGCCCAGGAAGCTGCTTTTGGTGACCTGACGGCCTTGGACCTACAGTTAGCTTGTTTTTTCCTTGTTTCTGCCATTTTGTTGATTTATTTTTCTCTTTTCTCTACTCTTTTTTATCTTTCTCATTTTTCTTTCTTCTTTGCCTTTTTCTCATTTTTCTCTCTTTATCATTTCTTTTAGTTTTAAATTTTTTCTTCTCAATTTTTTGGTGTTTCTTTTCCATTTCTTCTGCTTTCTTTTCTTCCTTTCTTCTTTTTCTCATTTGTATCTTAATTTTAGTTAGTATTGCTAGATTAGTACAGTTAGCATAGTCAGTACTGTTGGTATAGTTAGCATAGCTGGTGTAGTTAATACTTGATTAGCATAGTTAGTGTAGTTAGTGCTAGTTAGCGCTGTTGGTACAGTTAGCGTAGTTAGCGTTGTTAGTAGAGACAGCACACTTAGCACTGTTAGTACAGTTAGCATTGTTAGTTAGCGTAGTTAGCGTTCTAGGTAGTGCTGTCAGTCAGTGTAGTTAGCAGGTCACCATGATGCAGGGCCTCACAGCCAACTCTGCTGACAAGGAGGCTCATACTGATGGCTTTGAGATCCTCCGCACCATTGGTGAAGGCACCTTCGGTAAAGTGAAGTTGGCGCGGCACATTCTGACTGGGACACAGGTGGCTCTCAAGGTGATTAAGAAAAGGCGTCAGAGCGTCACAAGTGTCCAGGCACTTTTCCGGGAAGTGTGCGGTATGAAGCTCCTGAATCACCCCAATATTGTAAAACTGCTGGGGGCGATTAACACAGAGGAGGCATTTATTCTGGTGATGGAGTACCTCAGTGGGGGGGACATGTACCACTATTTGAAGATCCATGGCCGTATGACAGAGGTGGAGGCCCGAGGCCCATTCCAGCAGCTGCTCTCCGCCCTGCAGCACTGCCACCAGAGGGGCATCGTGCATCGGGACCTGAAGCCAGAGAACATCCTCTTTGATTCCAAGATGAATATCAAACTTACAGACTTTGGCCTCAGCAACAAGTGTGATGACTCTGGACAAATGGACACAATCTGCGGCACACCCCCTTACTTTGCCCCGGAAATCTTCCTGGGGCAGAGCTACAGCGGCCCTGCGGTGGACGTGTGGAGCCTGGGAGTAGTGCTCTACGCCATGGTAACTGGGTGCCAGCCCTTTTGGGGAAAAGACTACCAGGAGCTGCGGAAGCAAGTCCTAAAAGGGAAATACCACATCCCACCTTATCTGTCTTTGGAGATAAGGGATCTATTACAAAAAATGATTGCCCTCAACCCCAGTGACAGAGGCACCTTACCTGACCTCATGAGTCATGCTTGGTTAAACATGGGCCAGAAGGAGCCACTCCAGCCACCCTGTGAAGAGGACCTGAAGGTGACAACGGTGACGACTCCGGGCTTGACTTGCGACCAGATCCAGGATGCTGGAACAGGCAGTGTGAGCGCCAAGAAACCCCAGGTAGGGGCCTCCATCGTAACTGTGAGGCCCTTCTGTCGCGGGGACCTCAGCGGCAGTGAACTTGAGCCTTCTCAAAGCCCTGTGGTGTCCCCCCTGAAAAGCAGGTGGCTCTACCAGGGAGAAAACGTGCAGCTGCAGGAAGACCAGCAGGCGGAGCAGAAGACCGGTGAGTCTGCCTGTCCCCCACCCAGCCTGGAGGCGAGGACTGCCACCCCCAGCCCAGCCCCCCAGTGTGGCACTGGGACATCCCCCTCCACCAGCAGCAGGATTGGAGCCCCAGAGGGAACCAGCTGCCCCCCGGGTGTGTCCAACACTGGAGGGTCCTCCCACACTGGGCAGCCTGAGAGTGTGTCCTCATCCACTCCCTCTGGCCACAGCCAGAAAAAGCAAGGGGTGGCTAGGAGAATCTGGAACTTTGTTTTGAAACATCTTTGTTGCAAGCTGCCCAGCAAGAGGCGTCATAATAAAATGAGCCCATGTGAACCCCATGCATGACCGAGGCAGGAAGGTCAGGCCGCCGTGCTCCCTGGGGCCCGGTCCAGTGGAAGATGAGGGTGTTCTCTGCGCGGCCTTCAGAAGCATCGTATCCAAGACCCTGGCCAGCTCAGAGGATGGTCCGGAGCAGCCCGGGCGACCGAAAGCGAGGCCACCGTGGCTGCAGGTCTGCCCCTCAACCCCCACCTGGGTGAAACTTCAGAGACTGGACTGTCATTCCTGGGTCACGTCTCCCCTCCCCCACTCTTCTGTCTTCCGTGTTGGTGGGGGAGGGGGATAGTTCTTGTTCCAAGGACTCCTTGGTTCTTCCAATTCTAGTTAATAAACTTGATGCTCGGGCTTCCCTGGTGGCGCAGTGGTTGAGAATCTGCCCGCCAATGCAGGGGACACGGGTTCGAGCCCTGGTCTGGGAAGATCCCATGTGCCGCGGAGCAGCTGGGCCCGTGAGCCACAATTACTGAGCCTGTGCATCTGGAGCCTGTGCTCCGCAACAAGAGAGGCCGCGACAGTGAGAGGCCCGCGCACCGCGATGAAGAGTGGCCCCCGCTTGCCACAACTAGAGAAAGCCCTAGCACAGAAACTAAGACCCAACACAGCCATAAATAGATAAATAAATACTTTTAAAAAAAAACAAAAAAAACTTGATGCTCCAGAAAGATGTATCACACCCTGCTTTGCATCTGCTGTGATGTATAGTGCTCAAGGAGACACCTAGAAAGACAGAAGCTGAGAGATTGGAGTGTGGATGCACAAATAGAGTTACTAGGAATGGGAGAAGTACAATTTAAACTCAGTTACTGGGGCGCACACTTCCACTCCAGCACAACGCAGTGCTTTACATGTTTACATGGCCCCAAGGTATTATAGGACACATTCCCATTAGCTCTGTTGCTTCTGGGCCGTGCTCAGGAACTAGGTCAATACAGATGCTCCTGGGTGGGGATCCAGCGTCCACACTGCTCAGTTCCATCCTTTTCCATAAGCCCGAGCTCACCCCCAGCCTCCTCCCCACAAACAGGTGGAGGTCAGCTCATGACTCTCACAATCCTCAGGTTCTTCCAACCTGCTTTCATCCTTGGGGAAAACCAGCCAATTGTTGGCTTGTCTTTCCCAAAGTTATCATCCTCTTTATTTCTAATGTGGAACACCTACCTCTTTATTCAATTTCAGATTTTATAAAATACTGGAAAAGTCTTTGGCTTTAAGCTGCTTTTTTCTGCTTTCCTACAACAAATGTCCATTGAGAAAGAAAACAGAAAATCATTATCTAATTGAAATTGTAGGAGCAAATATATGTAGAAAAAATATATATACCTTAATACTGTCCCATTTGTATACGTATTTCTGATCAGTGCCATTTGTATAGCTTCACTATTAATTGTCAATTCCTTTGGGGTAACCTGGAGTCCCTACTGACATGCAAACATTCTCTGAGAAAACAGCACTGCTATTACCACTTAACTATGCTTTAAGGTAAATTAATTTGTCCACTGACAGTCACTAGACTGCAGTGGTTGGTATGACCACTGACAGTCACTAGACTGCAGCTCGTTAAGATTGGTTATAAAATGTGTTTTGCTGGAGGGTGGGGGAGAGGAAGTTTCTGAGCCCAGTTGATATTCTCAGACTAATTCACAGTGTGGTCTTGGGGGCTGTTCCTGTCTCTGGAATAGAAGCGGCCAGAGAGTGAAGAATTACAAGAACATTTACTTCCTTCATTTCCTCTTTAGTTCTAAATATATCTCAATGTCCAAAAATAAAAGGCTATGTAATATATTTCCAGTTTTTCTTTATGAATAGGATCAGTAAATAATTAATAAAAGCAAATTAAAAGTGAACTTGTCACAAAGGGAACAATCCTTTGTCTGACATTAGTGAACAGCCTGGTTTTTAATATAAAATATTTTATAAAAGAAAATTATGCTGAGTTGCACTCAGGGTAATTAACTTTTCAGATGCAATAGCTTTAAACTATTTATGTTGCTTGAGAATAATTACTTGTAAGCAATTTGTTTCAATTTTATAAACTAGGGCCAGTTATTATAGGTATTACAGAAGCAGTAATTGCTATTCAGCAGGGTGACGCTTTGCTCTGTCCTCTCAGCGACTCCTGGTTGGAGATACGGGGGCACAGGACGGTAGGGAATTTGTAGCTGCTTTGCTTTTAACATCATTGTGTTAAGGCTGCAAGAGACTAGCTTATAAAGTATGAGAGTCAGGCAAAGAGTTTGAACCTACACTATAAAATCCTGTAGTTCTACCCTCTTTACAATATCTGGCAAATCATTCATTTCACTAGGTTTATAGAGAGCCATTTAGTAAAATGAAATGGGTATCCTATGGGTAAAGATCTAATGTCTAGTGCAATCTAGGGCATTATAGTGCTACCTTCCAGCTCTTCTCTCCCAGTGTCTTATACTGGAGTTAGTGATGTGCACATATCTATTCATAGTTCCTCATTCCAATGAACTGTAAGGTCTTGAAATTGAAGGCATGACTTAGCAAAACTTTTTTCAAGGAGCAGGCACACAGAATATGAGTGCTGATTACATTTCATAATTAAATTCATTTTTTTTCTAATATAAACATTGAATTTCTCCTTAGCTTTCATACTAAGAAGACCTTGCAACTCACAAGATTTGACAAATAACTCACCTCTTTGATTACATGTTTATTTGCATATTACTTTTTACCTGATATGAGAAAGAACACAGCTAAATACAGTTGTACTGGGAGTTTTGTACACGTGTGGAGGGATGAGAGAGAAAGGGTGTCGCTAACAATGGATTCTGACAGCAAGAGGGAGGCAGGAGGTCCTTAAGGACAATCCCTACTATTAGTTAGTGGTGGAGCTGAGGGGGGTCTGTATTCCAGTGATGTTTGTTTTGGTTCTGTTTTTATCCTCATAATTGTGTATCTGAGCAGCAACCCCCTGATTGGTTTTGTATTGGTTATTAATTATTTACTAATTATTAATTACTAATACAACCTCTGTATATATTTTGTAAAATTTATCTATATTTTATAAAACATATTTTATGTTATTTATTAGATAAAACTTTTTGTAATCTTGTAAAAAACATTAGCAAGGGTTAAAATGATCATCCAATTTTTTTTCTCTATAGTAAATATAACAGGGACTTTTGGAAGGAAGAACCATTTTAATGTGTGTAATCTTCCTAAACTGTATATGTGGGAATCCATATGAAAATGCCAGGCTGGCCAAACCTACTAGATACATAAATACATACTCGTTAAAATGTTGAATGATGGTTCAAAATCATGGCTCAGTTTGGAACCATGACTAGAAAGAGCTAGGAGAATGGCAGTTAGATAAATACTTAGTATTTCTAAAGGGATGTGGGACACAGTACCTCTTAAACATGGCATGCCCAAGAGTCACATGAAAAGGAATTGTAGTAAAGGGGTTTTGACTTTTCAATTCTCATTCAAGATTATAAACCAACTCTGGAATCATATGTGAACCATACCTAATCCTTGCTTGTTGCTCAACCTATTGTGTCTAACTCTGAGAAGCAGATTTCAGAGGGACAAAGGGAAAGAAGTTTGCAACACTAGGCCTATGAATTAAGCCCTGCTTAGTTCTCCTCTTTGATTTTACTGTGTACTGATATAGTATACGTCAAAGCATTTTATATAATCTGCACACCAAAGAATTCACACTGAAATGTGGTTATGGCACTAAAACTATCTTGCCAAAAGCCATTCTCCACAGAAGAGGAGTGAATGTGTGTTCCCAAACTTAACTTAAAGTGATAACTTGATAAAATCCTTTGAATATCGGATGTGACTGGTGTGTGAACTAGATAGTGTCCTATTCAAAGATGCTTCAGGGTGTTTCCTGAAATAGATGTACTTATTTGGATTGGCTATATTTTCTGTCACTCCCTGTCTGAATTACAGGAAGCGCCTCATCATTAGGTGACCTGATTTGACCCCAGTTCCTCTCCCACAACTTCTCTATATGGTAGCCAGAATTGTCATTAACAAACAGAAGTTCAGTCTTTTTCTAAATTAGCTCCCATTTCACTCTGAATATAAACCAAACTCTTCAAAATGACTTAAAAGCCCCACATGATTACCCCTCCCTTAGTTCTCAGACATCTCACATCACTGAGCTGCAGCAGGAGCTCCGGTTCACCTTCTGCTTCTCCGGTGACACTAGCTTCATAGCTTTCTCCAAACATACCAGACAAGTTCCACATTTAGGATTTTGCTCTGACTCTGAATGGGTCAATTTTCCCCAAATATCTTCATGGGTGGAGTCCCTCACTTCTTCAAATTTTTGGCTCAACTATCACCAAAAGGAGGTCTACCCATACCAGCCTAAGTAAAAGTAGAATCCACCCCCAGGCCCCGCCTACAATTGAAAACCCTTTCCTTGTTCTTTCATTCCATAAGGCTCATGGCCTTTTAATGTAAAATATCATTTATGTGTCCATGTTTATCATTATCTGCTGCCCCATCGCTTCTAGAATATAAGCTCCACAAAGGCAGGCATCTTTGTTTGATTCACTAAAGTATCTTTGGAAAGTGAAATAAAACCTGGCTCATTGTGGGCCATCAATACATTTTTTTTTTTTTAAGTTGAATTAAATGAAAAGGAGACAGGAACAAATCATGTTTTGGCCTACATGTAAATGATAGCATTAAATTGTCAATTGTCCTTGGAAACAATTGGAGAAAAGTTAGAAAATCTTTTTTTTCCCCCCTTTAAAAATCAGCAAATTGTATAGAATTGAGAATTTACCTTGGAGCAATTTAGAATCCATGTGTTGTTTGAATTTTGACTAAGCAATGTCTTTAAGTTCACCAAATTAATCAAGCAAACAAACCTGAGTCTAAATGCAGACTTCCTTACGAAGTACATATTAAATGATCTTACAAGTATAGGAGGGAACTGCTCCCAGGAGTGGGGTTGACCGGTGTCAGAAGCTAATAAAGGTTTGAATATTAAAATAAATAGAATTAAATTAAATTAAGCCTTAATGATCATGAACAATGAAGTAAGTTTCCAATGCTATATATCAGAAAGACCTTCCTAAGAAAAAATGTCATTTGATTAGTTTCAATAAGCTTTATTATGCTCAACAAATCAAGGGATGATCTACTTAATTTTTCATATTAAAAGTTTGTAATTTTCATCTAGTTTAATGTTCACAGGCTTTCAGAATTTTTGTTCACTTGATATTTTTTAATTAAATCCTTAGGTTGTGAAGTTTTTCCCTTAAAGTAAAATCTTCCTTGCATTTTACAAATAAAAGTTACCTGTTGCAGTATTCAAATAACATATATTATGCCTCTGCTCCATCAGCATATTGACAGATTTGCTGCTGAGACATAATGGGTTGTTCTCTTGGTTAAGTCTTAAACTATACTGAGTATTACCTATCAAAAACTGCGAGTAGTGATTTGATAGAATGTCCTCACCTTCTTTTTCCTGTCCTTTATGTTTCATTATGAGGAATTGAAATATAACCCTAAGCAAGACCCCGTTGCAAAATCATTCCTTTCCCTTTTGAGTAATGATTTTCTGGTAGTGAAAATGTGAAATAATGAAAAGGTTAGAATATGCTTTAATTCATTCTTGCAAAGGTTATGATGACATCATTATTTGGGTCAAAATCAAATCATTGCTTCCATTCTTCATATGTTAGACAGATTAGTGTCAGATAAATACAGCATAGTATTTGTGTCAACACTTAAGGATAATATGTTATTGTAAACCTTTATTAATCTTAATGACTTTCAAATGTACCTCGTGCTTGAATATTTATTTCTTTAAATGTCAACTCACCTTTTAAGCTATTGCTCATGTAAAACAAAAAGCAATCTACCTAGACTCAGGAAATGTTTCTCATGCGGCTGTTTAAACATAGCAACCAGGATGTAAAGAGTTTGAAAATCAATTACATGCTTTCAGAATCTAATCAGCAACACTTGATTGGAAGTATCAACCCACAAGTACAGAAAAAGGAAATCGCTTCAATAAACGTCACTGATATTTCCTAGCATTTTGTACTTCGGTACCAACAGGAAACTAAGAAATGTTGCTAGGATGTTAGCGTCAAATGTTTCAGCCTTCATGACCATTCATTTTAAATATATTTAATTCATTCAAACAAGTAAGGATTAGCATCATAGTAAACTGTCACCAGTCTATGAATAAGCAAGTACACCTATGTCTCTTACCCCCCTGGGACAATTAAACCCTCTACATGGGTCTGTATTATTATCTCTGAAACTTTCCAGTTGCATTACTGTCACCCATGTGCTTGAAAATCCAGGTTTACTGTCAAACCATAATAATACAAAGAGATTTAATCTTTTGAACTGTAAAATATATTAAATCTAGTAATAGGCATGAAGAAAAAAATCCACACCACATGTCAATTAAAACTTCCTAATTTGAACATATGTATGGTACATTTCTATTAAATTTTTGTTTGTTTTCTCAAAGGATTATTATGTTCTGTGTACTTAAATCTAAAATGTTGCTATCTCACAGTCTTAATAAATAATACTCTATGGCTCCTTATTCACTTTAAATGATTTTTAAATTTTAAAACAGATTAAATGTTTAATTTTATTTTTATTACTATTTTTTATCCTGGAGGAACACTTGAGAAACTGGTCAAGTCTCAGAAAATCTCTATGTTAAAAAAAAAATCTCTATAGAACACTATACCTAAGAATGATTAGTAATTGTAGATATCATAGCCTGCAAATAATTTTCAATGATCTTTTAATTAGACAACATTTTCCTCTAGGTCTGTTTATTTTGGCCAATGCATAAATTCTAGTTTTATATTTAGTTTTCTCTTGTCTTCCCACAAAGAACACCGACTCTAATGAACATTATTAATGTAGGAATAGGAAATTGCAGCTTCTTCCTCCCTTTTTTCGTTAAAAAAGTTCTGCTCGATACTGTTTCTTTATCTAACTAGGCCTAAATATAACAAATCACTACTATACAATATTCTAGTGAGGTATGTTTTCTGGCATATAACGTGTAAAATATTAGGGCTTTTTGGCTTGATGTAGTTCAGTGATTTAAGTTGAATAAAGAAAAGGTGGATATATTTTCTGGAAAAATAAATATATAAAAAGCAGATACTAGAGGGGAGTTAACACCTAGAAACAGAGAAGACCACAGGGTAAAAGGTGAGTTTCTCGTTTGTTTTGCTTTTAGCCTGAGACTACTCCAGAGTTACATCTGACAGGGAGGCTAAAGCTTCAATAGAAATCAGCCTCATTCTTGTGGAGAACTAGGAGACACAGTTCAGGGCAGTCATAGTTTCTGGAATCTGAAGGTGAAAATGGCAGAAAGTACAGAGTTAGGGAGGAGAAGCCCCAAACTCTGTGTATCAATTTTACCCAAATATCTGACTGACCCCTGAACCAGACAAGCATGGGACTGACTTCAAAAAAGCCAGCTACAGCTCAAAGAATAGAACGTAAATTTAGCTGCCTCCCATTTCAAAGCAACCATTCAAAGCAAATGGATTTCAAAGCAACCATTTTAACTACTCATCACAATATTCTTCTTCTTCTCTCAAAGTCAAATTTTGAGGCTGAGAAGATTCGGAGAAAGGAACCCTTCTTAATCATATACTTGTATTTAAAGGAAGGGGGAAAAAACTGCACAATTTTGTTGCTCAGATCTTCCAGTTGGCTTACAATAAGTCTTAAGACTTATTGATATTCACTCTATCTCTGATTCCCAAACAGCAGTAGGAGGATTTCAAGATTTCATTTTGCAGCATGATTTTTGTATTTAGTTTCTGTAAACTCCAAAAATCTTATGCTTGAAGAAAAAATATTTTCTCCAGGGTCTGGTGGAGACTTGTGCCACTGGATAATGTCATGACAAATGACTGTTAAGTGGACTAGTTTCTGTAACCCTTTTTCATCTTCAAAGCACTCAGCAAAATCTGCTTATTTTTAGTGGCTTAAAAAAATAATATTTATCTTACAGTTCTGAAGGTCTTGAAATCCCGCTGGACTAAAATCAGCAGAAAATCAGCAGGGCTACATTCTTTTTGGGGTCTGTAGGGGAAAATTCTTTCCTTGCATTTTCCAGCTTTTAGGGACTGCCCCTGTTCCTGAGCTATGGTCCTCTTCCACTATCTTCAAAGCCAGCAATGGAGGGTTAAGCCCTTCTGATGTCACATCAAGCTGAAAATGTCCTCACATTTTTTTTTTCTGACTCTTCTTTTATGCCTACTTCTTCCATTTGCAAGAAGCTTTGTGATTCTATTGGGACCACACAGGTAATCCAGGATAATTTCCCTATTTTACAGTCAGGTGATTAGCAAACTTAATTCCCTCTGCACCCTTAGTTTCTCTTAGCCATGTAACCTTACATATTCTCAAATTCTGAGGATTAGGATGTGGACATCTTTGGAGGGCAATTATTTGGTTTACCACAGCACATATACTATATTTGGGGAAATAAATCTTCTATAAATTTTCTCTTGTTGAAATTCTAAGAACATAGGGAAATTACCAATGTATATACTTTTACAGGATGTTGGAGTTTATTCTTATTCAAGCAAACATTGTCCTAAACCTGCATAATATTAAAAACCATAAAGTCGAATCATTGAAAAAACGTGTGAATTATGAGAAGAAATATCTCTAAAGCTCATGTCAAACTTACTAGACTGCTATGTATTTATGAGAAACATTTGTAAACTGTGAATAATAACATCTCTTTTACATTCTTCTAAATCTTCAAAAGTCATATACGTGTACACATGTACATATAGTCACACACGAACATAATGCACAAACATGTTTACATACATACGTGTGTGAATACTCATATACACTATATATATTTTCAATCCTCTTTTTTCCTCAGATTCCGTATTTACAAGTTTGCCTACTTGCTCCCAAATCAGTACTTGCAGCACTTTCATCATCCTTCAAGGACACGTGCAGAGCAGCAAAAAAATTGAGTTGCCTGACTCAACTCAATGAGTTGAACAAGGCAACACTCAGCTTTCTTGTTTCAGCTTTTGTACTGAAAATAAACGTCTCTTTTTTGTGGCCTATTCAGTGCCACATTTTTTGCAGTGTTCTGCTTTTTGTTGTTTAAAATGGCCCCTTAATGTAGTGCTAAAGAGCTGTCTAGAGTTTCTAAGTGCAGGAAAGCTGTGATGTGCCTTACACAGAAAACAGGTGTGTTCAGTTATAAGTTATAGTGCTGTTGGTGGTGAATTCAATGTTAATGAATAAACAGTATATGTTGATCCCGGTGTCATTAAATAGAAACACACATAAAACAAGGTTATGTATTAATCAGTTGATGAAAATGTTGTGACCAGTGGCTCACAGGAACCTAATCTTATATTTCCCCTAGAAGCAATAGTTCAATGTTGTCTAATTTAGTATTTACGCAGACTTCATAGAATGTAACTACCATAAATAATGTGAATTAAATCTCTTTACACACACACACACACAACGCACACACACACACAGAATCAATAGAATAATTGATGGTTTAAAATTTGGTAACATGATTGGTACACTCGATTTTCTAAAACAAATATAAATCATAGCTAATTACCAAGTATATAGAAGAATGAAAGGGCTTGGCAATTAAGGATGACACCAGTGAGTCTATCTTCAATCCTTTACTTCAGTTTTTTGCACCATCTAGAGGGAGGTTTGTGAGTAGATAAACTCATATGGATTAGAAAAGTACATGGTAAACGTTTACATCAGATGTAAGAGAAGAAACTTTCCCAATACGTGTATTCTGAAAGAGTATTTCCTATTTTTCTGGTTTCAGTAAACAGACTAATTTCTTTTAAAAAAATCATTTATAGCCATTGTCAATAGTATAAATAAGAAGACCAAATCTAAACCTCATGTCCTCTTTCAATTTCAACAATGACTTATTGATACAAAAACTACACACGTGGAAGGGGACAGCAACAGATAAAATCAATGCTAAAATGTAATTAATCTGTAATCTGCTTTATTTAACCTCATAAATCAGAAATCAACTGCTAAATATATTTAGAATTCTCATTTACATTTGAATTGTGTTCCCATAACCTTTTAATCTAACATGCATTTTAAAAATAGAAATTGCTGTTTATTAAGAGGACTTTACTCTTAGGTACATCATCACAAGAAAAGAACAAACATTAAACAAAACAAAGTTAATTTCTCATTCTTAGGGATTTCACAAGAAGTAAAAAGAGTTAGACTAAAGAAAAATGTGAACACAAGTTTTGTTTCATTTTGGTTATTTTTCTGCCTTGGGCTAATGTAGGCTTCAAGTTCCATTTCAGAGTGAGTTTGATGATTCTATTTGAGAAAAAAGAGCTTCAGGAACCAACTAAAAATCCAGTTTGGGGACTTATTCCAGCCTGAGGAAATGAAGCAATTTAAAGTTAATTAAAGCTACTCCTCCTTTAAAAGTAGAAATCTGTCTCCTAGGGAATGGGTTTATTGTTTTGCATTGGTTATATTTAATTTTCCCAAAGACTGGGAATTCACCAAAATTTCAAAGACTTATATTAATTAATCTTTTTTTCATGAACATTTTTGTTACAGGGAATATTATATCCCAAACTGAAACATGTCTATAAGATTTTACGACCATATACAATCATATGATTCTACTTCATAGAGTATGTTAGCAACAGGAATATCAGAGACCTCCATTCATTAAAGGTGGCCCATGAATTACCTTTTCAGTAACAGACCGAAAAGAGAATGAGAGAGTGTGGGATATTGTCTTTTATCTGCACACAGCAATATATAAATTCTCAGAAGTGAGAATAAATGAATTCTGTATGAATGAGAGTGAGCTTTCCTAAAGTATGGCATACTAAGTAATGATTTATTGGTAGAGCCATTGATAGTCAGTACAGTTGTCCTAAATAAGAAGTGATACATTGAAATTATGCTTAAAATAAATATTGTTTCTGAAAACTGCATTAAATTTTGAGGCCTTGGGAAAACAAAGTGAATATTTTAAATTGAAAATGCTCAATTCTTGAGTGGAATAATGACTGGCAACACAGAGTCATAAATATTTGTCGTCTAATTTTATTGAACACTAGGTCCTCTGTTGGCCACTGAAAAGCAATTAAGTGGGTGATGCCATGCACTGGAAACACAAATCAGTGTAATGTGACCATTGCTGTGATAAAGACATGAAAAAGGAACTAGTGAGGTACAAATGTGATAACATATAGACTGATTGAGAATTTCAGACATGGCTTCTTGGTGGAAAGAGATTCTCTTGCGGCTTGAAAAATAAGCAGAGCTGGACATTCTAAAGAGCAGGAAAGGATATTTCAGAGAATGGAGAAACAGGAACAAGGGAACATGGGCTGGAGGGAAGTTACAGCTGTCAAATTTGTGACAAAACAAAACAAAACAAAAGTGGTAGATAAAGATGTAGTCAGAAACAGGGGAAAAAAGTAAGAGGTTGTTTTCTAGATGAGACTAGAGGCTTTATTTTCTCCCTCTACACTGTAGTTGGATCATTAAATGATAGGTTCAATACAGATTTTTAAAATATGTAAATAATTTTGATATTTAACTAGTTAAGCTGATTATCCAAGTGAAGTTGTAACATAGGAAAGAGCTGAAAATTTTAATTTGGGTAATACAGAGATGCAAATGATCACTGAAGCAATGAGATCTAATTAAGTCTTCAAGAAAAGAGGAAAAAAGAACAAGGACATAGCTTGGGAGACTGTAGGAAACAGTCATTATGTCCCATCTTGGGCAAGCAGGTAGCATTTGGAACTGGCAGAAGTTATTAAAAGTGGGTGAAAATTAAAATGTGAAAAATGTATTTTATTCAAATGAATGTACATCTAAGTAATTTTCATAAATGTTTATAGGAACTCTTAAGTTAAATGAAATCACTCATTTCATTTCCTATAAAACTGAACTACATTAAGTTTTCCATCCATTTCATCATGTAATGCTCATAAGGGAAATATTCTGAATAAATGTAGTAAGGTACACGATTTAGATATATTTGAAAAGCAAAGAATCAGATACATCATCCAATTCTACTTTAATCCATTCTGTACTCCTAAATTTTAGACAAGCGGTTATAAATCACAGAGGTCATAGCAATAAAGAAAAGAAAAAAGGGAAATGTGAGTAATCAAATCCCAATTTTTGCACAGAACAATTCCTCAAGGTAATTAGTTCCAGCAAACTGCTCTTCTATTCCTTTACGGTCCTTAGTCATAACCTTGACTGTCTCAAATTCTTAATAACTATGCAGTGTTTTAAAAAAGATATTGAATATGCAACTTGTCATATTATTAAGTAAACTGGTCATGTTCATTATATTATTTTAAACCATTCTTTGATAATTTGGAAAAGAAGTCATAGTTCGTATCTATCTAAATAACGAATTAATATTTTATGAAATATAGTAAAACTATAAGAAAAATGTCTTTTGATGATCATATCTTACATCATTATACTCCTCAGTTTAATTTTTTATATTTATTTTACTTTTAATTCAATTACCTCATTGGTTGTGTTTTAGTTGTATAAAATTGGACATCTGTAGGCCTTTTGTTTGTTTAATTTATTTTGGTGGAGGGAACAGAGATAATGGCAATACAGATTATATTAGTTTAATAAAAAAAAAGACAATGCAGAAAGCATTCCACAAATTTAGTGGCTTTGTACCTTTATTCTACAATAGATATAACTCATGTAATCAGTAAAAAAATCTGTCAACATTCTTATATGTACCATGTTAAATTATACTGTATACATTAAAATCAGTCTGTCATCATAATTATTGTTATATTTTTGAACAGAATTTTATGACATCCTACTTTTAACTAAAACCTTTTTTTTCACAAGGCTTCACATTGATGCAAATAAAGGTAATTTTTATTTCAGATGATTGATTAAACTAAAAGGCTTTAGTAAGTTACAAATAGCTAAAACATATAATGCTTTCTATGTTCATAATGCTACTGTATTCACTCCATTTAATCCTCACAATGACCCTTTGAGGTGTGTACTCTTACTACACCATTTACAGATGGGGAAACTGAGGCCCAGTTGGGACACTTTTCAAAGTCACAAAGATCTTAAGTGATAAGGAAGGGGTTTTAACCCAGGTGATCTGGCTCCAAAGCTATTGCTTTTATCCAGTACACAATATGGCAGATTTGATAGCAAGATATTTTTTGTACTTCACCCTGGATGTCGAGAATCCAAACAAAGAAGATATGTGATTAATAATAGACTGATGAATATTGTCAAATATAATCTTTTTTGAGACTTTTTTCAATCTGACTATTAAGCACTTATGTACTTTTGTTTTATTATTTACACATTTTTTTACTTATTCAGCTAATACTTTTTAATTAGAGATGCAGATTTTTTTATATTTTCCTTCTTAAGAATGGACTCCATAGTTCTATCATAACCTAGCAACTCCCACGTACTAACTATTTGTAATGCAAAAAGTATTCTGACCTTGGAGAACTAGACCTGCACATAATATTTAGTCACAAATAACCATTTTTATGATGTCGAGGGAATAATGGGTGAACTTTCTAATCATGAGTAACCATGTGCATCCTAATGTAATTATTTGTTGTGAAATTATTTCCAATTTCAGATCCACATAGTATCACAACAATTTTTAAAAAAATTTTATTGGAGTGTAGTTGATTTACAATGTTGTGTTATTTTCAGGTTACAGCAAAGTGAATCAGTTATGCATATACATATATCCCCTCTTTTTTAGATTCTTCTCCCATTTTTTGTTGGCATTTAAAAACATCTTTTATTTGTTCTCAATTGAGGGTTTCCTTAAGAATAACATATTTTTTTAAAAAAATGGAAATCAAATCTCTATTTAGAGTAAACTGGAATCTATTGTAATATATAACATATTGAAACATAGTTATGTTTGTGATCCCTGAAAAAAAGACAAGATAACAAAAACAGTGATTTTAAATAGCAAGTTTAATTACAAACTGGACTTTATATCTTAAAGTGGCTTTCTTTTACCATGCAAAGTTTTACTAATATTGTCACATACACATTTTAAAAAGAGGGATAAAACAAACAAAAAGTGTTCAGTAGATATTTTCCTCTTACAATTTTATATTCACTGTCTGTATAGCAAAGAGAGTAGAAGAGGTCAAAAGGATCATTTTAAAACACAGGAGTTTTTAAAAATCTATTTTATTATCTTATATACATATTTTTAAGGCAATTTATATAACATAACCAAACAGCTTTATATTGCAGATATAAACACAAGCTAAAATTTGAAAAGCTGTAGCAAAAAATAAAAACAAATTACATTACATTAAACTAACTTAATAAACATGAATGTACATTCTGACTGTGACCATAATTAGTACTTACAACGATTATATTACACCCTCAGAGTAGTTGTTATTTCAGTGGCCTATATTTTGAGCAAGTCTGAAACATGGTAATAGGTTACTAGGACAGACTTTGAAATGTGGCTTAATGTTCAAATCATTCAGGAAACGCTGCAGAAAACAATTCACAAATAGGGGAAAGGTGTGTGGTTCTACCAGATGATTCAATGTTGCTTTAAGTCTAGAGAATTTATAAGTTCAAAATAAGCACTTTGTATGTGGTTATCACTGAAAAAGTAAGTTATGCAATCCAATTATATGATAGGTCAAAAGTAAAATAAAAACCAACAAAACAAGCAAAGCCAAAAGTGTTTTGTGTCTCATTTCCTATCACATAAAAATCACTTGAGCTGAAGCCCATGGCTCTACATGGTGCAGAGTTAGACTCTTGAATCAATTTCAGAGGTTATTGGACAATAAAAGCTGAAATATCAATTTTAGAGCATTGATTTTCTAAATGTCCTGGAAAGACTCAGAGTGGGTGTCTTGGGGATGAGAAATACTTAAAAAGTTTTATTTAACATGTTTTCCCTTATATCAATGCTTAAGAGAGTAGAAACTAAAGTCAAATTCCATCCTTTCCACTATGGAAACACATAACTTCACTAGCAATCAAAGGCACATTCTTTGAATAGAACAGAACTGAAAACATGCAGAATTTTTTCCTGATATATTATTCGATCCATACGATGGACGTTGAGGAATGGTTTCAATATTCCAGCCACGGTATCCAAAGTGATTTGACTAATATTTTTGACACAAAATAAAGAATATACAAATGCGACCAGTACTGAGTTTCTAATGAGGGCAAATCTAATAAACAAGCAAAGCAAACATTATTACATGTGTTCAGATGAATTTCTATTGCTTATTATGAAAATCTATTTTATTGTCAGCAAAGCTACTAGAAGCAGCGTTATCAAACATTGGATAGGAATTAAGCCTTGATTTTCTGAATATATAAAGTCAATATATGAAAGGAATGCAGTAGCTTCAACTATGCTTTTGCAATTTTGAATATTTTTTTCTGAAATTTCTAGAAAAACTTTCAACAGTGTCTACTAATACATCATATTGGACAATTTAGTCTCACTGATTTATTATCAGAGTGTAAAGGGTAAATCAAAATCATTGAAAATGTATGCATCCTTGCTTACATATATAAAATCTTAAAAGAAATAAATTCTTAAAAAGAATTAATTCAGACATTGCCTATTCTCTTTTTAAAATATTACTTTCCAAATAAGTAAAGTCCTTTTTTTTTTTTTTTGGCAAACACATAGCATGTTTTTTCAGGTTCCACAAAAATAAACCATTTAATTACAATCTACTATTTAACAAGCGCATCTTCTAGAAATAGAAGCACACAAATAATGTACAACCAGGGCATTACTTTTTTTTTCGGTTTGAGAGGTAGATTTTTGATGAAACAGACAACAACAAAAACAATGCTAATGCATTCCAGATGTCATATAAAAATGTATAAGGGTACAGAATTAGGGCAAAGGAAAGAATGTTTGGAAATTCAAGTAAGGGTTGACTATAGAGGTGATACCTATTAAGTGGATGTTGTAATGTTAGTGTGCTTGTTTGACAATAAAAAAGGACACTCCGGGAATATCCATAGGCAGAGAAAAAGTTTGTGCAAAGAACATGACAGTTAGAATCTATTTGGAAATGTAAGATTGTGGCAATCATGAATGATGTAAAACAAGTTTGCATACAACATTCAGGAACTTATGTCATTTTTGGAAGTATTGAATGATATTAAACAAGGAAATATGGGTAGAATGGGTAATGCATGTTGTAAGGGATTAGCTTGGGAGCCAGTTGACCTATAAAGGTAAGGTTGAAATACAGTAAAACAGTTTAATGAGGTCTATTACCAAGTCTATGTTAAAGATTATAGTAAAGCCTATATTAAAATGACATAGATGTGAATAAAAGTATTAATAAATATAAAATAGATACGTAAAATTTTAAAAACCTCAATCTCAACTTCACTCAAACTCAGCATCCATAATGTCCTGTCATTTCTGTCTCTAAACTATAATTTGCCTCTTTCCAGGAATCTTTGCATCGTCATAATTTTGTCAAAGCTGCAATCATCTCTTACCTGGAATCCTGCCCCAAGTACTTTATTGTAGCTCCATTGGCTTCTTCTGAGCTTGTTTTTTTTAGTGCTAATAAAGTACTTTGTACAGAACACGAGTGTGATCATTGACGCAATTGGAATTGTGCACCAGTGAAGACCAAGTTCCTGAATATGTCCACAACAGCCCTTCATGGTCTGGCTCCCTCCTTTTCCCCCAAATCATCTGCCACATTGCTTGCTCCTCTTCAGCCACACTACCATTCTCTCTCTTCCTCATAGGGTCTTTGCTCTTTCCTAGGAGGACCAAGCTGTACCTTATTGTTTCGTCAAGTGTTCATTTGGTCTTCAGTTATTAGTAGAAGCATGGCTCCTTCAAGGAATGATTACTGATGTCCTTAAGTTGATTACTTCTATTTCACATTCTCATGCAATTAATTCTTCTTCTTTGCAACACCTCTCAACTCCAGAACTTTACATGCATTGATGATTGTTTGATTGATATTTTACTTTTTCATTAGATTTAAATGACATGAAAGAGGGAATTGTTATGATTTTGCTTACCAGACCCTACCCCATACTTGGCATATAATGGGTGTGTATTAATTATTATTGAGTGAATAAATCTTCTAAGGCTTTAGTATAGAAGTTCATAATTAGTAGACTGAGAGACTTCTTTTTTAAATAAAAATGAGGAGTGGCTAAAAGTTTTTGAGCAGGGGAGTTTAAGTGATGAAAAATGCATTGTAAGACAATCTGAAATCAATATGGAAGATGGATTGAGGTAGAAGAGACAGAAGATCCAGAGAGCAGAAAGGGCAGTGAATAAAGACAGGTTAAACTAGGATGGTGCCTGTTGAAGGGAAAATGTGGAGACCAAGGGAAAAATCAACTGTAAAATATGACAATTTTAATTCAAATGAAAGGCACAGATGAAAATAGGCATGACAAAGGGGAAGTGCAAATGTTGCAAATCTTATGAAAAAAATTAATGAATATTATTAACTTTCTATAGTATATTTGAAAACTTAAATAAATAAAATTACTAGATAAACAGAACTTACCAAGACAAAATCAAGATGAAATTAAGCTTTATTTGTTTAAAAATAATTTAATATTTTAGTAGTTAAATATCTCCTCACAGGGAAATGCTTGGAAATGCCATTGGCTGAGGGTCCCTACATGAGAAGGGCTCAGAGTGGAGTTGGGCTAAGAAGGCAGATCCATGTGCAAGCATGGCCATAGCATGGTCTGGCTCCTTCCTGTCCCCCACTATGGATGTGGGCCTGAGTCTTAAGTGTAACTCCCCTTCAGAAGCTGCAGTGCGTTGGCGCAGAACCAAGCCTGCCATGTGGAGAGCAACTCTCCTCCGTGAGACCTGCCAGGTCAAGCCTTTAGAGTCTACACTTGGAGTCTTGCACTTGGAGTCTATAAAGCAGTTTCATCTTGTGGGTATATTTTTTTGGCCAGAAAAAATTTTGTTTTGTTTTGTTTCTTTACAATTCAATGTAATTTCAATGTTCTGAGACAGGTTGTGCACGTCTGACTTGTGCCTCGTCCCCCGCCCAGCTGCCGTTCATACTATACTTGCCTGGATTCAAAGTTATAAGCACTTCCTCCAAACAATAGCGTTCTAAACTTTTCCTTATCTAGTGTCTGTAACCAACTGTCAAATATTGGAAATGTCGCCACATAAATATTCATAACGTTAGGGTTTTCACATATCTTTCCTGTACATTTGGAAAAAAATTTCACATACTGAGTCATGGAGATTTCTCCATGTCTGTATACCCACTGTCAGATCAAAATGTCAGATGCAATTTTAGGTCACTTCAATTAACAGGACCAACGTTCACAGTAGCTTTTTAACTCACGGGGCCATCAAAATTGACATCACATAATTTGACCAACTGTATTTTTAATTTTCTGAGATTTTCTTTTGCAATATATTTTGATTTTTCAGATATTACATGCTATTTACCTGAGATAAGCCATTTTTATTAAAAACCAACTATACATCAAAAAGAAAAAGAAAGGAAGCAATGGACCACTTTTGAGTAACTGATTAGAATGAGATAAATCCCAGAAGCTAAAAGACTAATAACACTTAACAGGACAAAAAAATTATTCAATTCTAATTAGTAATTATTGCAAACAAAGGAAAAACAACAGGATATTTTATAGCATGTGGGTACGTAAAATATTTTACTATATGGGTACATTCTTACCTAGAAATGCAGGTGGATCTATGACTGTGATTGAAATGAGTTCTTCACTTTGTTTGAAGTGAATTCTCTGGACAAGTTCCATAGATCATAAGTATTATACCTTTCAATTAAGCCTAAAATGACATTTAAAAATAAATTCATCTATTTAGTTAATTGCTCTAAGCCAACCTACATTTGGATAAAAGTTATATTAAAAGTAATAGTTGATAGTAAGTAATTAATAGTAATCTCCTATTTGCTTTTTAGCTCAAGTATGGTCTAATTTCATAGCTCAGATTGAATTGATATTTGTCCATTTATTATACATTTGTAATTTGCATATTCTCCCACAGATTCCATTAAAATAATTTGTACAGACTCACAGAGATAGAAAACAAACTAGTGGTTACCAGTGGGGAGAGGAAATAGGGGGGGGATAAAATGAGGTTAGGGGATTAAGAGGTACAAAGTACTATGTATAAAATAATTAATCTACAAGAAAATATGGTACAGCACAGGGAATATAGCCCATATTTTATAATAACTATAAATGGAGTATAACCTAATTGTATGTAGTGAATATGAATCACTATATTGTACACCTGAAACTTGTACAATATTGTACATCAACCAAACATAAGTTTAACAGAAAAGACTTAGGAAGCAAATTTTTTCAGAAAAAAAGCTGTTGGTTAATTTCTGTTGGACAACAATGACACATCTTGCTGGGTCTCACACCTAATTGTCCTCCCAAGAGGAAACTTATAATTAAGCACTACAGCAAATATGTCAGCAGAAATAACAGTAGAAAGACTGTATTTGCGTGATGCAATCCATGGAACAAGAGGTTGGTTGAACTGTGGCCTCCTCAGTATGAGCAAAACTCAAGACAATAATAAACGACTTCCAAACAGTATTTACAAATTGAGTAAAAAATATAAATTGCCTGCAATATAGGGTTTTACTGATTCTAGAACTAGAAGGAGCTCTGCCCACAGTGGCTTAAGGGGTAGACAGGGATGACAAGAAGTCAATGAAGGGGAAATTGCCTCAGTTTTGAGTAAATGAAAATTTAAAAGCAATATATCTAACATCAAAATGCATGGAAAGTATGACAGCTTGAAATAGCAGCCCCAGTTTTTCAAACGTAACCTGTATCAGATTTTTTCCACATGAAGCTTCCCAGTTCCTCCCAGTCTACTAATGAAGTAGTAAAGGTGGAGTTTACTTTCCTACCACTCACACTTTAGCCTGGCATGTCTTGCTTTGGCTGATGGGATATTAGCATTTGTCATGCAACAAAGGCATGAAATGTACTTATGTGGTGTGTCTTTAGCTCTTTCCCTTCTGCTATTAGTGTGAAAAGCACCTGCCCTGCTAGCCTACCTGTCCAACGAGGATGAGAGACATGTAGAGCAGACGAAGATTCTTATATGCTGGACCAGAAGCTGAAAGTGTGGGACCTCATTTCACCTCTGCAGCAAGTGCTCACATTGAAAGATACATCTGATTAAGTGACTCTATTCACTGATGTAGCTGGAGATCTTGGGGTCATCCAGCAGCCAGAGGGAAGCTAGTGAATTTGAGAGGTGGTACGTTATGCAGAATTATTGTGGCAATAAGTAAAACATCAAGTAATGGACAGTTTATTCTGTTTTCATTTTTACACACTCACACACACAAACATTAATAGCAAAAAGTAATTTCAGTAAACAGTGTTGAGAAAACTAGAGTCAGATTCTAAATATAAGCAGAAAAATAGGGTTGTATTTTATGTGATGGATAGAAGAAGCTTGAGTTAATGAAAAGAGATGGAAGAAGAGAAAATTAGTAAGTAGGAAAGGAATGAAAGAATTTTAGAGATGAAGGAGTCTTGGGGATATCTCATTTCAACTATTTAATTCCTCATAGAAGGAAATTAATGACCAGTTATTCTAAAACATTGCTATTTAATGTCATGCCTGAGTCTGATATACATATTATATGACTTTTATTCGTGGGTTTATTTTCATGTATTATGTTCTCTGTTAGAGGTAAGCCCAGTAATATCAATTATTTGTTATTATATTTAGTCATATTATAGAGTTGCAATAACTGATAGTGCTATTTTAAAGCAATGATGATTTTAATAAAAGGAAACAAATATTAAATTATTCCCTGAGTGTCATGCCAATTAAAAAAGATCATCCAACAAATATCTATTTACTCTTTTTATTGGAAATTTGGATTAAAATTTCAGTTATAGATCAAGACAACTCTAGAGAATAGATACAGTCTCCTCTACTTTGAAAAATAAAATGAATGAAACATAATATTCACCAACCAGAAAAAGCCCACTAATCTCAGGAATATAAAAATAATTTAAAATTTCTTCAAATTTATTTATTTATTTATTTATTTTAACATCTTTATTGGAGTATAATTGCTTTACAATGGTGTGTTAGTTTCTGCTGTGTAAAAAAGTGAATCAGCTATACATATATATACATCCCAATATCTCCTCCCTCTTGCATCTTTCTCCCAGACACCCTATCCCACCACTCTAGGTGGACACAAAGCAATGAGCTGATCTCCCTGTGCTATGCGGCTGTTTCCTACTAGCTATCTATTTTACATTTGGTAGTGTATATATGTCCATGCCACTCTCTCACTTCATCCCAGCTTAACCTTCCCCCTCCCTGTGTCCTCAAGTCCATTCTCTATGTCTGCGTCTTTATTCCTGTCCTGCTCCTAGGTTATTCAGAACTATTTTTTATTTTTTTTTAGATTCTATACATATGTGTTAGCATATGGTATTTGTTTTTCTCTCTCACATACTTCACTCTGTATGACAGTCTCTAGGTCCATCGAACTCACTAAAAATAACTCAATTTCGTTTCTTTTTATGGCTGAGTAATATTCCATTGCAGATATGTGCCACATCTTCTTTATCCATTCATCTGTCAATGGACACTTAAGTTGCTTCCATGTCCTGACTATTGTAAGTAGAGCTCCAATGAACATTGTGGTACATGACTCTTTTTGAATTATGGTTTTCTCAGGGCATTTGCCCAGTAGTGGGATTGCTGCATCATATGGTAGTTTTTTTTTAGTTTTTTGAGGAACATCCATACTCTTCTCCATAGTGGCTGTATCAGTTTAATTCCCACCAACAGTGCAAGAGGGTTCCCTTTTCTCCACACCCTCTCCAGCATTTATTGTTTGTAGAATTTTTGATGATGGCCATTCTGACAAGTGTGAGGTGATACCTCATTGTAGTTTTGATTTACATTTCTCTAATGATTAGTGATGTTGAGCATCCTTTCATGAGTTTGTTGGCAATCTGTATACCTTCTTTGGAGAAATGTCTATTTAGGTCTTTTGCCCATTTTTGGATTGGGTTCTTTGTTTTTTTGATATTGAGCTGCATGAGCTGCTTGTATATTTTGAAATTAACCCTTTGTCAGTTGCTTCATTTGCAAATATTTTCTCCCATTATGAGGGTGGTCTTTTCGTCTTGTTTATGGTTTCCTTTGCTGTGCAAAAGCTTTAAGTTTCATTAGGTCCCATTTGTTTATTTTTGTTCTTATTTCCATTTCTCTAGGAGGTGGGTCAAAAAGGATCTTGCTGTAATTTATGTCATAGAGTGTTCTGCCTATGTTTTCCTCTAAGAGTTTAATCATGTCTGGCCTTACATTTAGGTCTTTAATCCATTTTGAGTTTATTTTTGTGTATGGTGTTAGGGAGTGTTCTAATTTCATTCTTTTACACGTAGCTGTCCACTTTTCCCAGCACCACTTATTGAAGAGGCTGTCTTTTCTACACTGTATATTCTTGCCTCCTTTATCAAAAATAAGGTGACCATATGTGTGTGGGTTTACCTCTGGGCTTTCTATCCTGTTCCATTGATCTATATTTCTGTTTTTGTGCCAGTACCATACTGTAGGTTTGTAGTATAGTCTGAAGTCTGAAAGCCTGATTCCTCCAGCTCTGTTTTTCTTTCTCAAGATTTCTTTGGCTGTTCAGGGTCTTTTGTGATTCCGTACAAATTGTGAAATTTTTTGTTCTAGTTCTGTGAAAAATGCTATTGGTAGTTTCATAGGGATTGCGTTGAATCTGTAGATTGCTTTGGGTAGTATAGTCATTGTCACAATGTTGATTCTTCCAATTCAAGAACATGGTATATCTCTCCATCTGTTTGTTTGTATCATCTTTAATTTCTTTCATCGGTGTCTTATAGTTTTCTGCATACAGGTCTTTTGTCTCCTTAGGTAGATTTATTCCTAGGTATTTTATTCATTTTGTTGCAGTGGTAAATGGGTGTGTTTCCTTAATTTCTCTTTTAGATTTTTCATCATTAGTGTATAGGAATGCAAGAGATTTCTCTGCATTAAGTTTGTATCCTGTTACTTTACCAAATTCATTGATTAGCTCTAGTAGTTTTCTGGTAGCATCTTTAGGATTATCTATGTATAGTATCATGTCATCTGCAAACAGTGACAGTTTTACTTCTTCTTTTCCAGTTTGGATTCCTTTTATTTCTTTTTCTTCTCTGATTGCTGTGGCTAAAACTTCCAAAACTATGTTGAATAATAGTGGTGTGAGTGGGCAACCTTGTCTTGTTCCTGATCTCAGTGGAAATGGTTTCAGTTTTTCACCATTGAGAATGATGTTGGCTGTGGTTTTGTCATATATGGCTGAGGTAAGTTCCCTCTATGCCTACTTTCTGGAGGGTTTTTACCATAAATGGTTGTTGAATTTTTTCGACAGCTCTTTCTGCATCTACTGAGATGCTCATATGGTTTTTCTCCTTCAGTTTGTCAATATGGTTTATCACATTGATTGATTTGAGTATATTGAAGAATCCTTGCATTCCTGGGATAAAGCCCACTTGATCATGGTGTATGATCCTTTTAATGTGCTGTTGGATTCTGTTTGCTAGTATTTAGTTGAGGATATTTGCATCTATGTTCATCAGTGATATTGGCCTGTAGTTTTCTTGTTTTGTGTCATCTTTGTCTGGTTTTGGTATCAGGGTGATGGTGACCTCATAGAATGAGTTTGGGAATGTTCCTCCCTCTGCTATATTTTCGAAGAATTTGAGAATGATAGGTGTTAGCTCTTCTCTAAATGTTTGATAGAATTTGCCTGTGAAGCCATCTGGTCCTTGGCTTTTTGTTTGTTGGAAGATTCTTAATCACAGTTTCAATTTCAGTGCTTGTGATTGGTCTGTTCATATTTTCTATTACTTCCAGGTACAGTCTCGGAAGTTGTGCTTTTCTAAGAATGTGTCCATTTCTTCCAGGTTGTCCATTTTTTTGGCATATAGTTGCTTGTAGTAATCTCTCATGATCTTTTGTGTGTCTGCAGTGTCAGTTGATACTTCTCCTTTTTCACTTCTGATTCTATTGATTTGAGTCTTCTCCCTTTTTTTCTTGATGAGTCTGGCTAATGATTTATCAATTTTGTTTATCTTCTCAAAGAAACAACTTGTAGTTTTATTGATCTTTGTTATTGTTTCCTTCATTTCTTTTTCATTTATTTCTGATCTGATCTTTATGATTTCTTTCCTTCTGCTAACTTTGGGGTTTTTTTGTTCTTCTTTCTCTAATTGCTTTATGTGTAAGTTTAGGTTGTTTATTTGAGATGTTTCTTGTTTCTTGAGGTAGGATTGTATTGCTATAAACTTCCCTCTTAGAACTGCTTTTGCTGTATCCCATAGGTTTTGGGTCATTGTGTTTTCATCGTCATTTGTTCCTAGGTATTTTTTGATCTCCTCCTTAAGTTCTTCAGTGATCTCTTAGTTATCTACTAGTGCATTGTTTAACCTCCATGTGTTTGTAGTTTTTACAGATTTTTTCCTGTAATTGATATCTAGTCTCATAGCGTTGTGGTCAGAAAAGATATCTGATACGATTTCAGTTTCTTTAATTTACCAAGGCTTGATTTGCAATCCAAGATATGGAGAATGTTTCATGAGCACTTAAGAAGAAAGTGTAACCTGCTGTTTTTGGATGGAATGTTCTGTAAATATCAGTTAACTTCATGTTTAATTTATCATTTAAAGCTTGTGTGTCCTTATTTATTTTCATTTTGGAGGGTCTGTCCATTGGTGAAAGTGGGATGTTAAAGTCCCCTACTATGATTGTGTTACTGTCGATTTCCCCTTATATGGCTGTTAATATTTGCCTTATGTATTGATGTGCTCCTATGTTGGGTGCGTAAATCTTTACAGTTGTTATATCTTCATCTTGGATTGATCCCTTGATCATTATGTTGTCTGTATTTGTCTCTTGTAATAGTCTTTATTTTAAAGTCTATTTTGTCTGGTATGAGAATGGCTACTCCAGCTTTCTTTTGATTTCCATTTACATGGAGTATCTTTTCCCATCCCTTCACTTTCAGTCTGTATGTGTCCCTAGTTCTGAAGTGGGTCTCTTGTAGACAGCATATGTATGGGTCTTGTTTTTGTATCCATTCAGCAAGTCTGTGTCTTTTGATTGGAACATTCAATCCCTTTACATTTAAGGTAGTTATTGATATGTATGTTCCTATTACTATTTTCTTAATTGTTTTGGGTTTGTTATTGTAAGTCTTTTCCTTCTCTTGTGTTTCCTGCCTATAGAGATTCCTTTAGCATTTGTTGTAGAGCTGGTTTAGTGGTGCTGAATTCCCTTACCTTTTCCTTATTTGTAAAGGTTTTTATTTCCCATTGAATCTGAATGAGATCCTTGCTGGGTAGAGTAATCTTGGTTGTAGTTTGTTTCCCTTGCATCACTTTAAATATGTCCTGCCACTCCCTTCTGGCTTGCATAGTTTCTTCTGAAAGATCAGCTGTTAACCTAATGGGGATTCCCTTTTATGTTATTTGTTGCTTTTCCCTTCTGCTTTTAATATTTTTTCCTTGTACTTAATTTTTGATAGTTTGATTAATATGTGTCTTGGCATGTTTCTCCTTGGATTTATCCTGTATGGGACTCTCTGCACTTACTGGACTTAAGTGAGTATTTCCTTCCCCATATTAGGGAAGTTTTCAACTATAATCTCTTCAAACATTTTCTCAGTCACTTTTTTTTCTCTTCTTCCTCTGGTGCCCCTATAATTTGAATGTTGGTGCATTTAATGTTGTCCCAGAGGTCTCTGAGATTGTTCTCAATTCTTTTCATTCTTTTTTCTTTATTCTGCTCTGTGGTAGTTATTTCCACTCTTTTGTGTTCCTGGTCACTTATTCATTCTTCTGCCTCAGTTTTTCTGCTATTGATTCCTTCTAGAGAATTTTTAATTTCATTTATTGTGGTGTTCATCATTGGTTGTTTGCTCTTTAGTTCTTCTAGGTCTATGTTAAACGTTTCTTGTATTTTCTCCATTCTATTCCCAAGATTTTGGATCATCTTTACTATCATTACTCTGAATTCTTTTTCAGGTAGGCTGCGTATTTCCTCTTCATTTGTTTGGTCTGGTGGGTTTTTACCTTGCTCCTTCATCTGCTGTGCATTTCTCTGTCTTCTCATTTTGCCTACTGACTGTGTTTGGGGTTTCTGTTTCACAGGCTGCAGGTTCGTAGTTCCCGTTGTTTTTGGTGTCTGTCCCCAGTGGGTGAGGTTGGTTCAGTGGGTTGTGTAGGCTTCCTGGTGAGCGAACTGGTGCCTGTGTCCTGGTGGATGAGGCTGCATCTTGTCTTTCTGGTGGGCAGGACCATGTCCGATGGTGTTTTTTGGGGGTGTCTGTGAACTTATTATGATTTTAGGCAGCCTCTCTGCTCATGGTTGGGTTTGTGTTTCTGTCTTGCTAGTTATTTGGCATAGTGTGTCCAGCACCGTAGCTTGCTGGTTGTTTAGTGGATGTGGGTCTTAGCATTGAGATGGAGATCTCTGGGAGAGCTTTCCCCATTTGCTATTACATGGGGCCTGGAGCTCTTTGGTGGACCAATGTCCTGATCTTAGCTCCCCCAACTCTGAGGCTCAGGCCTGACACCTGGACGGAGTTCCAAGGCCCTGTCAGCCACACAGCTCAGAAGAAACAGGAGAAAAGAAAGAAAGATGGAAAGAAAGAAAGAAAGAAAGAAAGAAAGAAAGAAAGAAAGAAAGGAAAGAAAGAGAAAAGAAAGAAAGAAAGAAGAAAGGAAGGAAGAAAGAAAGGAAAGAAAGAGAAAAGAAAGGAAGGAAGAAAGAAAAGAAAGGAAGGAAGGAAGAAAAAAAGAAAGAAAAGAAAGAAAGAAAGAACGGGAGGAAGGAAGGAGGAAGGAAAGAAAGAAAGAAAGAAGGAAAGAAAAATAGAAAAAGAAATTTAAAAAAGAAAGAGAGAAAGAAAGAAGATAGCAACCAAACCATAAAACAAATCCACCAATGATAACAAGCGCTACAAATTATACTTTTGGGAAGTCTGAGGTCTTCTTTCAGCATTCAGTAGGTGTTCTGTAGGGGTTGTTCGTCATGTAGATATAGTTTTGAAGTATTTGTGGGGAGGAAGGTGATCTCCACGTCTTACTCCTCCACCATCTTGAATGTGCCCCCTAAGATTTCTTCAAATTTAAATGATGTGGTTACTTAATAGGCCATGTTCATATTGCACATATTTATAATATTGAAATGAGTTTTAAAAACAACCAAACAAAAAAAATCCCAGATAAAACCAGTGCATTCCTTAGCTAGAATGACATACAAATAAAAGTGTTAATGATTTTAGAACATTTGAATGATAATACCTATTCTTGTGACAACTCAGTCCAGAAGAACATTGAAGAGTTAAAACTGATAGTGATTCTTTAACATGAAAATAGAAATTCACCATTCACTTGGTTCATGAGATCATTAAAAGATTCATGGAGTTTATTTTGTATATATATACATATATATACATATAAAAGATTTTAAATAGCATTACTTTTCTAACTTTCTTATTCTGGCAAGTATTGACAACTAGGAATTCTTAGACTGAATTGAGATAAAGGAATGGCCATAAAGAATGAGTGTCCTTCTATCTCTCTTGTTTCTCTCTCTCTCTCTCTCTCTCTCTCTCTCTCTTCCTCTTTCTCTCTCCCTCCCATTGCTCATATATGTCTTGGAAAACTTCTATAGGATATCTTCTTTATTTTTTGCCAGTATATGCTTGCCTATATGACTCTTTGTCTGACTCTTTTGTCCCCTCAGTCTACTACTAAATAATATTTCTTTTCTTGATCCTGTGTTACTCTGATTAATATTGTTGACTTAAGGTTATATGTACATTCCATTAACTGATCAAATTTTTTACCCTCCACCCTGGATGCCAGGAGTTCCCACTGGCATAAATAGCCTATGTAATTAATCATGGGAATAGTCATCAATAAAACAAATCATTAAACAGAAAACAAAATGTCAACACATGTGCAATCAATTAAATGAAGAATGAATACCTAATATTTACATATGTCAGCCTAGTTCCAATGATTGCAACTGCTTTGTTCTTACAGCTAGCTATTACCACTTTTTAGTCATCTAAAAATCAAGAACACTTTTGAAGCTCAAAAATCAAAATCTTGATTTTTATCTACTCCTCTTCATCATTCCCTTTCCTTTCCTTCTGAAACAATTTAGTTCAAAAACTACTATGGGTGACTGAGCAAAGTAGGTAAGTATCTGCATGAAAAGGAGGGATGAGAATCTCCAGCAGCCTAGTAAGAGTTTAGAGTTCAAGTTGAGTAAGGAGGATTCTGCCTGGAAAGCTGACCTAATGGGTGTGATGTCCAGCGTCATAGGGAGAAAGGAGGGCATCCTTGCGGCGGGGAGGTTGAAAGTGGTTGTTGGGGTGTTGGAGCATGAATGGAGTCAGCAGGGAATTTGCAGGAGGTAGATTGTTGGTGTCAGCTACAAGAGGAGATTGGTTGCATTCAGCAGAATTAGTCAAATAAGCCAATAAATGAACATACGTGATTTTTTTTTGGTAATGTTCACATTTCCAATTGATTGAACTTGCTTTTTATTTATAAACAACCTGCAGTCATATATCTGCCGGGTTGAATTATCTTGGCTCTCACTTGGGACTCCCTGCTCATCTTTACTTCCATTTAGAGAATAAATTCTGCTCAGACCTGCTTTTCTGGCCATTTACACCCATATAAAGATGGTAAAAAATCCTCTCCTAACAACACTGCACCTGTATAGTGGTGAGCGTGAAGGGTCTCCTCCCACTCTCCCACTAAAACAGCCCTCCAGCATTTTTCAAGTAGATCATTTCCAAGTCACAGAACTGCTGAGCGAGTGCAAAAACTTCACAGTATACAATTTCAGTGTTGAGAAATTGAAGAAACCTGCACACAGGAAAAAATTGGGAGTTAAAAATTTTCAGTTAAAAAAATGGTTTCTTAATATCAATACTTTCAGTAGAATAGAATAATAACCTTTTAAAAGCCCTTCTCAATAAGCTGTTATGCAACGCTGCACAAGCACTACTTTCCTCTTACCATCCATCTCATCTTTGTCACTTTATTGACTCTCTCCTTCCAAATGTCTTAAATATTGAATTCCTACTTCCTCCTTAAAGACGAATTTCTTATGAAGATGTGGAAACAGTTACACAATGGTTGTTTGGGGAAAATTCATTACAGTCCGTTACTGAAGTCACAATGTAGGTACAAGCACTTTTGGATCAGACAAGAAGGTCTATTGAGTAAGTTGCTGCCATAGTTCCTATGTGGGAAGTTTCTAAATAAAAGTTATATTTCTGGGTAGCATGTTTTGGTATGATATACTGAAATGTTGCCAATGGTTTTTTGTTTCTTTGTGTGTTATAACGCATGTATGAACCTTATTTTACAGAATTCATCCTGCTCACGTCACCAAAACAGAGGATGGTGGCTTTGAGAAGTGGAAAAGCAAGTAGGCACAGAATGTATCTTATTTGCTATGTATTCAGTGTCTGCCAAGAGAATGTTAAGACCTATATGGTCTACAGTTTTAGCTTTTTAAAATTCCTTGAGGTACGTAAATTTACTTCCTAAAATATTGTCCTCAGTTTATGCTATTGAATAAAGAGAAGAAATAGGTCCATGCATATTTCCTGTTGTTTTCTTTCCCCTAAAGATTGGCTTTGCTCAGGGTAAGGGTAAGCTAGGACGAAGTAAGAGGGTGGCATGGACATATATACACTACCAAATGTAAAATAGATAGCTAGTGGGAAGCAGCCGCATAGCACAGGGAGATCAGTTTGGTGCTTTGTGACCACCTAGAGGGGTGGGATAGGGAGGGTGAGAGGGAGACGCAAGAGGAAGGAGATATGGGGACATATGTTTATGTATAGCTGATTCACTTTGTTATACAGCAGAAACTAACACACCATTGTAAAGCAATTATACTCCAATAAAGACGTTAAGAAAGAAAGAAAGAAAGAAAGAAAGAAAGAAAGAAAGAAAGAAAGAAAGAAAGAAAGAAAGAAGAAAGAAATTTTAAAAAGCAAAAAACAAACAAAAAAATACATTCTGGTGTGCCATAACTCGAAAAGAAAAGGGAAAGCCTCATGATTCCCGTGACTGAAGGTAGTTGGAAGACAGATGTTACTTATCCAGGATGACTAGAGAAAACTTTTCTGAAAGGAAATTTTTGAGCTGTTAATTAACTAAATGGTGAGACAATCCATCTATGATTAGACCTGGATGAAGAGCATTCTAAGTCAAACTAACAGTAAATGCAGGGATTTTTCCCTCACCACGGTGTGTCAGAGCTTGAATTTTTCTCGCTGTTTCTTGGCTCTATAGTTCTTCCAGGCTACTTTGTAGCAGTTTGAGTCTAAACCATCACCTTCCACTAGAATCCAAAAATCTAGGAGGAGCTTCAAGCTGTGACTAGACTCCAATGGATTCATCAGAAGTTAACCCAACCTGGACCCTGGAGTCTCCTCAAATGTCCATCGATGAAAATTCCCAGGCAATTCTAGCTGCCTCTCAATCTATCTCTGCAGTGTTCATAAAGAACCTCAGTAACTTGACTCTCAACCCTAGTAGCAAGTTGCTATCCACTCTACCAGAATATTCACCTCAACAGACTGGACGGAGACTTAATCTACAGGAGGAGAGGGGGGAGGACATTGTTAATTGCTTGGAGAGAAAGGATGGAAAGGGTGATTCAATATATTAAAAATTGCTATGGCAAATGACTTCCTCTGTCTGAGTCTCAAAGAGAACCTCAGCAGAAGGATGTTGAGACTCAATCGAGAATGGAAAGATTTAGATGTAGCTGTCATTATTGCCTGTATCATAGAGATCCTTCTGAGGATAATTATGAGAATAATTACAACAACAGTTATGACAGTAGTTATGATACAGGGTCGGATGAGCCATAAACTTTATTCTTGTACTATTTTTTCCTGCTAGTAATTTTAGGATCATTATGAAGCAGCTTGGGAAAGCTACTCTACACTAGGGCAGATTGGGTACCAATATTTTGATGACCTATATTATAAGTTCTGTGATGTCTTTTTTTCTTGCATCTCTTTTCTACCTTAATACAAGTAACTTATAAGGAATCTATGTAACTTGCATCTGAATGACTTGAATATACTTTAGTTCCACTTTGATCTGACACAAAGAAGCACTAGTAGGTCTTAGGTACTGCCTGTTTTAGAAGCCTGAAGTCCCTGTAAAATGAAACCCAATACTGAGAATTTGAAACAAATTAACTTGTGTGGAAGGAATGTAAAGAAAATGTTGGGTGGCTTGGCCAGAGCACTGTTAGAGCAGCGTGTTGAATTGTAATAAAAATTTTCAGTAGCAGATAAATGTGTGTATAGAGGATCTTATTAAAATTTGAGACATATTTGAGTACCTTTAAAAAAAATTCTTGTTCTTATAGTAGACTTGTTTTTGTTAGCTATGTTTTAAATGAATAACACTTGCCCCCATCACATTCTCAGGATGTAAATATCTGGCTTTCTATTTTTGTGTGTGTGATATTGTCCTCTTGGAAGGGAAGTTTTATATACATTTGGGTAAGGTTAGAAAACAAGGGCACAGATATTTGCACATATTAACCTCTTGGAAGAGATGTCAAAATGGAGGGAAGTAGAAGGGAAGTTAAGAGGTTGGTGATGATTGGAGGGAATTGAAAGAATGGTAGTGGTATGTAAATACTAAGGGAAGATACAATTCAATGGTGTTTTACTTCAGTTATTTTCTTTCATGGCCCTTGTGTACACAGGCCTGGATTTCTTTGTGGGATACAAGAGATATATAAAATTAGTCTTCTGCCCTCCAACTATGTTTAGTTCACTTTAAAAAGATATTAAAGAATTGGGTACCTAAGCAAAGCAGCTGGAGACCTGGGGTAAAGAATAAAAGCCATCCTTATAAGGTAGTTAGGTAAGGAACAACAACCTGTTGGTATTCAGAATGCAGTAGAAGCAGAAACAGCCCAAACCTGGAGGTTTGGGCAAAGAAGTTCAACAGTAACATTAAATATTAATATTAATATCTACCAAACTAGGTCTTCAGAGGTTATTCTATTTATAACTACCCAAACCATCATGGTCTACAGCATGGGTGAATGTGGGGTCATCTGGAGGTTTCGTTAAACTTGCAAGTTGTTCCCAGATGCAGGGTCATCTTGACTAGTGTATGCATTTGAAAATCATTGACTAGTGAAAAGAACGAACTTATTTCTGTTGCAATCATTTTAAATTTATAAGCTTATGAGATCTAATAATCTAAGAACATGGTTGAACAAAACAAAACAAAACAAAAATCAGTAAATGCAAACTGTATGAAACAGACACAGAAGAAAGTAAGGATATTAGTTCCCTATGGATGCTGTAACAAATGATCACAAACAATGTTTTAAAACAACAGAAATGTATTCTCTCGTAGTTCTGAAGGCTGGAAATCCAAAGTCACTGGGCTAAAATCAGGATGCCAAGTGGGCTGCCCTCCCTCCAGAGGCTGTAAGCCAGAGTCTGTTTCTTGCCCTTGCCCTGGCCTCTTCCAGCTCTGACGGCGGCCAGCGTTCCTTGGCTTGTTGCCACAGCACTCTAGTTTTTGCCTCCACAATCATATTGCACCTTCTCTTCTGAGTCTAATCTGCTTCCGCCTCCGTTTTATAAAGGGCATTTGTGACTGCATTTATGGCCCATTTGGATAATCCAGAATAATCTTCCCATCTCAAGATCCTCAACTTAATCACAGCTACAGAGTTATTTTTTTCATGTAGGGTAACATTCACAGTTATGGGGATCAAGAGAGGCCTATTTGGGGTCGATTATGCATCATACCATAGCAAATGTGGCTGAGACAGAGGGATAGAATGAAAAGGCGTGGCAACTGAGCCCCAATAAATAGCAATGAGTCAGATTATTTACTTCTTTTAAATCGAGATTTAAAATCTGCATTCTCTTCAGCCTGGCTACAGAAAGATGATTCAGAAATTTGTTGCTGTAGTCCAGAGGCAAGTGTACTGTGGCACAGACTAGCATTTTAGCAGTAGAGGTGGTACAGTCCTCCTATCTGGAATATCTCCTAGGATTTATTGAATAACTGCATATTAGATGTGAAGGAATAAAACAAACACAAATCAACAGATCACGTTTAGATTTTTAGTTTGAGCAACTGAGTGGATGATAAGGCTACCTACTAAGAAGTAGAAGGCTGGTGAGGAATAGGTAGGTGTGTGGAAGGTGAGTGCAAGTCTGATTTGGGCATTTGAAGAGTGATTTGCTTATTAAACATCCAAGGAGCAATTATAGAAAGTATAATAAAATGTTAAAGTTTTACAAAAAATCTTAGGGTTGCAGATATAGGTATGGAGGCATCAGCATCCAATCAGGATACAGACTAGTTGACGATTCAAAAGAAAATGAGTGATTGGATGTCCAAAGCATGAAGTGGGACGAGTCAAGAAGACCTCAAGCTTTCTGGCTTCAAAAATTTGGTGGATTTTGATACTTTTTATTAAAATAGAGACCATTGGAGCAGAGGAATGGTTCATAGCTTGACAGCAACAAGCTAGGTCCACTACAGACATGTGGGGTTTCACATACCTCTGAGATATTTCCAAAAGACATAGTAGAAATGAAAATGAAGTTCCTTTAAAGAAGAATCAGAAATCAGGGCTGAAAATATATATTTGAGATTTATTAGCTCTACTGTTTTCTCTATCATATAGATTTTAAATGGCAAAACAAGAGGCTGGAGAATTATTAGATACAATTAGATGTGAATAATTAAATGTGAAGAGTGTAGGAAAGGAAACACAAAGATAATCACAATTCCATTAAGAATGCATGATTACTCATTATTAGTCATAAATACGCAATAATCTTAGGTAATGTAAACTAATAAGATCCTGGTGAGACACAGAAGAGTATTGACAAAAAGCCTGGCAGAAACAATACTAAGTACTTCCTAAAGCTTTATCATAATGAGTTCTTATTTAAATATAAGTAAAATATACTTTCCTGATTTTATAAAATTTTACAATATGGTTTTTATGGACTATACATTTTCTTACCTGCTTCTTCCCATCACCCTGCTCTTTCCCATCACCCTTGCCATTTTTTCTTGCTTTGTCTTTTTTTATGTTCAACTTTTCAGAACACCATATTAATAGTAGAAATTACACACACACACACATATGTATATCCAATTAAGTCAATATGATTTTTTTCCCTAGTAGTTCCAAGTGTATTTACTCAATCCCTCAGGTTTAGTTCTTTAAGGAGAGGAAAAGAGTATTTCATAAACAATTTCTATTTTGAGCATTTTTAAATCTTAAAAAATTCCAATATCATAGATTTTAAAATGATTTAAAATGTACTTAATACAGGTAAATGGTAACATATGTTCTATTATAACAGTTAGTCTAAAAACACTTAGACTTCTTATTGATGTAAACCTTGGTTTGTTTATGGAATTAATGACTCTAAGTGTTATTTTAGAGGCTACCTTATTCACTGTACCATGCAATACATAATCCTCAGCTGATACTAGAAATCTCCTCTTCCTTACAATTAACTCATTGTGTGCAGTTCTGCTGATTTCATCTGAGGTCAGTATTCTTTATTTCCTACCTCCTGTCTGTGACATTCAGATTCCAGCAAGTGATAACACAGGAGAGTCTCTGCATAAATTACTTCCTTTACCTACTGCAGGGAGTAAGTTTTAAGATGACCCCTCATGGTCTCTGCATCCTGGTATTCATGCTCTTGTGTAATCTCCTCCATTTGAGCATAGGTGAGATCTTTGACTTGCTTTTAACCAAAAGGATATGTCAAATGTGATGAGATGCCAATCCATGTCTATGTGATATTATTATAAACACGACAGCTTGTGTAACAGACTATTTAGGTTGCCTGCTAGCCTTGCATGCTTTAATGAAGCAAGAAGCCATGTTGGGGAGGACCACTGGCAAAAAAAACTGGAAAAGAGTGCAGCCTATTTCCAACAGGTGGCTAGGGATTAGGGGTGACCTCTGGCTGACAGCCCCCAAGAAGCTGAAGCCCTGAAGCTAACAACCCACAAGGGACTGAATGTGGCCAACGACCACATGAGCTTGGAAGCAGATTCTTTTCCATTTAAGCCTCAAATGAGAACATAACCCTGGCCAAAAACTTTATTTCAACCGTGTGAGAGACCTTGAAGCAGTGGACCAGCTAAGCTCAGTTTGGACCACTTGACCACTGAAACTGTGAGATAATACATGGTACTGTTTTTAGCTGCTAAGTTTTCTGAAATGTGTTAGGTAGCAATAGATAACTACTATATTTCTGATCATAGTTTCTTTCCTCAAGTCTGGCAAATTTCATATACATCCTAGGTTTTGGTTCTATCATGTATATATGAACTTCCCTAATCCTTTTACTCACTCTCAGCCCTAGTTTTTTGGAATTACAAAAGTATAAGTCTTTAAAACAGAAAAAAATCTTAAAATGTCTTCATTCTAAGCATAGAATTCTTACCAAAAAAATTCTTATATGTTTAATGAGTTATGGGATCTTTATATTTTTAAAAGTGTAAAACAGGCACTACTGACATTTTGACTTTGAGAAATTTTCTTGTTGTTGGGGGCTGTCTTATATCTATATAATGTAGATATATCATATATAGCTTATACATATATACCCACGTAAACATGTTTTTGTGTATATTTTATACATACACACTCATATATTTTATTTTTTGTATATATACATATATATACATGTGTGTGTTTTTATACACTTCTACCTATATAAAATTATCTATTCATGATAAATATATGCTAAAAATGCTGTATTAAAGTATAAACCACAGCCATGAACTTGTTATATGATTTAGTATTGCAAATACCAATAAAAGTCAGTCTTAGTGGACATTTTATAATCCATGCCCCCAAAGAAAATTATGTTTCTATTTCAAGTATGACATATGGTACTAACCTTTGTGTGACAATCTTGCTCACATTCAGCATTTGTGACACCAGATTGCCACTTTCTCTGGAATTTGAGTTGACATGAATAGTAATTTTGAATTAAATAAGTCAGCAGGCTGTCAATTCTGGGTAGGCCTTTTATTCACCTGCTTGAAAGTCCAGATGTCAATGCCATGATGTTTAATCCCTTTTTGTAGATTGGGATGGAAGCCTTTTTTTTTTTTTTCCTTTCTCTCCTTTTCAAATTTTAATAGCTCTAGGGAAACTCAGAAGTAGTAATTCATGAGTTTCATGGAATGTTTCAGCAGATAGCTCTGTCATTTTCAAGCTTCTAAAATACCACTTTTTGGCTAAAGACTAAAATAGCTATGTTTATGATTTGGCCCTACCTCCTTCATTCAAAATATTAGAAGGAAGTAATGCTTAATTGTAAGTGTATGTGTGTTTATGTATATGTGTGTATACACAAAAGTGTGTATATGCATTTTTTCCCCAAAGAATCTCTCAGAGACTAATGTAGAACATTGAATGTAATAAAATGTAATGTAAATGTCTACCTTCAGATTTATGGGTGTGAGGATTTGAGTAAATTGAAAAAGCTCTTTGGTGGGATATTACAAAAATATACTTTAGATTCTCAATGTGAAATATTCAAATGTAAAACTTTTGGCAAACTTCAAGAAACTCTAAACAAACAACTTGTAGACAATATTAACAACCAGAAGGCAGTTTCTGGTCTGTGTTCCTACAAAGCTTTGGGGAAGAATATTTCCCATATTTTTAAAATAAGATTTTCTAGCAAAGGTTGAAAACAAATACACTGAGTGTGCATATACCGTCCAGCTGGATTTAAGAATTTTAATAATTTTCTGCGTGTACTTGATCTTTTGTATTGATCTATACATCTATACCTTCTGAAAATTGTCCACCCAACAATATTTCAGCATGTTCTAAGAAAAAACAATCTCCCACATAATTTACAAACCACATACAACACCTATACAAGTAAACAAAAATTCCATAATGTCGTTTCATATTCAGAAAACATTTACATTTCCCTAATTCCCACAACATTCTCTTAAGCTACTTTTGTTTTCTCTGCATTAAGATCTAACTGAGATTGACACATGACATTTGGTGATTGTGTCATTTTAGAACCAGGACCTCTAATGAACCAACTATGAGAAATGTCAACTGTCAGTGCCTCAAATAACTATCAAAAAACCCACTTGTTGAAGCAAAGATAGTTTTTTAGGTTTATTGCAGTAATAAGCCACCTTGGCAGACATTGGTATTGTTTTAAAATAGGACAATTAGGGAAGGATATTTGTGGGTTTTTAGGGCCTCTTTGAAAATCAGGGAACTGGATGGGAGTAGGCAGTTGATGGCGTGAATGCTTTGAACTGGTTTGGCCCAAAGAGAGAAGGTCCTGAAGTGAGCCTTGGTGAGCAAGATGCTAGTCTTGAAAGGTAAGCTATTTGGTTCACAGTCTTACCTTCCAAGAGCTAGTATTTCCTGGAGCAAACAGCTGACCTTTTTTTTTTCTTTTCTTTTTTTTATTACCTGGACCCAGAATTGTTTCGCACAAAAACAGGAAAATGTGCTGGCTTCAATTCTCAGTGAAGTCCAGAGGACAATGAATCTGGTATGCAGATTCTGGTATGAAGATTCAAAAAGTTCTTTTTTTTTTTTTTTAGTAAATTTATTTATTTATTTATTTATTTATTTAGGGCTGGGTCAGATCTTTGTTGCTGCACATGGGCTTTCTTTAGTTGCATTGAGCCGGGCTACTCTTGGTTACGGTACGCAGGCTTCTCATTGCAGTGGCTTGTCTTGTTGCGGAGCATGGGCTCTAGGCGCATGGGCTTCAGTAGTTGTGGCACGCTGGCTCAGTAGTTGTGGCTCACAGGCTCTAGAGCACAGGCTCAGTTGTTGTGGTGCATGCTCTTAGTTGCTCCGGGACATACGGGATCTTCCCGGACCAGGGCTCGAGCTTGTGTCCCCTGTATTGGCAGGCAAATTCTTAACCACTGCACCACCAGGGAAGTCCCAAAAAGTTTTTTTTTTCTTTTTGACTTTTATTTTATTTATTTTTTTATACAGCAGGTTCTTGTTAGTTATCCATTTTATACATTTTAGTGTATATATGTCAATCCCAATCTCCCAATTCATCACACCACCACCATCCCCCCGCCACTAACCCCCCTTGGTGTCCATACATTTGTTCTCTACATCTGTGTCTCTATTTCTGCCCTGCAAACCCGTTCATCTGTACCATTTTTCTAGGTTCAACATATATGCGTTAATATATGATATTTGTTTTTCTCTTTCTGACTTACCTTGCTCTGTATGACAGTCTCTAGGTCCATCCAAGTCTCCACAAATGACCCAATTTCATTCCTTTTTATGGCTGAGTAATATTCCACTGTATATATGTACCACATCTTCTTTATCCATTCATCTGTTGATGGGCATTTAGGTTGCTTCCATGACTTGGCTACTGTAAATAGTGCTGCAATGAACATTGGGGTGCATGTGTCTTTTTTTTTTTTTTTTTAAGAGTTTTTTTTTTTTTTTTTAATAATTTATTTTATTTATGGCTGTGTTGGGTCTGCGTTTCTGTGCAAGGGCTTTCTCTAGTTGCGGCAAGTGGGGCCACTCTTCATCGCGGTGCGCGGGCCTCTCATTATCGCGGCCTCTCTTGTTGCGGAGCACAGGCTCCAGACGTGCAGGCTCAGTAATTGTGGCTCACGGGCCTAGTTGCTCCGCGGCATGTGGGATCTTCCCAAATCAGGGCTCGAACCCGTGTTCCCTGCATTGGCAGGCAGATTCTCAACCACTGCGCCACCAGGGAAGCCCACATGTGTCTTTTTGAATTATAATTTTCTCTGGGTATATGCCCAGTAGTGGGATTGCTGCGTCATATGGTAATTCTATTTTTAGTTTTTTAAGGAACCGCCATACTGTTCTCCATAGTGGCTGTATCAATTTACATTCCCACCAACAGTGCAAGAGAGTACCCTGTTCTCCACACTCTCTCCAGCATTTGTTGTTTGTAGATTTTCTTATGATGCCCATTCTAACTGGTGTGAAGTGATACCTCATTGTAGTTTTGATTTGCATTTCTCTAATAATTAGTGATATTGAGCTGCTTTCCATGTGCTTCCATCTGTATGTCTTCTATGGAGAAATGTCTGTTTAGGTCTTCTGCCCATTTTTGGATTGGGTTGTTTGTTTCTTTAGTATTGAGCTGCATGAGCTGTTTATATATTTTAGAGATTAATCCTTTGTTGGTTCGTTTGCACATATTTTCTCCCATTCTGAGGGTTGTCTTTTTGCCTTGTTTGTAGTTTCCTTTGCTTTGCAAAAGCTTTTAAGTTTCATTAGTTCTCATTTGTTTATTTTTATTTTTACTTCCATTACTCTAGGAGGTGGATCAAAAAAAAACTTACTGTGATTTATGTCAAAGAATGTTCTTACTATGTTTTCCTCTAAGAGTTTTATAGTGTCCAGTCTTACATTCAGGTCTCTTATCCATTTTGAGTTTATTTTTGTGTATGGTGTTAGGGAGTGTTCTAATTTCATTCTTTTACATGTAGGTGTCCAGTTTTCCCAGCATCACTTATTGAAGAGACTGTCTTTTCTCCATTGTATATCCTTGCCTCCTCCAAAAAGTTCTTGTTAGGAAAAGTTTCCCCAAATTTTTAAATTACATATATTTTCAAACGTAAAAAATATAGAATGGTACAGTTGTCATTCGTCACCACATAGATTCAAAAATGTTTCAATATTGTTAATTTTACATATTTTGTTGATCTACCTCAGCATATCCTAAGAAAAAGCATATCTCTTTGGATCACCAAGCTAAAATCACACCTAAGAAAATCAACAGAATCCATAATATCATCCAGCATTCACTGTAAATTGAAATGTTCTTTGTAGTCTAAAAATAAATCAAAAGCTTTGTTAATTTTCTCTTGACTAAGACCTGATTTTAGTTCTTGCATATTATGTAGGGTTGTTTCCCTTTAGATTCTTTTACTCTAGAACAACCTTTCAACTTGGGTGAAAAATTTGCTGTAATAAAGTGTTGGAATCATCTGATGGCATCCTGATATTTACATGGAATTCTATGTAAATTCTAATTTTTTTCTAAGACAATTTTTAGAATAGGTGTTAAAAAATGGATTTCTGAATGTAGCATTATTAGGACACACTGAAAGATCATTTGAGACTGTCTAAGCCAGAAAATTAAACACAAATTTCCTCTAATAATATTTCTAGGATAAGTGTTAAAAAATGCATTTCTGAATATAGCATTATTAGGACACACTGAAGGGTTATTTGAGACTGTCTCAACCAGAAAATTATTAACTTGGTAACAAAAAATTGATTAAGATCATTAATACAGATTTCACCTTGCAATTTGTCTTCCTTAGAAGTACATGTTTTACTAAATTTATTTTAAGAAATAACATTTTCTTTAATGGAATTGTATTTTATATCCTAGGTGTCTGTAAAACCACCTAGAATCTATCTGTCATCCAATTTATTTCTTGAGGAAACAACACCCAGGTTATGGTTGGTATGAATGAAAGAGCGTATAAAGCCATCTCTGTAATTTCCAAGCAATATCTATACCATCTAATAGGTGTTTATTGGGACTTCCCTGACAGTCCAGTGGTTAAGACTTCGCCTTCCAATACAGGGGGTGCGTGTTCGATCCCTTGTTGGGAAGCTAGGATACCACATGCCTCACAGCCAAAAAACCAAAACATTTAAAAAAAAAAAAAAAAAAGAAGCAATATTGGAACAAATTCAATAAAGACTTTAAAAATGGTCCACATCAAAAAAATCTTAAGAAAAACAGGTATTTTTAAATGCCTGACATAGAAAGGTCACTGTTAAGGCACTAGAAACAAACAGTAGAGATGACCTCTAATTGGTTTGGTCTGAGAAAGTTTTCATTCCCCTCTCCCAGGGACAGAATTTTCTTGTTTGTTTGCTTGTTTAATTTTCCCTTACTTTTGTTCCAATAGGTCTTCACCTGCATCATGATAATACAGGGTTTACTGGCCTTCACCCAGCAGCTTAACATTTTTTTGTTGTTTGTTGGTTTGCTTGTTTGTTTTTTCCCCAGCAGAGAAGGATCCCTGAGCTGGGCTCTCGGGGTATACTCTTTCCCGTGCCTGGAACACTGATGGTGTTTCTCTCTGCTTTGAATCTTTCTCAGGCCCAGTGAAATTCTACTGAGATGAACCTGAAAGTGAGTGCGGTCAATTTTGTGTCTGTACTCACCACGGCTTATATATCACTACCCCCACCGCCCACTCAGCCTTCAGCAATTCCTTAGAAAACTTCATCTGAAAGCTCCTTACCTTGTCCTACGGTCACCGACTTCCTCCCATCCTCTGACCCAGGTGAGTCAGTGCTCACGTCCTGTCTCTCCTTGAAGTTACTTTTATCATTAGTTTTCAGGCTAATTAGGAGCTTTGAGAATTCAGCTCTCTGCTAGGTCTAAGAAAATTATAATTTTATAAATGGGCCTCTTTTTAGTTTTTGTTAGTGTGGAATTTACATTCTTTTCAGATTTTTATATTCTAGGCAGTAGCTGGAAGTTCATGATGTTTTAATTGTGTTGTTTGCCTTCCTACTGAGTTATGAGTTTGTTTGTTTTAATGTATTCTGGAAACAAATCCTTTGTAGGGCATGTAGATTTTAAACATTATCCAAATTTGGTGTCTTGCTTTGTCATTTATCATTTTTCTAAATTGTGTCCTGAAAAAAGCAGAATTTTTAAATTTCATGGAAGTAAAGTTAAATTTATTCCTTTAGAGTGTGTGTTTTTTATATCCTAGCTAAGAAAGTTTTGCTTACGTCAAAGTAACAAAGATTACATCCTATTGCTTATTCTAGAGTCTTTGTAACTTTACCTTAAATGCTTAAGTCCCCTATCCATTTCAATAATTTTATTTATTATGTGAGGTAAGCATGAGAATTTTATATATAAATATAAATATACATATATATATCTATATCCAGTTTTTCCAGCACCATTTGTTGAAATGACCTTCACTCCCCATTGTATTAGTTTCCTGGGGCTGCAGAAACAAAGTACCACAAACTGGGCAGTTTAAACAATAGAATTGTTTCTTGGTTCTGGAGGAAAGATGTCTGAAATCAAGGTATCAGCACGGTTGGTTCTTTTTGAGCGCTGTGAGCGTGAATCCATTCCACGTCTGTCTGCTAGCTTCTGGTAGGCACAGCCGTTCTCCCTGTGTCTTCCCATTGTCTCCCCTCCATGTATTTCTATGTCTGTGTGTATGTTTCCTCTTTTTTATCAAAACACAGTCATATTGGACTAGGACTCATCCTAATGACTTCATCTTAACTTGCCTATCTCTAAACACCATATTTCCAAATAAGATCCCATTCCCAGGTACTGGGGGTTACGACTTCAACATCTTTTGGGGGGACACGATTCAACCCATAATGCTATATTTGCGTTGGTTTATTTTTGGTTTCCTTAATCAGTTTTATTGCTCTATATATTTATCCTTACACCAAAAGTACAATGTCTTTATTCCTGTAACTTCTAAGTAAGTACTGATATTAGCTGTGCATTTTAGAATCATATTGTCAAAATTTTCACCCCCATACACATACTCACAACCTTGCTGGACTTTCATCATGACTATATTTAGAGTATAGATAAATTCAGAGAGAATTGATAAAAATGATCCAGTCAGTGGGCACGCCGTATTTCCTGATTTATTTGTTTATTTTAAAAAATTTTCTCTCAAATGTTTTGCAGTTTCCAATGTACAGTGGTTTTAACATATGTCCACAAATGTTTTGCCACTCCTTCCTTCAAAAGGTGGAAACTAATTCTCCTCCCCTTATTCTGTGTGCCTCTCAATCTCTTGGATCTCTCATTCTAGAGGAAGCCAGCTGCCATGCTATCCGCTACCACACCATGGAGATTATAGAGAGCCTAGGGGTGGAGGAACTAAGACTTCCTGCTAACACATCATACCAATTAGTCAATCATGGAATACATGAATAAGCAAAGGATTATTGAATTTTATAGTTACTAAGTTTTAAAGGGTTTTGTCACACAGAAATGGATATCTAATACACAGGTCTTACAGATAGTTCATTAAGTGTGTGCCTAAATTTTTATAAAATATAATATTTGATGCTGATGTAACTGAGATTTTGTTTTTCAGTTTTAACTGTTCACACTTTGTCAAGTAGCATTGTGTCTATGTATATGAAGAATATTTTTCGGTAGATTTCTTTCCTCTTTGTTAATACAGCACACATAGAATTTGGTTTGATGTGACAGAAAATTCAACACAAATATTAGTCTACAATGCATAAAATAATTGCATTTATATAGTGAAAAGATATTTTATTTTTTGAAATCACAATAGAATTTTCACAACAATATAGCCCAGTATGTATTAGTAATGAGTTTACTATGTGTTCTGTACTTATGTTACCTCATTCATTTCTCTCAAATATCCCATGCTTAAATGTTTAAAAATATCCATGAAATAGGAAATATTATGCCATTTTACTGATAGCAAAACTAAAGCAGAGAAAGTCTATGACATTCCTCCAAGTTACAGGGCTGGTAATTGTAGAGACAATATTTATATGCAGAATTAGCTAAATCCAGAATCTACATCTTTAACCAATGCATTAGAATGCATTATATATTTCATAAAAAAAGAATATGCAGAAATAAAATCGTAAATATTGTTTTTTAACATCTGTATTGGAGTATAATTGCTTTACAATGGTGTGTTAGTTTCTGCTTTATAACAAAGTGAATCAGTTATACGTATACATATGTTCCCATATCGCTTCCCTCTTGCATCTCCCTCCCTCCCACCCTCCCCGTAAATATTCTTTGATAGGGGAGTTAAAAAGGAACTGTTTCCTTGATATCTTTTTGTAATATAACGACTTAGAAACAACAATGCTATAGTATTTGGTACTTTTAAGTATCTGCATCGAGAAATGTTTTTATTTATTTCTTTATATTTTCAGTTCCTTTAAGTAGCTTCATTAGTGACAAAAGAAGATAGTGTGTTGTATGTGTGATATTTCTTTTTGTTCTAAATAGGAAATAGAATACCATTTCTCTCATTCTGAATCATCGCAATAGAAGCTGGTTCATTGAAAATTTTTTTAAAAATTGTGTATTCAACTAATATTGGATACTGACATATATATGAGTTGTTTAAATATATATATATTTATTTTATATATCCTTTATGCATGTTTAAATGTGTATTTTATATATTGTTTATGAATTGTTTAAATCTATATATTATATATTGTATAAATCTATATATTTAAAGATATTTTTTATATTATACATATATTTGTCTAATATATATATATGTAATCTCAGCATCCAATATTAGCCATAAACAACTCACAGTTATTTGTTTCTATTGGGTAGTAGTAATTCAAGTTGACTGTATGAGCTGTATTACTGGCTTGATTTTGGCCAAAAAGTGGATAAATTTTGAATTTTAAAATGAGATAAGGAATCAGTTATTTTCCAATATAAAAAAATGACATCAAATAAACCTTATGATCAAGATATTTAATTCATAGACAATACCTGCAAACAGACTAATAAGAGCAGGTCATGATCATATAACCACAGGCACTTATAGATAGCCTTTTACAGCTTCCAAAATTATTTTAAGTCCTTAATCTCATTTATCCCTCAGACTCTTTAGGTGAGATTGAGATTTTTTACATTGGGCTTCTTAAATATTGCTGAGTCACACGTGAATGTGAGATCTGGCACGTTCACTCGTGAATCTAGGCAAAGGCTTTAGCACAAAGGTGTCCACTAATAACTGTTTGTATTAGCTTGTCATCCAAGGTTCTCCAGGGGATGCTGAGAGCACAGGATAAAATATTTAAGATGACAATCTGTCACCGTGAAGCGTGGTAACAAAAATCATGAAGTTTAAATGTGAAACCAATCAGCACATGCTTAAGTGAAAATAACTGAACAAGACTTCCAACTTCAGGTAAAAACACTGCCAGCGTCAAGCCTCCTGCTAAAGAGAACTTGCTGATGGAAGCCTCAGACTCTGTTTTAGAGGATCAGGTATTTCACAGAAAGAGAATTAGAGCTCTAAGGAGTAAACCAGAGTCATATATGCCCTGTTAGCATTTATTATAAAAAGAAAAACAAAAAGGAAGTCTCCAGTGAGGTAGGCTGGCAGGGTAGAGACTCTGGCTAAGTAAACCACTTATTTGGGCTTGGACCTCAAAGAGAATTTCCCCTGAGACCCTCCACAGGTTTAAGAAAAGGGAATGAGAGAAGAGGTAAGGCGGACTCCTTAGCCTGCATCAATGCTGTTTAACTCCTTCCAAAGGCAGAAATCCCAGAGGAACAGCACCTGCTCTGGCCCCCTACTCTGAAAGGCTGCATGCAGGGAAGTTGTTATATTTTCTCAGAGTGGATGTTTTTTTCCCTTGACCTCTGCCAATTACCCCAAGGTACTACCACTGTGGAACAAATGTTTAAGTTTATTCTGTGGCCATAGTAGATTATCAAAGGTCTCACAATTATTTTCAATATTAACTTTTAAATACATGATTGAACAAAAAGTTGAGAATTATGAAGTGCACAATGCAAAAAGCAGGAATCAACGTGAATGTAAGATAAGGAGAATAGACCCCAAAGAGGTCCTTGTTATTAGATTATGGAACACAAATTGTAATAGGACATATTAATGTTGTAGGTAAGAGAGAAAGTTTGAATTTACTTAAGGCACTGAAGACTGTAACTAATGAGATTGCAGATTTGTAATGGAATCAACAATAGTAATAGAAAAGCAAAATACAAATTTAAAACTTAGTAGATAATTTAATATCAAATTAAACACAGATAAAGAGAGAATTACTGTGTGTATAGGTCAGAAGTAGAGTGAGGGGAGCTCTTCAGAATGGAACGACAGAAGGGAGAATGAGACAAAGAAAATGTGTGTAGTGGTAATGACCAAGAGTTCCCAAGAACTGCTGAAAGACACCTATCATCTGAATCAGAAAGTCAGAGAAGCTCAGGAAAAATAAGTGGATATAAATCCATAAGCAGGACCCATCAGGGTGAAAGTGCAGACAATGAAAGACAATGTACCCTTAAAGAGATAATTAGATTTACATGAACTTTCATCAAAAACATTGGAAACCATACAACAGTGGAAAGATATCTTCAAGATCATGAAAGAAAATCACTGACAACTAACTACTTACAATTTTCTGCACTACCAAAATATTCTTCAAGAATGAAGCTGTTTGTTTTTTTCGGAGAAATTTTCAGACAAAATAATCACTGACAGAATTCACCAATTCTAAGCCTCCACCAAATGTAATTATAAAAGGGATCCTTCAGACATAGGAAACTCACTAAATGCAATTATAAAAGATATCTTTCAGAAATAGAAAAATTATTTCAGTTTCAGTTACATGTTGATTAAGTATGCAGGCATCTGATGGTTTGGCTGGACTGACATTTGATGATGCTTACCTATCAGATGGGAGCCCAGCTGGGGTCGTTGGCCAGTCACTTTTCTAGGTTGGTAGACTTAGGGTAGTTGTGACTAACTTCCCGAAGAGCAAGCACCCTAAGATCACCAGGAGGAAGTTGCATGGCCTGTTGTCTTAGCCTCAAATATCAAACAGTGTCACTTTGGCTGCATTCCATTGATTATAGGCAAGTCACTAATGTCAGCACAGATTTAAAGGAAGGATGTATAAACCAAATTTCTTGAAGGGAGGATTATTAAATAATTTGTAGATACCACATAATTAATTCCTAAAAGAACAGAAAGAGATGCTGTAAAACAAATTGATATAAGGTAATGGCACCAAGATAGATAAGATTTGAAGAATCCAAAAGAAGACAGGAAAGCAAAAAGGAAAAAAAGTAACATAGAACAAGTCAGAAAAGAAAGCATTTAACCCCTAAATGTTCCAGTAGTGATATTAAATCAAATGGACAGAATGACCCAGTTTAAACAGAATTTGAGTATGCATAAGAAAAAGCATGGCTAAGAATATGCTTTTACAAGAAACACATCTAAAAATGCTCACAGAAAAAGATTTTAAATAAAAGATAGCAATATGTAGAGCGTGCAATGGGAAAGTAAAGTAAAGCTGCGATAACTATGATTAGTATTGGTTAGAGGAGGCTCCAAAGCAGAGAGCATTACAATAGAATACAAGATCTCAGTGAAAAAAGATTCAACTCACAAAGAAGACATAATTTTCACTATGTTCGTATTCCATAAATTTTTATGGCTTCAAGATCAGGAATAGATTCAGGTTTTATGGGATCTGAACCTTATGCAATTTGTAAAATTTGATGAAACCGCTTTAAGAATAAAATACACAAAGTTTTGAACACAAAACTACGTCCAACTTTTTTTTGAATAAAGAAAAAATCACAACCAATATATTTTTTAAGACAACTGATAAATACTCCAAATTTAGTCAATAATGTAAAGGTTTTGTAGATTATCTGCTTATAGTATTTTCCTATATTCTTCCATTAAACTTTTTGAAAATTTCTTTATATAAAAGCAATTTTTTAGTATTGTTTCCCCAATTCAAGATTTCCACTAGCATAATTGATTAATATTTGTTTGTTTCTTTGGAGTTGTTACTGGGAATAAGGAATTTATGATGACATAATTATGTGGTTGCTACAGTATTATTATTGTATGTTTAAACCCTCAATCAGAGATTCTCATAACTTCCATTTTACATTACGCCTACAAAATAGTGTATTAGGTATTTTATATGGTATATCATTACATCTTTTTGACAAGGTGGAAAGTTAGTTTTTACTAGATGTCCATGAGAACCAAATTCTTCACTTTAAATTTTGTACTACTAGTGATCAGAAGCATTTTCCAAAGACTACATGTAAATCCTTGTTTCTTTTCTACTACCCAAGTACTTGTAGTGCTATGCGTTCTATGACCCAGTCATATCCCAGTAAGGCTTGGTATCAGGATACTAAGTTGACAAAATGTGCAGCTGGAGAAGTCAGGGAAATCATTTTTACCCTAGACAGCCTACAGTAACTTCACTAAATGCTGAATTAATGGAAAGCCACACACCACTACACAAACTCTACCCAGCCCTATTTCTCTTTCTCAAGAACCTAAAATTGCCTAGACCATTCCAATGCCACTTGTAGTGAAGGGAAATTCAACGGGAACAGCAGAAAAAGGAACGGAAAGAGTAAAAAGGAAGCATTCTTTAAAATTTTGGCTACTTTAAAAATTGATCTGAGTACTCCCATGTCAAAGAAATTGAATCAATAATTAATAACTTTCCAATAAAGAAATAATCAGAAACCATATGTTTTCACTGATGAATATTAAAAAAAAAAAAAAAAAAACCTTTATGTAAGAAATTATACCAGTCCTCTAAAATGTCTTCTGGAAAATGGAAGCAGAGGAGGAATTTCCTAACTTATTTTATGAGGCAGCATTTTCCTAACACCAAAACCTACAAAAGACATTACAAGAAAGGAAACTATGGCCCAATATATCTCACAAACATTGGTGTAAAAAGCCTCAACAAAATATTAACAAATAAAATTCATCAACTTATATAAAGAATTATTCACTACAACTAAGTGGAATTTATTCCTGCTATACAAAGCAGATTAAAATGCAAAAATCAATTAATGCAATATAGCACATCAACAGGCTACAGAAGAAAACATATGATCATACCAATAGATGCAGAAAAAGCATTTGACAAAAACCAACACCCATTCATGATAGAAAATACTCTTAGCGATCTACAAATAGAGGAGAACTTCCTCAACTCAGTAAGGAGCAGCATCAGAAAACGTATAGCTAACATGCTGAATAGAGAGAGACTTGATGCTTTCCCCGTAAGATCAGGAACAATGTAAGGACAGCCCCTCTTAACACTCCTATTCCACGTTATACTGAAAGACCTAGCAAATGCATTTAGAAATTATGATTTTGGTACCTCATGTCAAAGTGGGGGGGCATTTTCATCCCCACACTGCTTCACACCATCAAGCAGTTCTCAAACACCCTCTGGGTGTCCTACAATTCAATTTAATTCTGATACCACCTACCTGGAGATAGCATCAGATCCGTAGGTTAAGGGCTCTGTCCCACAAGCCTGCTCCTCCCTCCAATTTCAGAGGCCAGCCACAAGACCAGGTTCCCAGAATCTTCTCCTCGGATTTGATTAATTTGCTAGAGCAGCTTACAGAACTCAGAGATATATTTTATTATAAAAACATATAACTCAGGAACTTCAAATATAAAAAAATACGTAGAGAAAGGTACGTGGGAAGGGGTGTGGAGATTCTGTGCCCTCTCCTGGTGCACTGTTCTCCTTGCATCTTCATGTTTACCAAATCAGAAGCTCTGCAAACCCCATCCTGTTGGATTTTTATGGAGGCTTTATTACATAGGCATGATTGATTAAATCACTGGCCATTGGTGATTGAACTCAATCTCCTGCCTCTTTCCCCTCCTAGGTCTGAGGTGGGACTGAAAAGTCCAATTCTCTAATCACACAGTTGGCTCCACAAACAACCAGCCCCCATTCTTAGTGCTTTCCCCAAATCACCTCATTAACCTAAGAAAAGGCACCTTTGTTTCTCACGTGAAAACGCAAGGGTTTTGGGAGCGCTGTACCAGAATCTGGGACAAAGACTATACATATATACATATGTATTTATTATAAATCACCATATCACAGAAAAGAAGTACACAGATTGGGGAAGAAGAACTAAAATTGTCTTTGTTCACAGATATCGTATTTATTTACGTAGAAAACCTTAAAGAATCAGAAAAAAACCTTCTGGAACAAATAAACAAAGAAAGGTTGTAGGATACAAGGTTAGTATACGAAAGTCAACTGCTATCTTATATGCCAAAAATAAACAATTAAAATTTGAAATTAGAGAAACACCATTTATATTAGCACTGAAAATAGAAAAATAAAATACTTATGTATAAGTCAAATTATGTACAAGATGTATATGTAGAAAACTATAAAAAGATGAAAGAAATCAAAGAAAATCTAAATAAACAGAGACATATTCCATGTTATTGTAGAGAAGAACTCAAGATTGTTAAGATGTCAGTTATTTCCAGTTTGATCTATAGATTCAGTGCAATCCCAACCAAAGTCCCCAAAAGTTTTTTTTTTTTGGATATCAACAAACTGACACTAAAGTTTATATGAAAAGGCAAAATCCAGAATAGCCAATAGTGAAGAACAAAGTTGGAAGACTGATACAACCTGATTTCAAGACTTATTTTAAAGCTGCAGTATTCAAGACAGTGCGGTATTGGCAAAAGAATAAATTGATATATGAATGTAGCTGAATACCGAACCCAGAAATAGACCCACTCAAATATAGTCAAGCAGTCTTTGAAAAAGGAGCAAAGCCAATTCAATGGAGTAAGTATAGTATATTCAAAATATCATGCTAGAACAATCAGATATCTACATTAAAAAAAAAAAAAAAAAGAATCTAAACACCAACCTTAACTCGGTTCAAAAACATTAACCCAAATTGGATCTTAGGTCTAAATGTAAAATGCAAATCTTTTATAAAATTTCTGGAAGCTAGCATAAGAAAAAATCTAGATGACTTTGAATTTGATGATTAGTTTTAGGTAAAATACCAAAAGCAGGATCCATGAAAGAAAAAAAAGATTATAACTTGGAACTGATTAAAACTAAAAATTTCTGCTCTATAAAAAATATTGTTAATGAAATAAAAAGACAAGTCACAGACTGGGAGAAAATATTTGCAGAAACAAATATCTGATAAAGGATTGATATCTAAAATATACAAAGCATATTTACAATTTACCAATAGAAAAATAACCTAACTAAAATATGGACAAAAGATATGAATAGACACCTCACCAAAGAAGATATACAGATGAAAAGTAAACATATGAAAAGATATTCAACATTATATGCCATTAGGGAATTGCAAACTAAAACCAGCTACCACTATTCATGTATTAGAATGGATTAAAAAGAAAAAAAAAAACAAAAAACAAATAATACCAAATCCTAGTGAAGATGCAGAACAACAGGAATTCTCAGTCATAGCTAGTGGGAACACCAATGGTACAGCCACTTAGGAAGATAATCTGGCAATTTCTTACAAAGTTAAACATAGCCTTACCATATGATACAGCTTTCACACTCCTACATATTTACCCAAATGGGTTAAAAACTTATGTCCATACAAAACCTGCACGTGAAAGTCTATAGCATTTTTATTCACGATTGCCAAAAACTGAAAGCAGCCAAGATGTCTTTCAAAATGTGAATGGATAAACTGTAGTACATAACTGACAATGAAATATTATTCAGCAATAAAAAGAAATTGGATATTAAGCCACAAAGGACATGGAGGGATATTAAATGCATATTACTAAGAAACCAGTCTACAAATGTTACAAATGGTAAGATTCCAACTGTATGATGTTGTTGAAAAAGCAAAAGTTTAGAGACTAAAAAAGATCAGTGGTTGCTAGACGTTCAGAGGAGATGCGGAGAGGGATGAATAGATAAAGCCCAGAGGATTTTTAGGGCTGTGAAACTATTCTGTACAACACTGTAATAGTGTATACATGATATGCATTAGTCAAAATCTGTACAGCTGTACAGCAAAAAGAGTAAACCCTAACATAAACTATGGACTTCAGTTAATTATAATGTATCAATATTGATTCATCAATTATAACAAATATACCACACTAATGCAAGATATTTATAATACCTTAACTCTATTGGTGGAGGGTGGGTGAGGAGGGAGTATATGGGAACTCTTTACTATCTGTTGAATTTCTCTATAAACCTAAAACTGCTCCAAAAAATAAAATCTGTTAATTAATTTTGTAAAAATTAGAATCACCAGTCCATGTGAACGCATTGTTTAGGGCCCTCCTAAGGCTTTGAAAGGGGCAGTGCTGTGAAGTGCAATACAGGTAGAAATCTTCCAGCTCCACCTACTAAATCTTGATAGCATTCAAGGCGATTCCAAGATGGGCCATATATATTGCGCTTCTGTCTCATCACTGGAAGCTGGCAATAACTCAGGAAATATACGCCAAAAAGATGATTGGAAGAATAAAGGACTGATTAAATGAGTGAAAAGAAACTAAATCAAATGTTAGAGCTGTTTACTTTTTCTTTCCTTTGTGGCAACAATAATCTTGTCTTCTTTCCATATACTCAATGCCGCTGTTGTACCAAATTACTCATAACTTTCTATTCTCAGCCTTATTACTTCCTCAGTAATCCCCCCACTGTCCTTCTTGTCTGAGCTGTTTAGTTTCTCGTTCCTCAATCTCACCTCACGTATCAGTTTTTTGCAATTTCTCCCTGATTGCTGCTTCCTTGGTATGTTGTAATCGTTCCCAGTTCTACCGAATCTTTTTAGCAATGTATTGTAATTCTTTTAGAATCCCTTTCTCTTACAGAAGTGTGAGCTAATCAAGGCCAATACAAGGCCTTTCTTATTTATTATGGTTTACCTAACTCTTGCAGTATTGGTACTGTGAATAAACTAATGAATGTTGCTACCTTTGCATGAATCATGTCATAGAAAATCTCTGCCTACCCATTTTAATAAATGTAGTCAATTGCAGAAAAGCCTAAAGCGGTAGGCAGGATTTGTAGTGGAGTAAACAAGACATAATTGCCAGAAGGCAAAATCGTGTAATTGAATGTGCATAGACTTTATATTAAAAAAAAAATCTCACTTTGGTTGTACAATTAGGTACCTTATGACCTTGGAAAATGTGTATAATCACTTTCCATTTTCCCTATGAAGGAGAATAACACATTTTTTGTTTAGTTCTTGTGAGAATAAGTGAGGTAACCGGATGTAAAAGACTCTAACAATGCCTGGCACATAGGAATCATTCAAAGGAGGTTATGTCCACTTTCTTTAACTTTTCTGCAGAGACTTGGAAACCTTGGGCCTGATCTCAGCTCTGCCATTTACAAGTGGTTGACCTTGACTGAGTTTTATAAAATCCTGGATTCTTAGTTTTTATCATCTACAAAAGAATCATAATGGCATCATATGGATGTTGTGGACATTAAATTCTATAGCATATGTAAAGTGCTTAGTTGAATTCCTTTTATATATAATAGGTGAAGCAAGAATTCACCAGTTTAATAGAAAAAAATGTTAACCAAAAACTTGTTGGGCTGTGGCCCCAAAGTCGGAGAACAATTAAATAGGTACCAAGTACCCCAGAATCTTAAACTCTTTTGCTAAACCAGCTTCTAAGGCTGCTTTGTGCTTTGTGGAGTTGATCTGGCCAGCATTAGTCTATCTCCTACATGAACCATATAAGAGTTAGTGTTAAAGATTCCAGGAAGAGGATTTTATTGTAGAGATTTTCAGTCTGTCTGCATTACTCTCCAGTCCTTGGAGGTGGGGAGAACAGAAATGGATCCCTAATATTGAACTTTAAATCAGAGAAGAGGCGCTCAAAAAGACTATTTGGAGAGGTTGCCATGGGTGCTCTGGAGACTAACGGATGCAGGGCACCGTACCTGACCCCTAATCTGATAAATCTAAGGGTAGAGGGAGCAAAGTGTCAGCTTCATTAGAAGGGCACTGTGCTTCCACTGATGGATGGGCAAAGCTTTGTGCCTTTGGAAACCAAGTGTATACTAAGAAAAAACAGAGAGAGATGGAGAGAGAGAAATGAACACAGCCTCAGAAGACAGCCTGGAGACAGTACATGATACATCTGTTAGAGGGGACCTCAAAAACCATGAGAAGTAAGCAGGAAGGTCCTCAGGTGCTAGTTTGAAGCATTGCTAGAACCAAAAGAACTGTGTTAAAGGATATTCTTCCATGGATTGTCCAAGGAGTCTTTTAAATGCCAGCTTTGGCTCCCAAAATTATAAGAAAATAAGTCGCATAAGATTGTACCCATCTCCCTCACCTCCCTGCTCCCTCCCTCAAACTTACAAAATTGGATCAGGCCTTAGTTGGATAGAGTTTATATAGTCAATATTTACAATGCAATGAACTGGATTTCTTAATTAAGACTAGTATTAACTTGTTTAAAACCAAACAAATAGAACATTTATGTAATCATTGCAAATAATGGATATTTAAGGTTCCTTTTTTCTGTTTCTTCCAAAAGTGTAAAAAGAACAAATTAGAAAAGTAGAAACAATAAAAATTAGTTATTAAATTTACATACTATCAAATCCGTTTCATTCAATGAACTAATTATTTGTGTTAATGATGTATCATAGTTGTTGTATACAACAATAAATGCTTCTTTTGAGTTTTAGTCCTATAAAGAGAGTACTTAATAACTATTCTTAATTCTGGCTGTCTCAATATACTTCTGCTGTATTTTTCTTGTGGAAATTATCAGTGTTTTACTATGATTGGGAGAGTTGTGCAATTATTGGAATCACAAACCATGTAGTGATGGAGACAATCAACCCTTGAGTGGTTACATCTGCACCAAGAAGATGGTCATTACAAAGACATTAGATCATATGACCCTATTTTGGTATAATTAAAAAGAAATGGATGTTCCATTTGCAAATATTTTCTCCATTCTGAGGGTTGTCTTTTCATTTATGGTTTCCTTTTCTGTGCAAAAGCTTTTAAGTTTAAGTTTAATTAGGTCGCATTTGTTTATTTTTGTTTTTATTTTCATTACTCTAGGAGATGGATTGAAAAAGATCTTGCTGCAATTTATATCACAGAGTGTTCTGCCTATGTTTTCCTCCAGAGTTTTATAGTATCTGACCTTACATTTAGGTCTTTAATCCATTTTGAGTTTGCTTTTGTGTATAGTGTTAGGAAGTGTTCTAATTTCATTCTTCTACATGTAGCTGTCCAGTTTTCCCAGCACCACTTATTGAAGAGACTGTATTTTCTCCATTGTTTATTCTTACCTACTTTGTCATAGATTAGGTGACCATAGATGCAGGGGTTTATTTATGGACTTTCTATCCTGTTCCATTGATCTATATCTTTGTTTTTGAGCCAGTACCATACAGTTTTGCTCACTGTAGCTTTGTAGTATAGTCTGAAGTCAGGGAGTCTGATTCCTGCAGCTCCATTCTTCTTTCTCAAGATTGCTTTGGCTATTTTGGGTCTTCTGTGTTTCCATACAAAGTGTAAAAATTTCTAATTCTGTGAAAAATGCCATTGGTAATTTGATAGGGATTGCATCGAATGTGTAGATTGCTTTGGGTAGTATATTCATTTTCACAATATTGAGTCTTCCAATCCAAGAACATGGTATATCTCTCCATCTGTTTGTGTCATCTTTGATTTCTTTCATCAGTATCTTATAGTTTTCTGATTACAGGTCTTTTGCCTCCTTAGGTAGGTTTATTCCTAGGTATTTTATTCTTTTTGATGCAGTGGTAAATGGGATTGTTTCCTTAATTTCTCTTTCTGATCTTTCATTGTTAGTGTATAGGAATGCAAGAGATTTTTGTGTATTAACTGTGTATCCTGCAACTTTACCAAATTGAATGATGAGTTCTAGTAGTTTTCTGGTCGCATCTTTAGGATTTTCTATGTATAGTAACATTTCATCTGCAGAGAGTGACAGTTTTACTTCTTCTTTTTCAATTTGGATTCCTTTTATTTCTTTTTCTTCTCCGATTGCCGCGGCTAGGACTTCCAAAACTATGTTGAATAAAAGTGGTGAGAGTGGGGCTTCCCTGGTGGCGCAGTGGTTGAGAATCTGCCTGCCAATGCAGGGGACACGGGTTCAAGCCCTGGTCTGGGAAGATCCCACATGCCGTGGAGCAACTAAGCCCATGTGCCACAACTACGGAGCCTGCGCATCTGGAGCCTGTGCTCTGCAACAAGAGAGGCCGCAATAGTGAGAGGCCCGTGCACCGCGATGAAGAGTGGCCCCGCTTGCCGCAACTAGAGAAAGCCCTCGCACAGAAACAAAGACCCAACACAGCCAAAAATTAATTAATTAATTAATTAATTTTAAAAAAAAAGTGGTGAGAGTGGACGTCCTTGTCTTGTTCTTGATCTTAGAGGAAATGCTTGTAGTTTTTCACCATTGACGATGTTTTCTGTGGGTTTGTCGTATATGGTCTTTATTATGTTGAGGTAGGTTCCCTCTATGCCCACTTTCTGGAGAGTGTTTATCATAAATAGATTACGACTTTTGTCAAAAGCTTTTTCTGCATCTATTTTGATGATTATATATATATGGTTTTTATTCTTCAATTAGTTGATGTGGTGTATCACACTGATTGATTTGAAAATATTGAAAAATCTTTGCATCCCTGAGATAAATCTCAATTGATCATGGTGTATGATCCTTTTAATGTGCTGTTGGACTCTATTTGCTAGTATTTTGTTGAACAGCTCATGCAGTTCAATATCAAAAAAAACCAAAACAAAAAACCGAACAACCCAATCAAAAAATGGGCAGAATGTCTAAATAGACATTTCTCCAAAGAAGACATACAGTTGGCCAAGAGGCACATGAAAAGATGCTCAGTATTACTAACTATTAGAGAAATGCAAATCAAAACTATAATGAGGTATCACCTCACACAAGTCAGAATGGCCATCATCAAAAAATCTAGAAGAAATAAATGCTGGAGAGGGTGTGGTGAAAAGGGAACCCTCCTACACTGTTGCTGGAAATGTAAACTGGTACTGCCACTATGGAGAGGCACTATGGACAGTATGGGGAGGTTCCTTAAAAAACTAAAAATAGAGCTACCATATGACCCAGCAATCCCACTATTGGGCATATATCAGGAGAAAACTCTAATTCGAGAAGATACATGCTCCCCAATGTTCACTGCAGCACTATTTACAATAGCCAGGACATGGAAGCAACTGAAATATCCATCAACAGAGGAATGGATAAAGAAGTTGTGGTACATATATACAATGGAATATTACTCAGCCATAAAAAAAGAATGAAATAATGCCATTTGCAGCAACATGGGTGCACCCAGAGATTGTCATACTGAGTGAAGTAAGTCAGACAGAGAAAGAAAAATATCATATGAAGAATCCTAAAAAAGGGTACAAATGAACTTATCTACAAAACAGAAATAGAGTTACAGATGTAGAAAACAAACTTATGGTTACCAGGGTGTAAGGGGGGGGAGGGAAAAATTGGAAGATTGAGATTGACATATACACACTACTATATATAAAATAGATAACTAATAATGACCTATTGTATAGCACAGGGAACTCTATTCAATACTCTGTAATGATCTACATGGGAATAGAATCTAAAAAAGAGTGGATATATGTATATGTATAACAGATTCACTTTGCTGTACACCTTGAAACTAACACAACATTGTATATCAGCTATACTCCATTAAAATTTTTTTAAAAAAATAAAAATGAAAAGAAAGGGAGAAAGAGATATAAAGATGGGGAGAGGGGAGAGGGAGGAATATAATAAGGTTAGGTGGTTTGACAAAAATGCAGACCCTCGATGGCATAAAATCTGAATGGTTTTATTGTTTTTAGAACCTCGATTCCCTTTGCATCTTGTTTTCTTGTGTACACTGACAGATCTCTTACTTTCTCAAGGATTTGTGTATTCATTGACGGGGATGTATGTCAATACAGATTTGTATTTATTTATTTACATATTTATTGATATTTATTGATATTTCTCATTCCTAATTCTTGCTCTTGGTGGTGGGTGGTGGAGTGTTTGTGTGGTGTGTATGTTTGTTTGTGTTTGTGTTTGAGTTTGGATTTTTTTTCTGGTATTATAAAGGGAGGTATTCATTTCACTGAGTTTTTGACATGTAGATATGAGATAAACTTCTCCTAAGTTTAATCAAATAGCATCTGGTACCGGTGGCTATTTAGGAAAGTTCGCCTGCTCCATAGGAAAAGAGACATTCATTTTAAAAAGTGAGTCATGGAGCTATTCCTAGTCCTTTTATTTGCTTTTAGAATCCAAACCACCGTTGAGACATGTCACAGGAAAAGAATTATCATTGCCTATAATTAGACATTGAATATACTGACTCATGAGAAGTTTTTGGGCGTCCAAGGCATCAATAAGTCAATTATGTTTCTAATCTTTATAACTCTACTGAAACAGTGCTGCTGAGAGTCATTACTCTTGACTAATAGCAAAGCATAATTATTAGAAGAAAAAGCATGTATTTCTATTTGATTTCTAACTGCATGCACGTATGCCAATTGCCATAGAGTCTATTCAGCTGGACATCTGGGACATGGGGCTGCATTTTTACAGCTGCTCCAGACAGAAAATCTTCTCCATGTCAATATATTCAGTACAGCCAAGCTACAAAGATGACCATTTTCATTTGGCAGACCTCTGAACTTTCCTTCCTTCCTTGTGCCTTAATGAAATGATAGATCTTAGTGGAATCTATACCACCAGCAGTTTCAGTTCCCATAAATAAGCCTTTCAGTATGAAATTGCTTTTATTTTGATTTCAAGCTTCACCTTTTCTACATCCAGAAATTTGCCAAAATAAACTTTGAAAAATTGTGACTCTCTACCGTATTTTCTCCGTCCCCCAAACTGATGACATTTAGTTTATACTGCATCCTCCTATTCTCATTTGTATTGAAATGCTCTACTACTTACTTCGTAATAGCAAATGAGGCTTGCAGAAAACTCCATCCAGAGAGTCATGTTCTTCTATAAATGTGATAATTGCCCCCATTTGACTACTGATTCATTTGGCCTTCATATGGGTAATTAAGAACCACAGAGCTGTGGTAATCATCTGACCACATGGTATTCTGAACATTTGCAACATCCTATTTAAAACATACCGATTAAATACATACTGCAAAAGATTTTTTTAAGTCAAAATGTGATCATTATTTTTTTAAAAATTTACACTTGAAGGTTGAAACTAGCTACCATACTGTTCCTTAGTCTGATATTATAATCAGTCATAATCTATTGTTTTGCTAATTAATTAATAGCTGTGTTTCATTTTACTATAATGTGTGTGAGAATTTTTGCTGGTTCCTTATGTAAAAAACAGAGGATTTCAGTTGTAGATCTTTATTTTAATACACTACAAAGAAGTTTTTATTTTATATTAGATGCTTGTTTTATATGGCTGAAAGAAAAGGAAAAAGACTTTGTTCATAAAATATAGAATGAACAAAGAGTTCAGTTGTTGTAGGTAATGTTACTTTTCTCAGCGATTCTGTTTGATTAGTTGGTTAAATTGATTTTTGATTATGTTTCAGTTTTCATTTATGTTAGAAAAATTCAACATAACCTAAAGTCGAATTATATTAATGATATGCATTTGCATGAAAATATTTGCAGACTTCAGCATTTCACTTCATCCGTAAATTAATAATATGACACTTATTCCAAAAACTTAAATCTCCATTGTAAGAAGGCAAATGAATGGGGGTTGGGAAGGAAAAGATTACTTGACAAGCATTATTTAATCTCTTAACTTTTTTGCCAAAGTATCTCTGACTTTTTTCCCCTTTTCAACAATGAGCCCAGGAATGATGGTTTCCTCCAACAGTTCCAGGGGATAAATTCTGATGGTTTTCAGAGTTTAATTCCACTCTGCTTTATTTGTTATTAGCTTAGGGTTGGGAGGATGACCAAATAAGACATCAGAAGACATCTGACATGAGACTTCTGGGAAAGATTATACTAACATATTTAAGTAAAAGTGGAGAAACCTAAAATACCACTTACTTGCTTTGGGGTAATGGATGCTGTCAAAAGAAGACTTGGAACAGGGGCAGCTCTATTGGAACCATGTTAACTTAAGAGAGTCAACCCAAGAGAATCAAAGGAATGTAGATTTTGCTATTTTTAAGCTATGGACTTAAATACTCTGTAACCACCTTCCTCCAGAACTTTTATTCAGTGGGATGATCAACAACTTAATGATTAACACATTTTCTATTTTTTGTAGACAAAAGTGATAAAAAGTCAGAGATATCACAGAAATATTGGACATAGTCTGGTTTATAGAGAATTTTCTCTGATTATGCCCCTAGGCTCTCTCTGCCCCTGAGAGAGGGCAGTGACTTATCTAATTGATACATTTTGGGAAAAAGTAACTACAGATATCAATTGAGCTTTATCTTTTTCCTCTTTGGAAGAAGGTGCCATCCTGCCATTGGGTGGGTGAGTCTGTCTAATCCTAGGGTTCGGGGTCAGGAAGTGATTTTAGGCTTGCATTCTCTAATTAGGCACTGTTTATTTACTGTTAGATATTTTGATCTTCATCTAAACCTCCTTCTTTTGTCTGTCAATTAGTTCAAAACCTGGGTGGAGAAACAATGTTTTTATTGGTGCCTTGTTAGTAGCAACAATAGATTGAGTTAATGATTAAAACACAAATGAATTTTTCAGTTGATTTTTTGCAATCTACTTTGAACATACAGATGGATTACTTAAATGATGGCATTTTGAAGGCAAGAAACAATTTCTCCCTAATAGCCAATCTCCCACTCAAGTTCAGGTGTAAAAAGAGATTTTTTTCATTAATCAGGCTTGATTCTTCAGATTCATTTTTTTCTGTTCCCTCTCCATAGGTCACAAAGCCTTGTCTCTTTTATCTGTAGAATGTTCTTTGAGGATTTCTTTCTCCTTTGCCACTTAAACTACTTTTCTCCGGCTTTATCATGTAAACCACTGTAACAAACTTCTAAGTCCATAAAAATTAATACATAAGAAATCTTGGATTTAAATTCATAAGAAGTGACTACTAATTTTTATTGTACCAATAACTAGCTGTATGACTTTGATGTCAAAGCCCATGATTTCTCTGCCTCAGATACCATTTCTAATCCTACCAATTCTACCAATTCAGTTCTTTTTTTTTTTTTTTTGGTTGCGCCATGCGGCATGAAGGATCTTAGTTCCCTGACCAGGGATCAAACCCATGCCCCCTGCATTGGGAGCACGGAGTCTTAATCACTGGACCACCAGGGAAGTCCCTACCAATTCAGTTCTTAGATATGAATTCTATCCTGCAATTTTCCTCCAATAGCACCTGCACTGAATACTGTTAGTACTTTGATATAACCTGCTACACTTAAATGGAATTTTATTTTAATAAAATTTGACTCTTAATGATATGGATCACATATTATTTGACCTTGTATTCCCAGTATGTACTGCAGTGTTCAACAAATAGTTTCTGAATTAATACATAAAATTTTAATCTTTACTATTCTCATATATCTATTAATAAAAAAGAATATCAATATCTTGTCTACTTACTATTGCCATGACATTCAAAATTATATAATTCAAGGGTGAAATAGACAACAAAGACAAAATCAGGCATCATAATTGGGGGCATCATTTCTAATATGAGAAAGAAAGGGATTATATATAGATCTTGTTTGACTTACAATGGGGTTACATCCTGATAAACCCATCGTAAGTTGAAAATATTGGTAAGTCAAAATGCATTTAATACACCTAACCTACCAAACATAGCTTATCCTAGACAAACTCACACTCAGAACACATACATTAGCCTACAGTTAGGCAAAATCTTCTGACACAAAGCCTACTTTATATATAATAAAGTGCCGAACATCCCATGTAATTTATTGAATGCTTAAACTGGATAGTGAAAAACAGAATGGGTGTATCGGTACAGAATGGCTGTAAATGTATCAAGTGTATTAGTTGTTTGCCCTCGGGATGGTGAGGCCGACTGGGAGGTGTGGCTTACTACCATTGCCCAGCATCGTGAAAGGGCCTTGTTTACCACATATCAGTAGCCCAGGAAAAGATCAAAATTCGAAATTTGAAGTACAGTTTCTACTGAATGTGTGTTGCTTTCACACCATTGTAAAGTTGAAAAATCTTAAGTCGGGGCTTCCCTGGTGGCGCAGTGGTTGAGAATCTGCCTGCTAATGCAGGGGACACGGGTTTGAGCCCTGGTCTGGGACGATCCCACATGCCAAGGAGCAACTGGGCCCGTGAGCCACAATTACTGAGCCTGCGCGTCTGGAGCCTGTGCCCCGCAACGGGAGGGGCCGCGATAGTGAGAGGCCCGCGCACTGCGATGAAGAGTGGCCCCCGCACCACGATGAAGAGTGGCCCCCGCTTGCCGCAACTAGAGAAAGCCCTCGCACGAAACAAAGACCCAACACAGTTTAAAAAATAAATAAATAAATAAAGTAGTTATTAATTAAAAAAAAAAAAGTTGTAACTCTTGGGAAGAAACAGAGACAGATCGCTTTAAAAAAAAAAATCTTAAGTCGAACCATCATAAGTCAGGGACCGTCTACATATAAATGTAGACAGAAATAAATGCTCCACGGGTCATTTCTATGATCCTTTTTTTTTTTTTCTGCAATAGAATGCCAAATGTTAAGTAGGATATGGAGCTGAAAAAAGGATCACGGAATAAGCCAAATAAGCTTGTCACAAATCTGTCATTAGCTCTGCAGATTGGTTGAAACAGAAACCTCATATTTATTTATTATTAATATATTTTGAGTTTTACTATACCTCAAAATGTTTTACAGAATTGCTTAGGGTAGGGATCACAGATCTCATTATTTTTTTGTTCCCATGGTGATTTTGATGTGCTCTGAGGTAAGACTCTGGCACCACTCTTCCCATCAATTGAATACTCACATTTTTATTTTAGTACATTTCAGGTAAACAGGGAATGGCAAAGCTCCAAATCCCAATAAAGCTCAATTTTATTTAAAATATATCATCCTTTGGAACCATCAGTGGTAGTAGGTGGGAGAATTGTAATAAAAAAGTCAGAATCCTGATTAGCTCTTTTTCCTAGTCACTATTCCCATTTCTCTAATAGGACTGGTCTGAGGAGCCAATGAGATAATTTGACAATACTTTTTACATTCTGAACTGTTATTGCTACTTTATTAATATTTCAAAATAATGCTTCCAGTCTAATCTTATTTCATTTTTCAAGTCCTCACTCCTGCCAATTATAGTTTAGAGCTAAAGTGTATAAAATTTGGACCCAAGATTCAGGAAACTGTACCTTTTCCAGATCTAGGACCTGGGGAAAGTCACTTTGCCTCTATGAATGTCAACTTTTTTGTCTATACAAGAAATATAAAACCAAACATAGGACTATCATTGTAAAAATGGCATAATATATTAACTCAATACCTGATAATAATAATAAGTACACATAATTAGTAGGTATTATTTTTTAAAGGCTGATAATGCTGGTTAATCCTCTCAGGCATGTTTTAAAATCCTCCTGCTCTGCTTTACCTATTTGTTTTGTGCCAGTCTCAACTTAAACATAACCAGTGTTACGGCCGGATTGGCCCTTGTGGTTCTTATTATGATTGCAAGATGCCCTTTGCAATAACCATCAGGAAACTCTGAAAGAAAAAAGTTTATGACTTACAAGTCCTGGAAATTACATGACACATCTGGACCACACAGTGAGGTCACAGGGAGAGACAGAGAGAGAGAGTAGGCTGTGGGGTTCTGCTTCTGTTGGAGGTGAGGGTGGTGGCCTACAGTTTCTTGGGCTCATTTTTCTTGGTGAACTTCAAACACAAGCATGGGTATTTAAAGAGGGAAGAGAAAAAACAAGTGTTCCAAGTAGTCAGTTATAAAAATCAACCAAGATCTCTAAAACAAAGGAGCTTGAAAGGGCTGGCCTGGCTCTTCATCTGCTAATGTGGCTGCAAGGTGTTTATTCAGACAACCCATCTTTGAAGTGGATGTCTCTGCAATCAAAACTTAGATCAGGCACTTGCATTACAAAAAAGAGCAAACCCAGCTGTCAGAGCATACACTGTGCTATCCAAACTCATCTCCTAAAAATTCCCAGCAGTCATCTTAAATTTTAGCCTGTTAAATATCTTCATCAACCATACTGATGGACACATTCATTTGGATCCTAATCTTTTTTATGCTAAGCTGTTTTCGTTTCACCACTACATAAAATTAACAACCAAGTGCTCTACAACCTACCTGCTAAATATTTAATCCATTCATTCCTTCTTTATTTATTAAATATTTATTGAATAAGTATTATGTGTCCGCTTTTCTGTAATAAGCACTGGAAATAAAGCAGTTAATAAAACAGGTGTTGTAGGTATCTTCACTTTAAAGTAGAAGAAAAAAGTAATTGCACAAAATCACAGATACAAAAAGAAGGGGGGTGAAGGAGTGGGGAATACAGGTATGTGCGTGAGTAGGTGGGAGGGTGCTAATCTTGATATGCGGGCAGGGATAAGCGTTCTGAGAACTGAATACAGAGAGAGTCAGCCACGTACAGTAAAGGAAATGGTGCTTCTGGTGAAGGGAAAAGAACATGCAAAGACAAAGTTACGGAATCAGTTTGTGACTGAAGGAGTAAATCAAATAGAAGAAGGGCAGCGCGGCCAAGCAGAAAGTGGGGCTGCAGAAACAAGCAGGGGAAGCTCGATCCTGTTAAGGATGTTACATGTAAGGACTCACAATATCTTCTTTAATTAAATGGGAAGTCATTGATAAGTTGAAGTATTGCAGAGACCGGTTCGGAGGATGATGCGTTCATCCATATGATAGAGGGACATGGAGAGAAGTGCATACACTGTAGCTATATTGGTATTCCTGGCTGTCTGAACTCTGATGCTCTGAATATTCCCTGTAACAAATCTGAAACAATGGTAGTTCAAATTCACAATAGCTGTTGAGAAAGGACTAGACTGAATTTGAATTTGCAGGTGTGGACTGAATGTTTGTATTCCCCCCAAGTTTATATGTTGAAGTCCCAACCCTAACGTTGATTCAGGGGTCAGCAGGACTGCCACTCGGACCACAGGCCCAGGCGCCGATGCTGTTTCCCCTTCAGCTTCAAGTGATGGGGTCTCCTCTCCCATTTCAGTGCCCCAGGATGATCCTGCCAGTGTAGACAGGTGGCTCTCACACTTTTTAGTTTTTGGTAGTGTGGAATCTACATTCTTTTCAGATTTTTATATTCTAGACAGTAGCTGGAAGTTCATGAGGTTTTAATTGTGCTGTTTGCCTTCTTACTGAGTTATGAGTTGTGTGTCTGTTTTAATGTATTCTGGTTACAAATCCTTTGTAGGGCATGTAGATTTTAAATATTATCCAAATTTGGCATCTTGCTTTGTCATTTATCATTTTTCTAAATTGTGTCCTTCAAAAAGCAGAAGACGAAAAGACAACCCTCAGAATGGGAAAAAAATATTTGCAAATGCAGCAATGGGCAAAGGATTAATCTCCAAAATATACAACAGCTCATGCAGCTCAATATCAAAAAAACAAACAACCCAACCAAAAAATGGGCAGAAGATCTAACTAGACATTTCACCAAAGAAGACATACAGATGGCCAAGAGACACAGGAAAAGATGCTCAACATCACTAATTATTAGAGAAATGCAAATCAAAACTACAATGAGGTATCACCTCACACTAGTCAGAATGGCCATCATCAAAAAATCTACAAAAAATAAATGCTGGAGAGGGTGTGGAGAAAAGGGAACCCTCTTGCACTGTTGGTGGGTTTGTAAATTGATACAGCCACTATGGAGAACAGTATGGAGGTTCCTTAAAAAACCCAAAATAGAACTACCATATGACCCAGCAATCCCACTACGGGACTTATATGCTGAGAAAACCATAATTCAAAAAGAGTCATGTACCAAAATGTTCATTGCAGCTCTATTTACAATAGCCAGGACATGGAAGCAACCTAAGTGTCCATCAACAGATGAATGGATAAAGAAGATGTGGCACATATGTACAATGGAATATTACTCAGCCATAAAAAGAAATGAAATTGAGTTATTTGTAGTGAGGTGGATGGACCTAGAGTCTGTCATACAGAATGAAGTAAGTCAGAAAGAGAAAAACAAATACCGTATGCTAACACATATATATGGAATCGAAAAAAAAAAAAATGGTCATGAAGAACCTAGGGACAAGACAGGAATAAAAACACAGACCTACTAGAGAATGGACTTGAGGATACAGGGAAGGGGAAGGGGAAGCTGTGACAAAGTGAGAGAGTGGCATGGACATATATACACTACCAAACGTAAAATAGATAGCTAGTGGGAAGCAGCCGCATAGCACAGGGAGATCAGCTCGGTGCCTTGTGACCACCTAGAGGGGTGGGATAGGGAGGGTGGGAGGGTGGGAGATGCAAGAGGGAAGAGATATGGGAACATATGTATATGTATAACTGATTCACTTTGTTATAAAGCAGAAACTAACACACCATTGTACAGCAATTATACTCCAATACAGATGTTTAAAAAAAAGAAAAGATGTGGTACATATATACAATGGAATATTATTCAGCCATAAAAAGAAATGAAATTGGGTCATTTGTAGAGATGTGGATGAACCTAGAGTCTGTCATACAGAGTGAAAAAAGTCAGAAAGAGAAAAACAAATATCATATATTAACACATGTATGTGGAATCTAGAAAAATGGTACAGATGAACCTATTTTCAGGGCAAGAATAGAAATGCAGAGAATGGATGTGTGGACACAGGGTAGGGGAAGGGGAGGGTGGGATGAACTGGGAGATTAGTTTTGACATAAATACACTACCATGTGTAAAATAGACAGCTAGTGGAACCTGCTGTATAGCACAGGGAGCTCAGCTCCGAGCTCTGTGATGACCTAGATGGGTGGGATGGGGGGGAGGGAGGTCCAAGAGGGAGGGGAGGATATATGTATACATATAGCTGATTAACTTCATCGTACAGCAGAAACTAACACAACATTGTAAAGCAACTATACTCCAATAAAAAATAAAATAAAATAACACAAAAAAAAGCAGAAGTTTTAAATTTCATGGAAGTGAAGTTAAATTTATCCTTTTATAGTGTGTGTTTTTTATATCCTTACCTAAGAAAGCTTTGCTTACATCAAAGTAACAAAGATTACACCCTGTTACTTCTTCTGGAGTCTTTGTAACTTTACCTTTACCTTTAACTTTACCACTTCAATCATTTTATTTATTGTGTGAGGTAAGCATGATAATTTTATATGTAAATATATAAATATGAATATATATAAATATACATATATATATAAATATATCCAGTTGTTCTAGCACCATTTGTTGAAATGACCGTCATTCCCCATTGAATTCCTTTGATACATCAATTTGCCATTGTATTTGTTTCCTGGGGCTACAGAAGCAAATCAGGCAGCATCATGAGCAAAACCCTTGCAGAGAGCTGAAGGGGCAGGGCCACCAGGCTGAGCTGGGAGGGTAAGGCTGCCGCCCCAGTCGGTTTGCCTGGAGGGCAGATCATCAGACAAAAGAGGACCATTCCCCAACCTTAAGATCCAGTGGAATTTGCCTTACTCATTTTTGGAGTTTTGGGGGACATGTCACCCTTTTTTTCTTTCTAAGTTCTTCCATTTGAAATGGGTAGATCTCTCCTATTCCCGTGCCCCCATTGTATTATAGAAGCATCTTACTTTTCTGGGTTCAGAGTTTCGCAGCTATACAGGAATTTAGACTCTGGATGAGTCAGACCTCGACCCTCTCCCATGTCTGATTTAGATGGCATTTAGATGAGACTTCAGAGTTTAAACTTTAAAGTTGTTGCTGAAATGAGATAGACTTTTGGGTCTGTTGGGATAGAATGAATGTATTTTATATCTGAGAAGGACACGAGTTTTGCTGAGCCAGGGGCAAAAAGCTATAGACAAAATGTTTGTGTCTCTCAAAGTTTATATGTTGAATCCTTAACCTCCAGGTGACTGTATTTGGAGCTGGGGCCTTTGTGGAGGTATTAAGGTTAATTGACGTTATGAGGGTGGATCCCTAATCTAAAGGCACTGGAGTCCTTATAAGAAGAAGAAGAGAAACCAGGGCTTGCTCTGTCTCCCCTTGTACACAGAAGAAATGTCACGTGAGGATACAGTGAGAAGGTGGCCACCTCGAAGCCAGGAAGAGGGCTCTCCCCAGAAACCGAGCATGCCAGCACCCTAATCTCAGCAGCCTTCAGAACTGTAAGAAATTTCTCTCGTTGTGCCACCCAGTCTAGGATCATCAAAGCGTTGGACTGCGAACGTCTTTGGGGGTAGTATGGAGATGCCCTACACACAGAGTGCCGCTGTCCCACCCATCGAAATTAGTCTTGTGCTTGATTCTTCAAATACGTTGTTCATTAATAAAATGTAAAACAATCTTTTAGGCACTTTCAAAAGTCAGCGAAGAAAACAAGACTAAAAGCCACAGAAAGGCTCACACATTAGGAGAAAGTTTGACAGGATAAAATACAGCTTAAACCTAAAAATCTAAGCATGGGAGTGGACTGATCCCAATCTATCATGAATGCAATGTTTCCCTGTGTACAAAAGAAAGGAAATGTGTTCAATATTTATCATAGAATAATCGTTATATGGATATTTTCAGGTGTTTTGCTGGCAAAATCAGTTGGGGTCTTGGGATAAGTTGGCCCTGCATCATTATTTCCCTTTTAAAAATGATTAAACAGAATATAAGCCCTCACAATCCAAAATTCAACTATTCAACTCTTTGTCAAGGATGCTTTTGACTCATATAATGTGGGAAGCCTATATTTTGGAAATACAGTATTAAAGACTTGCTGGTGGAATGCATGAGGAAGAGTTATCAATGAGAAGAATTAAGAAAGACTTAGAATATTCTCGTTTGTGTGATTAATTTTCTATTTGGATTAAACAAATAGATGGTGCTCTAGGCTGAAACTCAGAGTTCTGTGGGAAAAAAAAGTTTGGTGTGTGGTTAAGTGTCACGTCATTGGGTGTCACATTTAATATACTTTTATCTTCTTCTCCATTGCTACTGCCATCATTTAGGAATTTAATATATCTCATAGCTATATACTACTACTTTAGTCACAGGCGCAGATGTTTTGAATACTAAGCCTCAATTCTCATGTCATATTTTTTGTGTCAGAAAGGTATTTGAATTCAGATCTAAAACTTAATACCTATGTGAATGGAGACAGCCACTTAACCCCACTGAAATTTAGTTTCTTTCCACGAGATGGAATAATAATAGCCACTTTGCAGAGTTGTTAGAAGAGAATATATATAAAAGCACCAATTCTAATACCTGATGAATATTTGCAGAATTGGTTTCCATGGGGAATAAATTTTTCAGTCACCCATATCCATCCTGACCTTACAAATCCTTCAAATTTTGCTTTCTTATTTAGATCACCCTCAAGATCTCTAATTTGTAACAATTTACTTTTGAAAGATTATATAGTATTTATTAACCAAATGATTCGATTTGGCATTTTGGCACATACTTCCCTAGATTTTTACTTGACTGGAATATAAAGTTGCACCCATGTATTAGGCTGGGGTTCAGTTAGAAGCCAGTATTTTCCTGTCACATATGCAGTTTGGAAATAACTTCTCTTAAAGGAATATTTACAATCTCAAATGACCAGAAGAGATGCATCACTTTATTTTCCAATACATACACAGAAAAATAATAGCGACATCAATAAAATTGTTTCCAGCCCCCAAGGGAGAGCTGAGGTAGATACTGTGATTTCTTTAGAGGTCCAAACCTTCTTCACAAATTGTTAAGCATGGATAAAGCATGTGTGTCTGTGAATTAGGGACCTAGTCCTAAGGCAAATACCACAGAGACTACACAATAAAAAAAATAATAATAAATGTGGGGAACAAAAAAGGAGATGATATGACTGGGGAGAACTGGGGAGAGTCCTGGCATTTCCCACTTACTAATACTGTTTGGTTTGAAGCAAATTCGTAACCTCCATTCCTCTGAGCCTTCAAGTAGCATAAAGTTTAGGTGAAGAAATAAAAGTGGCACACACTGAAAATTAAACAAAAGGGTATTCCAAATGCAGAGCTTGGAGTATCTCACAGAAACTAAAGGCATGCCATTCTTCATCAATAGCTTGTTACTGTTATCCATAAAAGAAAACAGAAAACAAGCAACAACAAAAAAAAACCTCCTGGTGTCTTAGTAACGTATATCACTAGTAGATCTGCATTTCCAGGAGCCTATTAATTGGAATACAAAACAAAAACTAGGGGAGAAGAAAAGATCTATAACTTATGACTTTGTCACATTTATTTTCCCATGATAATTATAGGAATTTTAGAAATGCAAAACAATATGAATATTTCCTCTAGCAGAAGACAACCACTGTTAACATTTTTGTGTTTCTATCTGGGCTTTTTTTTAAAGCATATAATTTATATTTAATGGAACCCTAAAACAATATATGTTTGCTTTTCCATTTTTTTTTCAGATTTCTTATGCAATTTTAATAATATTACTTTCCATGTGTTTCTATCCTTTTATAAGCATTATATAAGAAGTTCATAACAAAATATAAATCCCAGTCTCCAATAAAATTATAAACATCTCTAGCAATTTCAGAATAGTTTTTGAAATACTGTTGACCCATGAACAACACAGGATTGAAGTGCATGGGCCAACTTAGATGCAAATTTTTTTCAATAAATACATATATGTACTGTAAATGTATTTTCTCTTCCCTATTTAGAGACATATGGATGGTAGACTTTATCCTGATTTGTACTTTATTTATTTATTCTTTAACATCTTTATTGGAGTATAATTGCTTTACAATGGTGTGTTAATTTCTGATTTATAACAGTGAATCAGCTATACATATATATATATATCCCCATATCTCCTCCTGCTTGTGTCTCCCTCCCACTCTCCCTATCCCACCCTTCTAAGTGGTCACAAAGCACTGAGCTGATCACCCTGTGTGATGCAGCTGCTTCCCACTAGCTATCTATTTTACATTTGGTAGTGTATATATGTCCATGCCACTCACTCAGTTCATCCCAGCTACCCTTCCCCCTCCAAGTGTCCTCAAGTCCATTCTCTACGTCTGCATCTTTATGCCTGTCCTGCCCCTAGGGTCTTCAGAACCTTTTTTTTTTTTTTTTTTTTTTTTTTTTTAGATTCCATATAAATGTGTTAGCATACGGTATTTGTTTTTCTTTTTCTGACTTACTTCACTCTGTATGACAGACTCTAGGTTCATCCACCTCACTACAAATAACTCAATTTCGTTTCTTTTTATGGCTGAGTAATATTCCATTGTGTATATGTGCCATATCTTCTTTATCCATTCATCTGTCAGAGGACACTTAGGTTACTTCCATGTCCTGGCTATTGTAAATAGAGCTACGATGAACATTGTGGTACATGACACTTTTTGAATTATGGTTTTCTCAGGGTATATGGCCCACAGAGGAATTGCTGTGTCATATGGTAGTTCTATTTTTAGTTTTTTAAAGAACCTCCATACTGTTCTCTGTAGTGGCTGTATCAATTTACATTCCCATCAACAGTGCAAGAGGGTTCCCTTTTCTCTACACCTTCTGTAACATTTATTGTTTGTACATTTTTTGATGATGGCCATTCTGACTGGTGTGGGGTGATACCTCATTGTAGTTTTGATTTGCATTTCGCTAATGATTAGTGAAGTTGAGCATTCTTTCATGTGTTTGTTGGCAATCTGTATATCTTCTTTGGAGAAATATCTATTTAGGTCTTCTGCCCTTTTTTGGATTGGGTTTTTTGTTTTTTGGATATTGAGCTGCATGAGCTGTTGTATATTTTGGAGATTAAAGCTTTAGTCAGTTGCTTCATTGGCAAATACTTTCTCCCATTCTGAGGGTTTTCTTTTCATCTTGTTTATGGTTTCCTTTGCTGTGCAAAAGCTTTTAAGTATCATTAGGTCCAATTTGTTGTTTTGTTTTTTTGTTTTTTTCCATTTCTCTAGGAGGTGGGTCAAAAAGGATCTTGCTGTGATTTATGTCATCGTGTGTTCTGCATATGTTTCCCTCTTAGAGTTTAATCGTGTCTGGCCTTACATTTAGGTCTTTAATCCATTTTGAGTGTCTTTTTGTGTGTGGTATTAGGGAGTGTTCTAATTTCATTCTTTTACATGTAGCTGTACAGTTTTCCCAGCACCACTTACTGAAGAGGCTGTCTTTTCTCAATTTTATATTCTTGCCCCCTTTATCAAAAATAAGGTGACCACATGTGCATGGGTTTATCTCTGGGTTTTCTATCCTGTTCCATTGATCTATATTTCTGTTTTTGTGCCAGTACCATACTGTCTTGTTTACTGTAGCTTTGTAGTATAGTCTGAAATCAGGGAGCCTGATTCCTCCAGCTCCGTTTTTATTTCTCAAGGTTGCTTTGGCTATTAGGGGTCTTTTGTTTTTCCATACAAATTTTGAAATTTTTTGTTCTAGTTCTGTGAAAAATGCCATCGGTAGTTTGATAGAGATTGCGTTGAATCTGTAGATTGCTTTGGGTAGTATAGTCATTGTCACAATGTTGATTCTTCCAATCCAAGAACATGGTATATCTCTCCATCTGTCTGTATCATCTTTAACTTCTTTCATCAGTGTCTTATACTTTTCTGCATACAGGTCTTTTGTCTCCTTAGGTAGGTTTATTCCTGGGTATTTTATTCTTTTTGTTGCAAAGGTAAATGGGAGTGCTTCCTTAATTTCTCTTTCACATTTTTCATCATTAGTGTGTAGGAATGCAAGAGATTTCTGTGCATTAATATTGTATCCTGCTACTTTACCAAATTCATTGATTAGGTTTAGTAGTTTTCTGGTAACATCTTTAGGATTCACTATGTATAGTATCATGTCATCTGCAAACAGTGACAGCTTTACTTCTTCTTTTCCAATTTGGATTCCTTTTATTTATTTTTCTTCTCTGATTGCTGTGGCTAAAACTTCCAAAACTATGTTGAATAGAGTGGGCAACCTTGTCTTGTTCCTGATCTTAGAGGAAATGATTTCAATTTTTCACCATTGAGAATGATGTTGGTTGTGGGTTTGTCATATATGGCCTTTATTATGTTGAGGTAAGTTCCCTCTATGCCTACTTTCTGCAGGGCTTTCATCATAAATGGGTGTTGAATTTTGTCAAAAGATTTTTCTGCATCTATTGAAATGATCATAGGCTTTTTCTCCTTCAATTTGTTAATATGGTTTAACACATTGATTGATTTGCGTATATTGAAGAATCCTTGCATTCCTGAGATAAACCCCACTTGATCATGGTGTATGATCCTTTTAATGTGCTGTTGGATTCTGTTTGCTAGTATTTTGTTGAGGATTTTTGCATCTATGTTCATCAGTGATATTGGCCTGTAGTTTTCTTTCTTTGTGATATCTTTGTCTGGTTTTGGTATCAGGGTGATGGTGGCCTTGTATTATGAGTTTGAGAGTGTTCCTCTCTCTGCTATGTTTTGGAAGAGTTTGAGAAGGATAGGTGTTAAGTCTTCTCTAAATGTTTGATAGAATTCATCTGTGAAGCCATCTGGTCCTGGGCTTCTGTTTGTTTGAAGATTTTTAATCACAGTCTCAATTTCAGTGCTTGTGATTGGTCTGTTTATATTTTCTATTTCTTCCTGCTTCAGTCTTGGCAGGTTGTGCTTTTCTAAGAATGTGTCCACTTCTTCCAGGTTGTCCGTTTTATTTGCATAGAGTTGCTTGTAGTAATCTCTCATGATCCTTTGTATTTCTGCAGTGTCAGTTGTTACTTCTCCTTTTTCGTTTCTAATTCTATTGATTTGAGTCTTCCCTGTTTTTTTCTTGATGAGTCTGGCTAATGGTTTATCAATTTGTTTACCTTCTCAAAGAACAAGCTTTGAGTTTTATTAATCTTTGCTATTGTTTCCTTCATTTCTTCTTCATTTATTTCTGATCTGATCGTTATGATGTCTTTCCTTCTACTAACTTTGGGGTTTTTTTGTTCTTCTTTCTCTAATTGCTTTAGGTGTAAGGTTAGGTTGTTTACTTGAGATGTTTCTTGTTTCTTAAGGTAGGATTGTATTGCTATAAACTTCCCTCTTAGAAATGCTTTTGCTGCATCCCATAGGTTTTGGGTCATCGTGTTTTCATTGTCATTTGTTTCTAGGTATTTTTTGATTTCCTCTTTGATTTCTTCAGTGATCTCTTGGTTATTTAGTAGTGTATTGTTTAGCCTCCATGTGTTTGTATTTTTTACAGATTTTTCCTGTAAATGATATCTAGTCTCATAGCATTGTGGTGAGAAAAGATACTTGATACAGTTTCAATTTTCGTTAATTTACCAAGGCTTGATTTGTGACCCAAGATATGATCTATCCTGGAGAATCTTCCATGAGCACTTGAAAAAAAAGTGTATTCGGTGTTTCTGGATGGAACGTCCTATAAATATCAATTAAGTCCATCTTCGCTAATGTGTCATTTACAGCTTGTGTTTCCTTATTTATTTTCATTTTCGATGATCTGTTCATTGGTGAAAGTGGGGTATTAAAGTCCCCTAATATGATTGTGTTATTGACGATTTCCCCTTTTATGGCTGTTAGCGTTTGTCTTATGTATTGAGGTGCTCCTATGTTGGGTGCATAAATATTTACAATTGTTATATCTTCTTCTTGGATTGATCCCTTGATCTTTATGTAATGACCTTCTTGGTCTCATGTAATAGTCTTTATTTTAAAGTCTATTTTGTCTGATATGAGAATTGCTACTCCAGCTTTCTTTGATTTCCATTTGCATGGAATATCTTTTTCCATCCCCTTACTTTCAGTCTGTATGTGTCCCTAGGTCTGAAATGGGTCTCTTGTAGACAGCATATGTATGGTTCCTGTTTTTCTATCCATTCAGCCAGTCTATGTCTTTTGTTGGAGTATTTAATCCATTTACATTTAAGGTAGTTATCGATATGTTTGTTCCTATTACCTTTTTCTTAATTGTTTGGGGTTTGTTATTATAGGTCTTTTCCTTGTCTTGTGTTTCCTGCCTAGAGAAGTTCCCTTAGCATTTGTTGTAAAGGTGGTTTGGTGGTGCTAAATTCTCGTAGCTTGTGGTTGTCTGTAAAGGTTTTAATTTCCCATCAAATCTGAATGTGATCCTTGCTGGGTAGAGTAATCTTGGTTGTAGGTTTTTCCCTTTCATCACTTTAAATATGTCCTGCCACCCCCTTCTGGCTTGCAGAGTTTCTGCTGAAAGATCAGCTGTTAACCTTATGGAGATTCCTTTGTATGTTATTTGTTGTTTTTCCCTTGTGGCTTTTAATATTTTTTCTTTGTATTTAATTTTTGATAGTTTGATTAATATGTGTCTTCATGAGTTTCTCCTTGGATTTTTCCTGTATGGGACTGTCTGCACTTCCTGAACTTGATTGACTATTTTCTTTCCCATATTAGGGAAGTTTTCATCTATAATCTCTTCAAATATTTTCTCAGTCCCTTTCTTTTTTTCTTCTTATTCTGGGACCCCTATAATTTGAATGTTGGTGCATTTAATGTTTTCCCAGAGGTCGCTGATATTGTCCTCAATTCTTTTCATTCTTTCTTCTTTATTCTGCTCTGTGGTAGTTATTTCCACTATGTTATCTTCCAGGTCACTTATCCATTCTTCTGCCTCTGTTATTCTGCTATTGATTCCTTATAGAGAATTTTTAATTTCATTTATTGTGTTGTTCATCATTGGTTGTTTGCTCTTTAGTTCTTCTAGGTCTATGTTAAACGTTTCTTGTATTTTCTCCATTCTATTTCCAAGATTTTGGATCCTCTTTACTATCATTACTCTGAATTCTCTTTCAGGTAGACTGCCTATTTCCTCTTCATTTGTTTGGTCTGGTGGGTTTTTAGCTTGCTCCTTCATCTGCTGTATGTTTCTTTGTCTTCTCATTTTCTTAACTTACTGTCTTTGGGGTCACCTTTTCTCAGCTGCAGGTTCATAGTTCCCATTGTTTTTGGTGTCTGCCCCTAGTGGGTGAGATTGGTTCAGTGGGTTGCGTAGGCCTCCTGGTGGAGGGGACTGGTGCCTGTTTTCTGGTGGATGAGGCTGGATCTTGTCTTTCTGGTGGGCAGGACCGCGTCTGGTGGTGTGTTTTGGGGTTTCTGTGACCTTATTATGATTTTAGGCAGTCTTTCTGCTAATGGGTGGGTTTGTGTTTTGTTCTTGCTATTTGTTTGGCATAGGGTGTCTGCACTGTAGCTTGCTGGTCGTTTAGTGGAGCTCGGTCTTAGCATTGAGATAGAGATCTCTGGGAGAGCTTTTGCCATTTGATATTACATGGAGCTGGGAGGTTTCTGGTGGACCAATGTCCTGAACTCGGCTCTCCCTCCTCAGAGGCTCAGGCCTGACACCCGGCTGGAGCACCGAGACCCTGTTAGCCACATGGCTCTGAAGAAAAGGGTGAAAAAAAAGAATGAAAAAAGAAAAAAATAAAGTAAAATAAAGTTATTAAAAGAAAAAAGAAAAAAAAATTTAAATAAAAAGAATTAAAAAGTAATAAAAAAGAAAGAAAGAAAGAAAGAAAGAAAGAAGGAGCAAGCAAACCAAAAAACAAATCCACCAATGATAACAAGTGCTAAAAACTATAGTATAAGAAAAATAACAAACAGGAAAAAATGGACAGACAGAAGCCTAGGACAAATGGTAAAAGCAAAGCTTTACAGACAAAATCACACAAAGAGGCATACACATACACACTCACAAAAAGAGAAAAAAGAAAAAAAATATATCTATATGTTAAAAAAGAAAGGAAGAGAACAACCAAATCAATAAACAAATCTACTATTGATAATAAAGTCTGAATACTAAACTAAGATAAACATAAGACCAGAAACAAATTTGATGCTGAAAGCAAACCCCAAGTCTACAGTTGCTCCCAAAGTCCACTGCCTCAATATTGGTATGATTCATTGTCTATTCAGCTATTCCAGAGATTCAGGGTAGATCAAGTGGATTTTGGAGATGTAATCCGCTGCGCCTGAGGATGCTGGGAGAAATTTCCCTTTCTCTTCTTTGTTCGCACAGCTTCTGGGGTTCAGCTTTGGATTTGGCCCCGCCTCTGCGTGTAGGTCACCTGAGGGCGTCTGTTCTTTGCTCAGACAGGACGGGGTTAAAGGAGCAGCTGATTAGGGGGCTCTGGCTCATTCAGGCTGAGGGGAGGGAGGGGTATGGAATGCGGGGCGAGTCTGCGGCGGCAGAGGCCAGCGTGACGTTGCAACAGCCTGAGGCGCGCCGTGCGTTCTCCCGGGGAAGTTGTCCCTGGATCACGGGACCCTGGCAGTGGCAGGCTGCGCCTGCTCCCAGGAGGGGCGGTGTGGAGAGTGACCTGTGCTTGCACACAGGCTTCTTGTTGGCTGCAGCAGCAGTGTTTCACGCCTGTCTCTCGGGTCCGCGCTGATAGCCACAGCTCGAGCCCGTCTCTGGAGCTCGTTTAGGTGGTGCTCTGAATCCCCTCTCCTCGCACCCTGAAACAATGGTCTCTTGCCACTTAGGCAGGTCCAGACTTTTTCCCAGACTCCCTCCTAGCTAGCTGTGGTGCACTAGCCCCCTTCAGGCTGTGTTCACGCAGCCAACCCCAGTCCTCTCCCTGGGATCTGACCTCCGAAGCCCGAGCCTCAGCTCCCAGCCCCCGCCTGCTCCGGCCGGTGAGCAGACAAGCATCTCGAGCTGGTGAGTGCTGGTCGGCACCGATCCTCTGTGCAGGAATCTCTCTGCTTTGCCCTCTGAACCCCTGTTGCTGCGCTCTCCTCTGTGGCTCTGAAGCTTTCCCCCCGCCACCCCCTGTCTCTGCCAGTGAACGGGCTTCCTATTGTGTGGAAACATTTCCTCCTTCACAGCTCCCTCCCAGAGGTGCAGGTCCCTTCCCTATTCTTTTGTCTCTGTTTTTCCTTTTTCCTTTTGCCCTACCCAGGGCAAAGGAGTTTCTTGCCTCTTGGGAAGTCTGAGGTCTTCTGCCAGCATTCAGTAGGTGTTCTGTAGGAGTTGTTCCACATGTAGATGTATTTCTGATGTATTTGTGGGGAGGAAGGTGACCTCCATGTCTTACTCCTCCACCATGTTGAAAGTCTCCTCCCGATTTGTACTTTATATTTATCTGCCTTAATGGAATTTTGGATGACTACTACATTAAGAGCAGCTGGGCCAATTTAAAAGCCACTAATATACCAGGTGGGTATGAACGGTTCCAGACAGAAGAGGGAAAGGATTCCCTTGGAGGGAATCTAACCACAGGATTCAGCAACACTGATGGGTAACTTGTGATAATGTTTTTCAAACACTCGACAGATACCGAGATAGAATCTCTAGTTCCTCAGAGGACATGGCTAAGCAAGCTTTATGTTTATATAAAAAGTCAGTTTTTATAGTTTTAAGTTTCTACTTCCTGAGATTTGTTTTACCTTATAGTTATGGGCTAAATTGTGTCTTCCCAAAATTCATATGTTGAAGTCCCAATCCCTGGTACCTCAAAATGTAACTGTGGTGGTCAACTTTACATGTCAACTTGACTGGGGTAAGGGATGCCCAGAAAGTGGATAAAACATTATTTCTGATTTTTTCTGTGTGTGTTTTCAAAGGAGATTAGCACTCAACTTGGTAGGCTGAGTAAAGAAGATCACCCTCACCAATACATGTGGGCATCATCTGATCCACTGATGGCCTGACTAGAACAAAAAGGCAGAGGAAAGGAGAATTTGCTCTCTGTATGAGCTGGGAAATCCATTTTCTTCTGCGCTCAACATCAGTGTTCCTGGTTTTTGTGACTTGAGACTCTGACTAAATTACACCACTAGCTTTCCTTGGTCAGGCTTGTAGATGGCAGATCGTGGGATTTCTCAGCCTCCATAATCACATGAGCCAATCCTTCATAATCTCTTTCTATAAATTTATATATTGATATATCCTATTGCTCTGATTCTCTGGAGAACCCCTGACTAATACAGTGACCATATTAGGAGATGAGGTCTTTAAGAAGATAATTAAGTTAAAATGAGGCCATTAAGGTGGAGCCCAATTCCAATATGACAGGTGTCCTAATAGAAGAGTATGAGAAAGACACCAGGGAGGTGCTAACACAGAGAAGACCATGTTAAGAGACCAGAGGGTTGCCATCTGCAAGCCAGGGAGAGAGACCTCAAAGAACCCAACCCTGCTAGCTCCTTGATCTTTGACTTCCAGTTTCCAAAACTGTGAAAAAATAAAGTTCTGTTCTTTAAGCTACTTTGTCTGTGGTATTTTTTTTATGACAGTCCTAGAAAATCAGTGAACCCATTAATGGAGTTAAAGTTACTTGAGGAAGCTTTTTCTTTTCCTATGCCGTATAGAACATGACATTGGACTAAGAACACACTGTATATACTAGTTGATTAAATTCAGTTCCAGAGGCATAGTTCTCAAAGTGAGATCTCCAGACCATCAGTATTAGCATCACCTAGACACTTTTTTAGAAATGTACATTTTTGAGCCCCAGGCACTACTGAAACAAACTCCGGGGATGGGATAGAGCAATCTGTTTCAGCAAGTCCTCCAGGTGATCTGATTCACATTAAATTTTGAGAACAAGTGTTTCAGATGTACTGAACTAGGGACTGGGCAGCTGACATGCATAAGTGATGCAGCCCAGGTGTAAGTCAACAGCAAATTCTGGCATCTTGGCAAATTAGAGAAGGCACACATCTCCTTTGGGGTCAAGGCCAGCCAATACAGCTGGTTAATGTGGAATGGTCTTTATTTTTTAGAGTAAGCAAGCAGAATAGATTCATAGATGGCTATTTCATGACTTTTAAATGTTGGTAGCAAATTCTGATAATCGTTGGCCAACCAAATAAAACATGTTTGCAGGACAATTCCATCCTGTGTAAGCTCTAATTAATAATAAGGGAGTTTGGAGGAGGGCAGTATGATAGATTTGTGATTTCCCTTTTTATGTGTATGATTTCTTGCTACTATATTCAAAGAGAAGGGAATGAAATTGAGGAAATTACCTTGCTTTTTTTCTCTTCTTCTTGGTGATTTTTATATATGTTGGACTAGAGATTTAAATACACTCTGTGCATATAACTCCTCACTCTGAAAACGTAGTTTTAGAATGTATACTCTTCGTTATTCAGTGTTGTTATTATCCTAAGGCAGCGTTTGGATTTTGGTTCATTTACATACAAGGCAAGCATGTCTTTAATGGCCTGTCTCAGGTGGACAGAGGTCTGTTTTCAGAGCCCTTGCTGCACCAAGCCACGCTTCCACCGCCATCTGTGACTTTGTATGTGGGGATGTGCTGACTGGGACAGTTTCTTCTTCACTGACCATCTGCCACAGGTGCTGGAAACAGTGCCTGTAGTATTCAATCTTCAGATGAAAGGTTGAATTATCTGCCATGAGTTTCTTACTAAGTTGTTATGCCCACAGTTTGAATGCCATGTTCTATGGCGGAATCTAACCTGGTTTTATGGCTGCTTTTGTTTGCTTATTTGAGGGAATTTTTTTGCACCGTTTAAAAATGAATACAGAGAGGAAAGGAAATAAACATTTTTATTAAGTTCTTGATGGTTATAAAGTAGGAACGTTTGCCGGTGTCCTAAACAGCTGGTCTCTCCCTCCGCCCTCACCTCTACCCTTATTCCCACCCCAGGACTATAGCCAAGATCTTAAAGATGATATTTTCTGCCAGCAACACTACCATAAATAAGGACTACTGTTGGAAGAGCATGAAATGAAGTCACTTCAAGTAAAGGATAAGAAGTACAGCTTAACAACTAAAGCTGTAAAAATAATTAACAGAATCCCTACATATTTAAAGGAGAAGGATTGAAATGTGACAATTTACTTAAATCAGTTAAATCATATATCCAGTCCTTCATTTTGGGAAAACGAATTTTATTTTATAATCTAAGTGATTGATTATATTTAGAAATGTGATTATATTTAGAAACAATCTTAAATTAATTAAAGTAGACACAGGGAAAGGAATTATGACCTTTATAATACAGATGTAAATATTAGCTTAGAGAGGCTAAATCTCAGATCAAAATATGATAGAGTTAGAAGGCAAATTCTATCCTGTCTTAATCCAAATAAAAATTAATAATACTTATAAGAGTCTTTTTTCCACATAATCAACTCATACATTCCTGAACACAAAAATCCCACGAGTCAGATAACTTTGGATCAGCTATAACTTTATCAGTTCATTCCCTAATTCATCAATAGACTCAAGATTCTAAAGGCTATAAACACTTCTCACTTAATTAGGAGGGAAATTGTGCCTCTTTGGATGGTTTATCATTTCTCCCCTCCTCCAAATTCTAATATTCTTTTTAAACTAAAGTACCTTCCCTTATTTTCTTCACAGCTCTCAGACTTGGTTGTTAAGTATTCTGTTTCATTTTCGTCAGATTTTCTATTCAATGTAAGGATGAGGTTAAGATTAACATCCTGGGCATGTAGTAGATGAGAGAGAAAACAGTTCCTCAATTTAACAGAGCCTCATACTATAACCTCTACAAGAAAATAAAACCCTCTACTCTTAAGTTTGACAGCACGTTTTCTTTAAATTTTTATCTTATAAGAAATTGTCTCTTTCTATGACACTTGTATTTTCAAAGTTTCCATTATTCTCTCAGTTCCTGTTAGTGAGATCAGCGTGTGCCAACCTGAAAAAGAAGAATGCATTCAGCTGAGTCCCCAAAAGAGCTGAAATTGGAGGAGGAATATATATATATTTAAATAACCTCACACTGTATGGTTAGAGGACCTATCCCAATTCTTTTTCACATCAAACTACAAAGAATTAAATATTGTAGTCTAAGATCAGATCTGCATCTACACAGACATTCAGTGACACTTCGCAAAGATGTGCACTTCTCTAAAATGGCCCCAATGTTCTTTGAAAGAAAAAGAAAAAAAAAATCAGATTGTGGCATAAAACAATTACTATAACAGATACATGTTTTGTCACAACTTTTTTGAACAAATTTCCATCCATATGCAAGACAGAACTACATATCGAAATAACTAATTTTGAGTCTTTTGGGGTGGCATCCTCCTGCAACTTAATCTCAAGTAAAGCAATCTCTACCACTGCATTCAGTTCTCAAGAGGGCGGGTTCTGACTTAGGTCAAGCCTACTTTTGAAGAAAACAAGCAGTACTGTTTTATGTCTTTTGCTCATTTTCACAATAATGTGATAAGTATTTGTTGGGCTGACTCTTAAAGACACAGATGACTACTACATGAGCTCCAAACCTAAATTCAACTAGGAAATTCTAATTGTGACTGTAATATGGATTTATTTTCATTTTCAATGGTATGAAACTAGTTCAGTTGATTTATTTGTATCCCAACTGGAATGAAACTTGTTCAGTTATAGATACCTTGACCAAAAAAAAAAAGAAAAATACAACTTACATTATGGGTTAGGCTAACTATATTATTGATCAAAATATTCTGCCTCCAGAGAGTACAAATTGACCTTCCTTAACTCCATCTGCTTTTATAACCTGAGATTTTTAAAATGCCTGAAACTATCTTCATCAGATCTATACCAATCACTAGATCAGATTTCACTTGGAATGCATCAGTCAGAAAATCTCAGCTATATTATCTACCCACAGTGTGACTGAATCATCATTACTTTTCATCAATGACTATAATTTATGTCTTTATTATTTTCCTTCACACTAAATGCTGGCAAAAACACACAAGACTCCTACATTCTAAGTTGATTTAAAAAATCCTATAAGGACATGTTTGGTTACACCAGAGAAACAGTGCATAGTGTAGCGTGACAAGCTCTAGGGATGTGACGATCTGGGTGGTGCCATCAGTGGACATGCTTGACCTTATTTCTAATCGTTAGTGCTTTTTAAGGCCATGGAGGCAATAGTCACATGGGAATGTGCCCCATACCCAGTATCCTACCTACCTTCTATCCTTCTCTTTTAGGTGGATCTCATTTAGACACTGCTCTCATTCCCAGACCCCTCCATCAAATTATCACAATGAAAATGAGGACCTAGTCTACTGTCTCCTGTGTTCATTAGACTTCATACTAATAATTGGGGTATTGATGTGACTATAGACCAAAAAGGAAAACTGGATCTTGTTTTCCATCTCCACAATAATCCAAGATGCACCAGTACTTTCCATTGTTGAGAGAGAAGAATTCTGAAGAGGAACTCAGTCTCTAAAATCAGCAGAATCACATGTTATATATTCTAAACTTTTCTATCTCAGGCAACAAAAAGATCCTTTTTATTGCACTTTTCCAGACACAGTGGTAATTGAATAGATCATCAATGTCTAATCCTCAGCAAAAAGAAGGATAATACTTTCATGTAGCATATATTGGGGTTTTTTCTGTATAAAATCTATGATCTTCAAATATAGGTTTTCAGTATTCCTTTAAGCAGTCTTTTTGAAGTTGACCAATTTATGACTATTCTGACTTCTCTCTTCTCCTTCAGGTCATGAAATTTCATCTTTCTCAATTCAGGGTCACTGGAGAATACTCAGCAGTTCTTAGAAAAGGTTTATGGTTTACTAATGTAGAAAACAAGTGCTTAGATTTTGATGTTTTAAGAGGCTATGTGGCAGCCTCTGCCTCTGGCTTCTCTCAAAGGAGTCATTATAAAAAGCAAATTCAAATTTATAAAATGTGAGCCTTAGCCTTTTTGTCACCACAATTCCCTGCACCCACTCTTCTTCTGGGAGAATGACCTAGGAGATGTAGAACCCTCTCCTTCCATGGGCATATCTCATACATTCTGGATTATAAAACTAAAGTGGAAACACTGCCTGCTGTTTTGGCTAGTGGCTAAGTACATTCACCTCTATTTCATCCCAATTGATTTTGATCTCACTCCCTTATATTCAAAATATTGGCCTTACTAGATGTGTTGGTCTTTTGAGGTATTAATTTGGCTAGGATACAGTACCCAGTTGTGCAAACACTAATCTGGGTTTTCCTGTGAGCATATTTTGCAGATATGAGTAAAGCACATAATCATTAACTTTAAGAAAGGAAGATTATGCTAGATAATTCCGATAGTCCTGTTCCAACCGGTTGAAGGGCCTTAAGAGCAAATCTGGAGCTTCCCTGATTAAGAAATATTGTCTGTGGACAATACCTTCAGCCTATCGTCTAGAGTTCTAGTTGACCCTTCCTGAAGGCCTGTCCTACAAATTTCAGACTTGACTAGCCTGACATTCGCATAACCCAATTTCTTGCAGTAGAAAACTAATATAAGTGTTTATTTTTTAAATAAAAGAAGCAACATTATAATCAATAAAGTGGAATTTCTTTTCTCCACAGGGTTTAAAATATAACAGGAGAGAAAATATTAAACACACTCTTGCTACCCATGTTTCTATTAGTTTTCTATTACTCTTTTAACAAATTACCACAAAATTAGTGGCTAAAAACAAATTTACAGTCTTCCAGTTTTGAAAGTCAGAAGTCCAAAATAGGTCTTACTGAGCTAACATCAGGGTGTCCACATGGCTGAGTTTCCTCTGGAGTCTCTAGGAGAAAATCCATTTTCTTGCTTTTCCCAGATATTACAGGCTTCCTGATTTCCTTGGCTTGGGACCCCTTCCTCCATCTTCAAAGCCAGCAGTGTACCATCTTCAAATCATTCTCTGACTATGATTCTTTGCCTCACTCTTCCTTTCAAGGATACTTGTGATTACATTGTGTCCATCCAGATAATCCAGGATAATCTTCCCATCTCAAAGTTAGCTTATTAGCAAACTTATTTCCTTCTGCTACCTTAATTCCCCTTTACCATAAAACCTAAAATATTCAAAGATTCCTGCGATTAGAACACAGACACCTTTGAGGGGTCATTATTCTTTCTACAGCACCATATATTGCACTTGAATCCCTATTACTAATATTGAATTCTTTCGTGCTTCTATCTGTCCTGAGCCTTCTAATGCAGGCTCTCCTCTTTCCATAAATGTAAACTCCTTGATCCAGAGTCTAATTTTTGTTATTGTTGTTGTTTTCCCAACACCTATCCAAGTGGTGATTAGACTTAAATTCATACCTTGGTGAGTCTACCAATTTAATACCAACTTTGAAGTCCATCTCTTTTTTACCTTGAATCCATACTTTCCCCAAAACCTATCTTAAAATCTTCTTTTTTCCCTTTTCTCCTCCCTTTTCAAAAACTGCTCATCATTGTTTAAACATGCTTACCCTGCCTAGCTTAAAAAGCACCCCTTTGATCCAGGCCATTTTCCTTTCTTCTATAAATTTCTTATACATTATTTCTACTTCTTCAGTCCATTTCTTTTGAATTTTTATTTACATTTCGACTCTGTAATCTTTCTGAAACTACTGTTGTTAAGTCTTCAGAAGACCAAAAGGAGAGAAAGCAAAAAAGGAAAAGAACAGAAAGAGCAAATTCTGAGTGATTTACCTGTCTGTTGGTTACCTAGTCTCTACAGATGTTCAGATACACATAAGCTCTATGTGTTCCCTTGAAGACTAGGAGGACATCTAGCTGAACTGTCTCAGGAGCTATTCAAGCAATGAAACAGTAAAGAATACTAGAAAGAATTTTGGACTAAGATTTGACTTATTTTCCCTGCCTCTTCTACTTAAAGTTGAATTCTTTGGAGGATATTGTCCTTGCCTACTTCAAAGAGTTGCTTTGGGAACCTATAGGGCTAAATACTTTAAAGTATTAACTTATCTATTTACATAAATAAAATACATGCAATTACTATTGGAAATAACAGATAATCACTATAAAATATAAATGATGATCAGAGGTATAAATACTCCTTTTGAATCTTCAATAAATTAAATTTTATAAGGACTCCATTGTAAAAAAAATGAAGCTGTGAGGTACAGAGGTTCTGAGGAATACAGTTTGGAAATAATCCATGTGTTTATTATTGTTTGAATACAAGTAATTGAAAATTTCAGGAATTTCAAATAAAATCAATCTGCTTTTCATTTTCCTGTGTGGAGGAGCAGTTACTTTTTTTTCTAAGTTTGAATTTTCAAATTATAGAAAAAAATAGCTCTTTTCAGATTTGACGTTTGACCCAATTACCATACTCTTTTCAAGTATGACATTTACTTACTTATTCATTCCATGAAAATAAAATCCTATAAATATAACTTTATATACAGACTGAAAATGATTAAGCAAATTGTAAAGCTCTTTTTTTTTTTTTTTTTAAGTTTTTATTTATTTATTTATTTATGGCTGTGTTGGGTCTTCGTTTCTGTGCGAGGGCTTTCTCTAGTTGCGGCGAGCGGGGGCCACTCTTCATCGCGGTGCGCGGGCCTCTCACTATCGCGGCCTCTCTTGTTGCGGAGCACAGGCTCCAGACGCGCAGGCTCAGTGATTGTGGCTCACGGGCCTAGTTGCTCTGCGGCTTGTGGGATCTTCCCAGACCAGGGCTCGAACCCGTGTCCCCTGCATTGGCAGGCAGATTCTCAACCACTGCGCCACCAGGGAAGCCCCAAATTGTAAAGCTCTTTATGTTTGAAAGGAAATTCGACATAGATTGAAGATTGCCATTCAGGAAATTACCTTCTTAATTGTCTGCTCCTTAATACTAGTATTCAGAAAACTAATAGTTACACTTTCTTATACAGTCTGACATTGAATATGAATATGAGTCTGAGTAGCTTCTGAATATGCACTAGATGAAGACTATTGAATGAGACCAGATGCCATTAGTTTTGAGGGGTCTTTCATGCATGTGATTCTATATGTTTGGACAAATGTAACATTTGCCCTTTACTACAAAGTTCTAGGGATATTATAAAAGATAAATAAAACTAGAAACAACACTCTAGGTTATGTTATGGCCTTATTTTTGTGGAAGCTAAAGGCAAGAGAGTCAGTGCTTAGGAAATCGTTGATTAAGTGAAATAAACTCGTGTCCTTTCAATATATGCCCCTATAGGCTTACTTTAGCTGGTTTAAATTAAAATTAAAATAGAATAGCAGAGGTAGGAAGCATGAATTGATGGCATTAAACTATAAGTTTCATTCATAAAAATTACTTTCCAATTTTAATAGAAGATGTAGTTTCAGTTTAATTTTGAAAGTATATTTTAACCCACTCTCTAATCTACATATTTTAAATAATTCAAAATGGAAAGTACGACATATGGCATAATGTTAATGATTTATTTTCTAAAAAAATGTTTTATTTATGACACTAAGAGAATGTTTAATACCCAAAAAGGGAATCTCAGAGTTGTTCATGATTCAAGTAAATTGCTTTCCCATGTTTTCTGTATTTTGCCTTAATAACAAATGATCTCTAAATTAAAATTTACTACCCTTTGAAATAATGTAAAATTTAGAAATTTTTCTGGACTTTAGCTATTTAGTTTTATTTTAGTGGAAGTGTGTTAAACATTCACTAATGTAGTATTTAGTTTGCTAAATGTGTGACTATATTAAATAATAACTAGGCATTTCTAGATATTGTACATACCTCAACTCTTTCCCAGGGTAGATAATCGGGATGGGTTTCCATGTTTTCTGAAACTTTATTTAGTTTTTACATTACTTTTCTTCAATAGTAGACAATTGTGTTTATTATTCCAATAGTATAGCAAAGACTATAGAAAATTGTTGATTTTTATAATTCATTTTACTATAATTTTTAAATTACTTTCATGAAGAGTTTAATGTGATGAAATTTTTTTTCTTAAGGACTAGGTGTTCAAAGTTATCTAAAAACATATCAACACTAATTTTTTTTTAATTTTGGCAAATTTAACTGCCCCCAAACTAAAATAAATTCATTTATTCAATCAATCAATATTTATTTATTTTTCATAATATGAATATTTCTACTATGTCCTAGCTGTAGGAACAGTAATTGAAAAAGACAAAGTCCTTGCTTACATGAAGTTCTCATTTCAAAAGAGGAAATACACACAAATATATAAACAAATACATAAACAAAACTTCTGACTTTTTTCTCAGGCTACTGCACTTCTTGGGCACTGCCTTTCAAGGCACAGTTGGTGTTCTTGTATTCTTGGCAAATTTGAAGCTTATTCTATGCTAAGGAATTTTTCATTGATTCGTTACATGGAACCATGTACTTTCCATGAAACACTCCTACAAATTCAAATATTGGGATCACAGCTTAAATGACACTTTCTCAGAGAGGTCTTCCCAGTTTTCTAACTACCCCCTCCAAGACTCTTACTTATTACTTTTTTATTTTCTTCAGGGCATGGGACACAAACATATTATGTACATAGAACTTATAAAAATAATTTCTATACACACATATTTGATGTGTTTATAATATTTATATGCAATTGTGTTTCAGGGTCTTTATTTCCTTATTCATATATTTGCTTATTTCCATATTTTCTGCTCAGTAGATCATAGACTTCTGGAGAGGTGGCACAATTTATCAACCTTGTTTATCATTAGGAACAATTCTTGAGTCATAACAGGACTTGAAATCCTTGCTAAATGAATGCATCAATGAATGAGGGTCACGGATAACTATTTCAATAGATGGTAGAAGCCATTGGAAGGGCTTAAATCACAGAGGTAGAGCATCTGATTCACATATTAGAAAGATCACTCTGGTTTTTGCCTGAAGACTCAGTAGTTTTATTTCCTATGGGTATTGTGCCCTTATTGTAGTTCACAAACTCATTATGAGTGTCCATAAGGACATAGATTTCATGAATGCAAAGACTATAACTTTTATCTTTGAATTTTGATGCCTAATGGAAAGCCAAGTACTAGTCGTACATTCAGAAATATCTGTTGAATAATAAAATGACTTGTGAGTTGTAGGCATTCAGTTAAGCACAATGAATAAGCTGATTATTAGGCTCAAGTCCTGACTTCAAATATTCAATTTCTAATTTCAAAGATCCAATTGGCTAGTAATAAAGGCATGCTTGCTAGCAAATGACTGAATACAAAGTTCTATAGAGTAAAATAAATTGGCAACTGGATATTGGTCTATTGCTCTGATATGGAAGACCAGAGATTAAAAAAAACAAAAACAATGTTTTTATTAAAGTTGGTCTTGGAAAATTTTTATTGTTTGTTTTGTGCTCATGTTTATTTCATCTTACAGCTTACATCTATGAGTTTATAACTTACATTAAATGTATAACATTAGATAAAATCTAGTGTATACATGTGATGATAGTTTCTGAAACCATGTTGTTGACCACATTTTTAATATAATTTAATGAAAACGATTTTATAAAACATAAAAAGAACCTGAGTTTGTATCGAGATAAACCTGATTTCAATCCTTAATCCACTGTGTATTACCAGATGATTGATTAATATTCACCACAGGATCTGATATAGTGAATATTAGCTTTTTTTTTTTCTTCCCAACTATGAATTAAGCTGGTCTCACTAACTTAGTGAGATCTTCCGCAAAGCCAATTGTTCTCAATGTATAGTACATATACTGAGGGTGGTAACTGTGGTGCCTTTTGATGAGATGGCTAATAATAGGTGGAATAAAACATTCTCTCTTCAGCACAAGGGCAGGGCAAAGGGTTGGAGCAAAGGAAACAACATACATCAAGACTACTAGGACTAATAGAGCTCCTTCCTCTGGTGGCATTGGGTGGCAGGATAGATGGTTTATTGGGAAGACTGGGTCACAGGGTGAGGTCAGCTCAGCAGGAATGAGTATTCTTCAAGAATTTGCCACAATGTCGAGCAATCCAAGGCTCAAGTGTTGGAGGAGATCATTAGAGAGGATGTGCTTACCAACTGACCCTTGAGCTGGACCCAGGCAATAGGGGATCCTCACAACTCCCCTGTCCTTGGAATGAATGTTCAAGTTCCGCCCACCTTTCCCACACTAGGAGCTGTTTCAAGGACATATCTTAGAGAGAGTCAGGTGTTGTTGAGACCATCTGAACTGAATATGGGACTGAACACACTTTTGGCCTCTATATAAACTTTTTAAAGATTCTGGCAAGCAGCTGCAGAGATCTACTCATCTTGCAGCCACCCAAGACAAGCTTAGTATGTAAGTTCCCTGGCTTATTAAACCTGCCACCCATCAATCTGGAGTTGTGTGCTTCTTTCTTTGGTGTCCCCTTCCCCTGGGTGTATGGGGACCAGTTTCAGGTTTCACTCAGGAAGCTCCCAAGGTTTGCAAACCAACACTCAGTGGCTGCAGTAGGTAGAATTTTGGCCTCCACGACATTCAGCCACTAGTGTTACTCCTGTGAATGTGTTACACTGCATGGCAAGAATAACTTTACAGATGAGATTAAAATAAGAAGTTTACCTTGTATTATCCAAGGGGCTCCAACATAATAACATGAGCTCTTAAAAGTAGAAGAGGAAGGCAGAAGCACAAGTCAGAGAAACAAGGCAGAAAGAGAAGTCAGATATCCAAGCATGAGAAGGCTTTGATTTATGTGACTGGCTTGAAGATAGATCTAGGGGACCTTGTGGAAACAATGAAAGGAAATGAATGCATCCAATATCCTGAGTAAGCCTAGAAGATTCTTTCTCAGAGCCTCCAGGTAAGATCACCTGTCAGCCAACAACTTAGCTACTTCCTCGTGAGGCCTTAAGCAGTGTACCCAGTAGAGCCTGCTGGATTTCTGACCTGTACAACTGGAAGATAATAAATGGTTGTTATTTTAATTGACAATATTTGTGGAAGTCAGTTACGGCAACAATGGAACACTAATAAAATGACTGAGCTGAACAAACTTCAGCCCAAGAGAGAGACTTGATGGAATCCAGGAGCCAGTGATCTTCCCCAACCTCTGGCGCAATTAAGCACATCCTGAGGCTGAAAACTTGACCCTGGGTAAGTCAGACCTGAGGTCCAGTCTTGGCTGCCCTTTTTATTAAGTATCTCTGCCACTCATTTCTCTAAGTCTTAGTTTACTCAGGACAACAACATCTGTCTACCTCAGTGGGTTGTTGTAAGAATTGTATTTGATTTTACATATAAAATTCTTGCTGGAAACATAGTAAGGGATTCAGAAATGGTATTTACTTTTACCATTAATATTACTTATCAGGCATAGCACCCAACTGTCCTTGAGAAGATTTTGTTGCATTAATCTATGGCTGCATAAAGACTTAACCCAAAATGACATGAGTTTCATTTCTCCGTAATTCCATGGATTAGGAGTTCAGATAAGGCAGAACACAAAGGCTTGTGTCTCTCTACAGTAGCAGAGGCCTTGATAGGGACCACCGGAATGGCCCCTAGCAGCTAGGATGACTTAACTGGTGTCTTATGTCAGAGTCTCAGTTCTTACCAGGCTCCTCAGCTGTCTTCCATGTCTCATTTCAGTCTAGCTTTCTTAAGCTTCCTCACAACATAGTTGCCCAGGGAAAGTGGGATTTTCTACGTGGTGAATGGCTTTCCCCAGAGATTATGCAGAATCTGCCAGCTTTCTTAAATTTAAACTTAAACTACTGTACCTGAAGTAACATTGTTTAAGGGTGCAAACTTACAACTAGAAGACAAATAAGTCCTGGAGGTCTAATACATGCCACAGTGAATATAAACAAGATTGTGCTATAATAATCAAACTTGGTAAGGGGCTAGATCTTACTTATACCCACCACAAAAAAGAAATAATAATTACGTGATGTGATAGAGGTGCTAACTATCAATATGATTACAATGGCAATCATATTACAAAATATAAATACATCAAACTACATGTTGTACATCTTAAATTTATACAATAAGTCAAATATATTTCAGTTACAAATAAATAAATAAACTACCAGACTTGACATTTGCACAGTATCACTGCCTCTCATTTTACTGAACAAACCAAGTTACAAGGTCATCCCAGATTCAAGAGGAAGTAAAACAGGCTCTTTTCTTTGGGGAGAATTTCACTTATGTACAGGATGGGAAGGAACTGATGGTGGATATCTTTGATAATCTCTCCCACAGATTGCTAAACTTAATCATTTGGTCAATAACTAACAAAAAGCAAAATTCTTTATATTATCTGAAAAAACTTACTAATTCATTTGAACATCACACTGAAGCTATTTTAGAAATTATAAAAAAATACATTGTTTTCCCAAAGAGACAACAGTGATGAGTAAAGAAGATATTTTGCATCATACAGCAGGCATCTAGAAATAATATAACACAACCAGAAGGAGACATTGAGCAGATTCACTTTAAAGAATTTCTTCAAAGAAAACTTTTTGAACAAAATATATACTGCATTTTATTTAGAAATATATTCTATATATTCTCAGTTGCCAACTTAGTTGGTAAAAATAGCACCTTTACCTCTTCCACCTTTATTCAAAAATTAGTGTTATATTGAAATAATAAAATGTTTTTATTTTTTATAGAAACTTGTACTTGTGTTAATCTAAACTACATTGATAATATTTTCAGTATTATTGAGGAACATATTAACAGTTATCTTTGTTTTGTAAATAGAAAAATATATTGCATTTATTTTATAATGGAGTTTCTCTCTCTCTCTCTCTCTCTCTCTCTCTCTCTCTCTATATATATATATATATATATATATATTTAACTTAGAAAATTGATATGTAAGTCACTCAGCCAAAAAAAAAGAAGACAAAATAAAATATGAATGTCACAAGTGATTCCTCTCCTTGTCTCCTTTCAGGAATGAACATAAAATGGGTGAAAGGGACACATATCTGATGTTCCCCCATCTAATCTCAAATCCACTCTGGCTTTTGTTATATGAGCATCTCATCCATCTGAGTGTGAGTCTATTGTTGAAGGGTATATATTTTTAATGGAATACTGGTTCTAAAAGTAAGACAATGGCTTAACTGATGCTTACCTAAAGGAAAAATATTCCAGCATAGAAAGAAAGATACATTTTAATAGACATATTAAGAACAGTATAGCAATTTCTATGAGACATAGTTCAAGGAGATTTGAAGAGTGATTTTGACCACTCTTTATTTATTAGCCAAGTTTAGAAACCAATTCTCATATAAAAGATGAGCTAAAGGAATTAGTAGGCTTAACTGCATGAATAGAAGATTATTAAAGTGCATTTTTAAAATCACACAGAGAAATATGTGATTCTTTATTTTTGAAAAGATATAGCCATAGAAAATTAGGCTATTTAGATTTTATTTTATGTTAATTTTAAATAATAGATGAAATTTTATATCTGAACTCAAGGAACATTAGCCAAGTAAGAGAAAATCAGTTGAGTGTATAAAATCTGTTATAATTTGGTAAATTATAAAGATGCAGAATAAACATCCCCAAGTATTAAAATAAGGTTTAGCAATATAGAATAGATTTATTTGCATTTAACAAAGATCTCATGGCTGTTGCTGAAGAAATACTAAAATACAAACAGGCCTTTATCCTGGAACTTTTGTATGTCAGTTGAATAGCAGTCAATCCCACCTGAGTTAAAACTCATCTGCTCAAAAGCACAAAACTTGTTGAGAATATAATAAATTTGATTATACCAAATTGAGGCAAACAATTTTTTTCAGGGAAAATATTTTACCATAGCAACCATATAATTGTGTGTGTGAGAGAGAGTGTGTGTGTGTGTGTGTGTGTGTGGACATGTGTGTGTGTTTGAAGAAGGAATGTGTAAAGTGATAAAAGTAATATTTACAATTTCAACTTCTGAAACATAATCAGCCCTGGGTAATGGCAAGCACAACAACTAAATGACAGCACGTGTTTTGCAAGATGGTATCACTGTCTGTATCTGTACCTAGGTATCTAAAGTGTCGCCTATTTTAAAATTAGAACTTTAAAACTATGAATGCTTATAATTTTAACTTTGATCAGACCAAAAGTTAATATTTGTGACCATAATTTAATACTAGTGCATTAATTTCTCTCCTCAGTTTGGAAGAGCCACATCTACGAAGGCACTGACAACTTGAAGAGAGGAGTTTTGCAGTCCAAGGGGACGCCGGCAAGGTATATACAGTTCAAATGCACGCCTGTTGTTTGAAAAGTGCCCGTTGTCCAAAGGAAGACACACTGCTACCATGGAACAGTAAAGATATTGACATTCCAAACTAACACCTATTTTTATAATCTACTCACTCAAAATAGGTGAGTATAAAAATGCCACAGCACATTCAAGATACGGGATAAAATTAATTTTCTGTTTTAAAAGGTTACCATTATAACAAATTCAGTGTAATATAACAGTGCTCTTTCTGTTGTATTATTTTACTGATCTCTAATACCTAGGAGTATTAAATTTACACAAATTAAAAAAAATAAAAGAAAAAGTTTTGTAAATGTGACTCCTAGGATAAAGGAGACCTACACTGTAAAGTAGAATTAGTACTCTAATAAAGAGTTTCCTTAGCTTCTGCATCAGACAATATATCTTGTGAGATTAAGAATAAATTGATTTCTGTGATGAGGAATATCAAAATGTTAGATTCAAAAAAAATCTGAAGAAATCCAACTCAGTTATAAAACAGGGAAATTCACAAGGGAAGGAGACAAAGAATGGTAGGAATTTTCCAAGCTCTTGTCTGTTACACTGTTTCTTATAGTGTGGAATGATTTATTATCTATCAATCTAGTCTCATTATAAAATAACAACATTTCAAAACTATCACAGTTTAATATTGATTCCCACCACTTTGAATGACCTAAAGCCAGAATATCTGAATAAAAATCATTGATCTAATCTTCACAAATTAGCAATGTTCAATATTTCTTTTAAAATTATAAAGTGTCAGTTACATAACAACCAAATATCTACAGGAAATGGTTAAAGAAGGTGACAGAACCAGGATTCAAACCTAGAGCTATTTATATTCACAATCCTTCCTCTTAGCTGTATGCCACATAGCTTTCTTTCTCTACAATCTAATACACTGAAGCTTTGTACAGGGGCAGTATAAGCATAGCCAATGAGGTTTACCTGAGGTGTGATTATTGCTAATTGAAAACAAGTGCATTGATATAACAGTGGTACACATCAATATCCAATGTTTCACTGCCTTAAAAACGACAGTCGATCCTTCCACACAGCTATACTAAATAAAAATGAACACAGGAATAGTATGACGCATTAAGTGCTCTCAGTCAATGAAATAACTACGAGAAATATAGAACTACAGACAATGCTTTTCAATTTTTGTTTAAAAAGACACTCAAAATCTCATGGAAGAAGGCATCTCTATTAAAATGTGAACGTCTACAATGTCAGCTTCAGACAACTTTCAAAATCTTTCCGTTGGAAAGATGAAAAGAGGACATTTTAAAATAAAACCACTGCCCAGTTAATCATTTACGAAAGCAAGTGAAGTTTCCAAGAGAAGGACCCTCAAAAAAAGATATCTAGAAGATGCTGTCTGCATTGATGACACTTGGATTCTTACCCTCTGCATCTACAAGTGGTGGTTCTTGCCATCTCAGCGTTTTCACAGTACTTCATTACTGATAGGGGTGAGGTAAATGCACATGAAACCATCAACACTGAGGGAGTCTGTCACTATCCTCAGGATATAGGAAAGCTGGCAACTTGGGTATTAAGAGTTATGAAGTTTCTTCACAATGCTCAAGGGCAAAAATGCCACATTCACTTACTTTCCTAAATAAACATTAAATGTGGCTCTGTTCCTGCCTGAATTATTTTGTGGAAAAATTAAGTATCTGTTATTTTAAAGGTCCCTCTACCTTTCTTCAGTAATTATAAAACCCTAGAGGTTTGGAATTCAGAGAAATGGAAGGGACTTTTGTTTCTGATATAGTGCTGCCATCTTTGAGATGGCCAGCACTCAAGCCTTCCTGGGCCACTTAAATCAAACGGCTCCAGAGTTCATGGCACTGCTTTCCCTGCAGAATGGTTACCAATCGTATTTACTGATTTAGTGCTTGAAAGCCATGTATTGATCACATGGACAAAAAAATAATAATTTTAATTTTCAGTTGCTGTATAGTTTTATGTGTTTTTAAAATTATTATTTTAATTATTATTTGTTAAAAATAAAACTAAATTTACATTTTGGTTTGATTTTTAACAAGTAATAATTTGGTAGTTTTTGAAATGCAATTATTTTTAAAAGCATTCTTGGGAAAATGCATCTCTTAATAAATTTTTTATTATAAATTCATTTATCCATAGATAAATCTTGCTTACTGTTAGAAGGTGACCATCAGATTCTATATTTCTATATTCTCATTTTTAGAGATTTAAGCTCTGAGAAATCTTATTCTCAGAAATAAGGAGATGAGAGAAGAGGCTTTTTTATGTCACTCAGTTCTTTGAATTCCTTCAAAGAACTATGACAAAAATTGCAGAGTAATTCATCATAAAAACTGATTTATAATCATGTGTCCACTGACAACTCAATTAGATATTTCTTCAAGTTTTTGAAAGAATTCAATATAAAAACATAAAAAATTTATTTGTCAAAGGTTTTGTTATCTAGCTATTGGAGTCATCTACTTTTTAAAATAGAGGTGAATGTTTTGAATTGTCCCCTTTGTTTTGCATCCTGGAGATTTCAACACCCAAAGACAAAGCATCAGAGTCAAGTTCAAGAAGGTTGAGAAGTACACTTCTCTTTTGAAAATGAAACCTTGTGGGAGAAAGGTTTTTTTTTAAAAGGAAAAAATGGAAAGAGGAACAACAAGAATTAGGAAACAGTTATTCGAATGTGACACCTGAAAACTGGTTAAAATTATTTGCTTGGTCAGAATGCTCTTCATAGTTTTCTCTTAATCCCAGGGGTTAGCAGACCTCAGATTGAAATTAGGAGCCTAAATGGCAAATAAAACCATTCAACCAACCAAGTCAGTTTTATTTTCTGTAAAGTAAAATCTCCAAATTCATTTTAAAATTCAATTTAATGTCTTTTGAAGTGTCCCTATAGCAATCATCTCAATTTAATGCATTTTGAAGTGTCCTTATAACAATCATCTCAACTCTGAATTCTAATTTTAAGATAGATATGTAGATAGTCACATTAAGAGATAGTTACATCAATCTCTGGGTTGCATTGTAGTAACTGAACACAACACTGAAGACTTGACTAGTGGTGGAACTAGGTCCCATCTCACAGGTCACCCAGAAACAATTTCATAAAGGAAAGCCTATGGGGGAAAAGAAATACATAAGGGAAGCATTGCAGACCAAGGGAGATGGAGTCCTTCTGAAAGGTCAAGTAATTTTTGTCTTAATACACAATTTAATTTCTCTACCTTTTCTATACTTTGCAGGCTATAAGGACAATCATTCTTCAGAGCAGAGGACAACCATGCAAAATCATTAAAGTGATATGCTTGTGAGGTAAGTCCTTCCTCACTTGATATGGTTAGTAGGTACTAAAAAAAAAAGTCCCTTCTATTCTAATACTATTCTAATACTATCTCTATAAATGCCCATTTTTTCTCTGTTGTGCTCTCTCTAGCTCTTTTGTTTCTCTCTTTTTCTGCCTCAGGCTAGGATGCATGTTCCAGTTATAAGAATTAACTCAACAATCCAGGCAGATTGAGTGTTCCGAAGTAATAGCGTATCCAAAACAAGATTACCTTTCTTTTTTCCAAGGTAGAAACTATTAATTAAAAGTGTGCCACTTAAGACAGGTCTGACTGGACAAGATGAGAGTTTGAATCACTATCAGATATATGTTTGGTTGTATTTCAACCTTGAGGGAGAAAAAAAAAAATCAGGTTAAGATTAATGCATCTTTGCTAATAATATGACATGTAAATCACAAAACAACCTCATAAGTAGTAATAGCATGGGTTTAAATATACCCTGTCACCTTGGAGAAATAATGTTTTTATCATATAGGGAACCCATAAGATAGTACAAAATGGAAAAGGACAATAAATAAGCAAAGCAGAAGCCTCTACTAATTTAGTAGCGACCACAGGTTTTCAACACAAAGGGGGCATTCTTTGGTAACATGGTTCAAAAGAATTTTTATTTAGGTAGAAAATAAAAGCTTCGCATAATTAGGTGCATTTAGTTTAACGGTTGTTGCAAAGTCTCCTTTTTTTTTTTTTAAATGAAGCCTTCTTTATTTATTTATTTTTGGCTGTGTTGGGTCTTCGTTTCTGTGCGAGGGCTTTCTCTAGTTGTGGCGAGCGGGGGCCACTCTTCATCGCGGTGCTCGGGCCTCTCACTGTCGCAGCCTCTCTCGTTGCGGAGCACAGGCTCCAGACGCGCAGGCTCAGTAGTTGTGGCTCACGGGCCCAGTTGCTCCGCGGCGTGTGGGATCTTCCCAGACCAGGGCTCGAACCCATGTCCCCTGCATTGGCAGGCAGATTCTCAACCACTGCGCCACCAGGGAAGCCCGCAAAGTCTCCTTAATGGCGGTGAAAATAAAGAAAACCTCCCAAATGAGAACAAGTAAAAGATATTTATCAGAGTTTGATATAGCAAGAGAATAGCCACCAACACTTGCATTTCACAGAGACTACATGGCAGGCAGAGAGTGGAAAATGTTTATAGTGGAAAGAAAAGAAAGCTTCACATGTGACCTGATTGGAGATGTTGGCACAGGGAATCTGGGGGTGGGCTGACCAGAGTGGGGCATCCTGCGTGACTGTTTAGGGCTCATAATTGGCTTTTTGTGGTTGGGCCTAAGTTGGAGCTGGAGGGCAAAGATCAGGGAAGCTGTCAGTTATCAACTAGTTCCTTACTATTTGGGGCCAAATGCTGCAGAGGTTGTGGTTTAAACTGATTGCTGCAGAGGTTCTGTGTCAGTGTTCTATTTTTACACATGAGATGGCCATTGTCCATTCATACAGTCACTGTTATAGTATAAGAGCAGAAACTACTTCAGGGTTCCAGGTAATAAGGATTTAGTAAGTTGTACAGTGCTTAACCTCTGCTTTCTGGATGTGGTGATTGGCCTAAATAAGCGTTTTGCATTCAAGTTCAAGCTGTGTGGAACATATTATTCCAACTCCGAGGAGGCTAAACTGGGAACCAGAGTCCTTCAATAATGTATTTGAACTTACAACGAAGAGAGAGCAAGACTCAATTGGGAATATAGGGAATGTACAACTTGGACTTGACAACAATTCCACCTCTACAGCTGTGCCAGACACCAGTCTGAGAAATAAGGTGGAGAACCAGGGGAGGGTAGAGATGGGAAATCAGTAGGAGTATATAAAAATGGAAAAGTCTACGTTTCTGAAACATAAAGTCAAGCAGTACCCCTGCCTTTCTTGAAATTTTGCACAAGAACTAGTTAATTCCCTTGTTTGCCAAAGTGTTTTTGTGTCATCTTTTGCAGTCTAATGAATCTTGATTATTACTCGTTAAGAGTTTATGAAATTCCTGTTATGGATGAGGCACTGTGGCCCACAGTACTGTGTTCTCTGATATTTGGCTCTTTTCTCTTCGAGGCACATGGAGACTGTACTTCCGACACCACCAATTCCTTGCGCACTTAGGAAGAATCACGTGGCTCTGGGGCAATGACATATTATTAGAAGCGACAGATGTCACTTCTGAGCTTAGATATTTAAATGCTGAAGGAATTATTTCATCTCTTCTCTGTCTTCTGACACTGGATATTATGGAAGTGGCCTCATGTCACCTAAGTGACACTGGGTGATTGATCAGTAATGAAGCTGAAAGGTCACCAAACACTGTAAGTGAAGACAGATTAGAGTTTGGACTTTATCCTGGGGGCATGCAATATTCAACAGGTATTTCTGATTATATATTCTGTTCAAAGCAATGTGCTAGTGAGAATAGAAAGTAATTACACTCTTGTAAGCAGGGAGTTGACATGGTCAAATGTGTGTTTGTGAAGGATCACCCTGGCTGCCTTGTGCAAAATAGATCAGAGAGGAAAGTGAGTGCAAAGGAGAGACCAGTTAAAGAGCTCAGTCTTTGCATGAGACAGAAGAAGTGGGTGTACTTCCCTTAACTACATTTTCATACAAAACAACCGAATATTCCCTGGGTTTTGATATGTGGAGGAGTGAAAGAGAAAAAGAATACTGGTCCCTAAAAATCAGGAAGTTTATAATTTAAAGAATAGCTATGTGCCAGCTGCTTATAATTTATTTTCATGCTTGAGAATGCCTTCCATAATAAGCACATTCTGGCAAAGCATAAAATAAATAAACTGAAATAGAATAAAACCTATTAGATGTTAGAATTGTAGCACCAGATAATCACATCACTACAAAATATGAATATACAATTTTATATATACAAACACATTAAGTTGAAAGAAACTTTAACTGAATTTCGGTAAATTAATCAATAAAACATGTTTTTGTATACAGCATTTTTTTGGCATACTGAGTGTTCTTAATCTTTAAAGCACATGAGTATAATACCTCAGGAAAGACCTGTTCTCCACACATTTCCTGTATAAAGTACAGAAGAAATAATAAAGAGCCAGTGTGTCTTTCTCTGCCGTGTGATGTTGGCATACATAAATAAGCTTCTTTGTGCATAAAATAAAAGGAGTGGGACCAAAGTTTCTGATTTTTACAGTGTTTTATTCTTTCTTTAAAAAAATAGCCAGATCGAGGGGAAAGCCATTTAGGAGAAATAATTGTCTTCTAACAGCCAGCTTGCAGAAACTAAAACACATAGCAATGATGTAAAAAAAAGTTGTTTTGACACTTTGGTAAATGAAAGTGTAAGATACATAGGAATATATTAGAGGTGCATGCATATCTGTGGCCCGTGAAAATTGCTGATTATAAAGGAGAGGGTTAATGATCTCTAATTGTGCTGTAATCTGAGTGCAGTATAATAGTAATGAAGATAACAGATTTGTGTGTTAACATGAAAAATATTAGAGGGGTGGATCCACAATGTTTGGGGTAATTAATTCTACCCTTCACTCCCTATAAACATATCCATATATAAACTGAATTAGATTCGAAAGAGAATCCAAAGAACCAAAAATAGTCTCTGAACAAGCTTAATATTGTATGGGAGATTAAATTACTATTTTTGATGTTCTCTGTGACTGTCTCATTTAGTTTCTATTGTGTTTGCTTTTTATTCTAAGGTGTTTTTTTAAATGAATTGAATAATGCATAAAAATCTGCAGACCTACGCAGAAAGTTTGGATGCAGTGCCATTTAGAGTTTGATCTCACAGCAAATCCTAATAGATTTCTGGTGGTATCTGTATCTATATCTATATCTCTATATATTTTGTTGTTGTTGTTGTTGCTGTTTAGAGCTCTGAGTGTGTGTGTGTGTGTGCATTAATCTTAGTCTTTCCACTTCAAGGAAAAATATTAGACAATTGACATAGTAGATATTTTGCATCTAGTGTCAACCTGCTTCTATTTAAACTAAAAGAGAAATCAAATTGCTTGTGAGAATGGTAGAAGCATGTTGTTTAAGGGCAAGCTACTAAGAAATGGATAAAGGCATTTAGAGGTGAATAATAGAACTGTAAATTAGGAAGTAGAAGATAAAATTATTCACCTCTGTTTCTAAAAGCAGATGATGCCCTTTTCACAGTTCTAAAACCCTTCAAAGCAGCAATGATCTCATTGTTTGTCTTATTATTCACTATCAACATACTTAGATTACTGTTCTGCAAAATTATTTTGCTTGGGCGACTTTAACAAGTACCAGAAACTTACAGTTCACCTCTATAATTATCACAGCATTCCCGGGAATCATTACAAACCAAACCCAAAAAAAGTTAAACTTGAAACGTTGTTTGTGAAAGGACTTTAAATTTTATTTGCTTTTAATGCAAGGCATGGTGGTCTGTCTCTGCCTGTGTGTGTCCTCTGTACTTACCAATGTCAACAGTATGTCCAAATTTGTGGAGAGACCAGACACTGATACCACCTGGGCAAAACAAGTAATTCTTAGTTATTCAAATTTACAGAAGAAAAGAAGCACATACATGTTCATGGCAAAACGATGAATGTTTCAAGGACCTGGATACCAGTATCCTTGTCAGGGGAGCCCCCAAGGCAGATTGTAATTTCTGAGGAAGGGAGGGGTTCCTCACACCTCAGGAAGCTCCATACCCCAATCAAAGTGCATCTTTCCACTCATGGCTTGAACGACTCTTCTTTTAGTCTCGTCTGGACATATGCCAGAGACTAGCTTATCTAGGCCTGGTGCACTTCACTTATCATGATTATGCAATATGCGATTTGTCTAAAGGGTACAGTATAGGTCAGTGCTTTTAGGCGTAACGGAAGGTTTTATTAATCATCCTCAGCCCCTATGGGATAAGTCATTCTCCCTGAAGTTTATATGTGTACTTAGAGCTAGAACAGAACTTCGAAACTAGAATAAGGGTCACTTAGCCCGATGTCTTTGGAAGCTCATGAGATCAACTCTGAATGCTACACTGCGCCCCTTGGAATAGCTTTATACATCAGTAAGGTCAGAGTTTACCACCACCGGTTCCACTCCCACGCCTCTTCCTTTCATTCTGAATTTGAATAGAGGAAAATGTAGAGTTATTTGTTAGTCTCCTGTAAAAGCTTGGGTAACATTAGTTGCTTTAACACATGATCCTCAAGGTTAAATAAGATTAAAGGTTAAACTTGATTTCTTGACAGCATTGAAATGAAGATATTCCCGGTCAGTGGGTGGCTTTCTTCACATGGTAGTTCAGGAACTCAAGGTCTCCTTTCTTATAGCTCCAGTGATCTGTAGTGTCTTGGATCTCTCTATTTTCAAAAGACAAATGTGAAAAGAACTGGAGGATCAGGGTGAGATTTATATGGTCCAGCCCTGGAAGTGGTGCATGTTAATTTGGACTCAGTCATATGGGAATGTAGTCAAGCTATGTACCCAGGAAAAAGAATTTTAGTGAACAGCTATGAACCTCTGCCTCAGCTTTTCAAATCCAGCTTTGTGGAATGTAGACCTAGTGGGAGACAACATAGACCTTATTCTCTATATTGTATTGTGTAAAGGGTCTCACAATACAGTTTTTGTTGTTGTTATTAACATATGTGACTTTGCCTATTACAATGTCCCATATACTTGTAGGTTTCTTGGACCAATGATCTTCAAAATGGGGGTGGAATTGGGGGCGGGAGGAAGTGATTACAAACATATCCAGAAAAACTCAGACTTAAGTCTTCTAATAAAGTATGCTTACATGAATATGAAGAAGAGATGGTAACAGGCCCTTAGGACCTATAAGACACTTTCTATAATCCATCTCCCTACCTGTGTTTACTATCCTTACCCATCTCTCTCTATATCAATTTTATCTTATATTAGGTGTTCTCATATACAAAGAAATACTACAAAATGTTCAATTATCTAACAAAAATTATAGAACCTACAAAATATCTACATCTGATTAATATGTTATTTCCCATTTAAAAATTAATCATATTATTTTATCAAGATTTATTAAATGAGTCAGTATTAATTCTATTTTTTTCCCTTTCTATTTGCCATCTTCCCCTAGTCATTGTTTACCATGCTTACCATGTTGTGTAGTGGCTAGAGTTCACTTTCCCATTATAGACTCTACTATTTATCAGTGTTCTATAATTTCATTAAATATCATTCATGTAAATCATGAGCCTATAATTACAACTTGTTCTTTTCTGTTTGTTAAAGCTAAAGGGTGATGCACAAATAACAGAGATCTAGATGATAATTTCCCAATTCTTCCTGAGTGTTTCTTTCTTGTTTGATATGTTATACATCACTTGTTACTAGGAGTGTACTTTTGGGCACACCATAGGGAATGAATTTTATAAAAACAGTGCCCTCTTGGAGTTGAGTAATGTGAGAGACTTGTACATTGCTATAAGAAAATACACTAAAATGCAGTAGCTTATATAAAATTGTTAATTTCTCTTTACTTAGGTAGTCAACTGGTAAGAAGTATACTCTTATATGGCTGTCCTCCTAAAAATGTATATTTTCATCCTTGGTCCTTCGATACTTAGGATATTGGCCACAGCTGCACGGCCAAAAATTGACAATTTTTTTCTGTAAGATCTCTATTCTATTTTACTCATGACAGAAACTACAGTTCATCTGAGGAAAAAATGACAGTACTGAGATAGGAGGCTCATTTCCAATTGAACGCGTTTTTGATCCCACCCCTGGATTATTTTTACATTATGAATTAGCAAACCCAAACCAATGAGTTATATAAAATATGGGCAGAGCTATATTAACCTGGAGAATTTTAGCACTTATAAAATACATATCAGTTCCTATTATAATGTCCCAACCTGTTCTATATGCCCTAAAGTGTGTCCAGATGCATACTTTTCTCACATGTGATTGTAAAATCTCTAGCCCTTGACTTCACCCAGTGACCCATGTAGTGAGAAGTTTGGAAATTAGCATTTAGTTGTATAAGAACTATATGAAATAACTGTGGCTGAACAGTCTTGCTGTAGACTGTATACAGTGTAGCCTAAATGTATTTGCTGCAAAGGACCCGTCATTTCTTGCATGATATAAATCTAAAATTATTTATTTATTTTGCTGTTTAATAATGCTTTTTTTTTTTAATTTTTTTTATTGATATATTTATTTTTGGCTGTGTTGGGTCTTCGTTTCTGTGCGAGGGCTTTCTCTAGTTGTGGCGAGCGGGGGCCACTCTTCATCGCGGTGCGCGGGCCTCTCACTATCGCGGCCTCTCTTGCTGCAGGGCACAGGCTCTAGACGCCCAGGCTCAGTAATTGTGGCTCACGGGCCTAGTTGCTTCGCGGCATGTGGGATCTTCCCGGACCAGGGCTCGAATCCGTGTCCCCTGCATTGTCAGGCAGACTCTCAACCACTGCGCCACCAGGGAAGCCCCAATAATGCTTTAAAAAAAAAAAAAAAAAGAAATAAACCTTCGGCAGTAATGAGTTTAAAATGTGATGTTAATAAAAAATTACCTCAATGTTGATAAGAAGTCTGTAATTTGCAAAGCCTGAGGGCTGTATGTAGCGTTGTCACAAATCCTATGGAGTTAGATGCATCAACATCTTTTAAAAAAAGAAAGAAAAGAGAGAAAAAGGAATGGCATGAAGCCCAGAGAAAAGATGTTTCCAACAGTCCCATGATTATATTCAGAGGACAGAGCATCTACCCCAAACAAAGGTAATATTGGCTAGTTTCAGGAGACCGAAGAGAAGGAGTGCAGTTTTCCCCAGACACCCCATCATAAATCAATTTTGTGTTCAATGTTCACCTCACAGTTTCACAAAGATCATCACCATCATCAGAATTCCAAGGATCTCTACCCTCCATGGGGGATGGTTCTTACCCCTTAGATACTACTGAGAAACTTAAGAGACAGAGAAGAGAGGGAGAGTAAGATACAATTAAACTCCTTTGTTTAGAGGAGCCTAGGTTCTGACTTTGATTTTGCTGCTAAAATAGCCCTGGGGAAAAATTTCTTGAAAGAATAAAAATGATCAATTTCGGTTTCAAATTTTGTAACTCGCAATAAATCTATTTTCTTGTCTCACTTCTGGTATTTTTCACAATCAAGGTATAAAACACATTAATGTTTTATCACAAATAATGACTGTGAGATTATGTTTGAGTTTGGGGATTTCAAAGTCATTTTATAAGAATTAGTTCAGTTGTTACACATTTTGTCTGGAAAGTCTAAGTAATATCATTAAAAGGCCAGTTTAACTGCTTTGAAAAAATGTGTTTGATATGATATTCAATCTTTCCGACTTCACATTTCATTCTCTGTACATCATCTTCTACAATGACCCACTTCTTTCTTTCTGAATTCCCTCCCTTAGATTCCAGAGCATCAAGACTTTGACCCTTTAAAATCTATGGGTAGCATGTAATTACCTATACAGTCATGAAAATATATTAAATGTCTAACTGGAATCTAACTTAATCTTGAAAACACATATAAGCCCTATCAGGAATAGGTTCTGAATTTGGAGGACAACAGTAAAACAAGCAAAGAAACACTGACTAAGAGGTTCTTGCTAGTCCTAGAATTATGGCAGAGATCAGGAATGCTGAGGGCCAAAGAAAGCTTGAGAAAAGTGATTTTTGAACTGAGTCTTGAAGACTGATGAGATTATGGTCAGGCAGTTATGAAAACCACCCTTTTATGTTGAACTGTTCCCTTAACTCCTGGGTTATAAATGCTGTTTTTTACTACCTCCAACATTTCCATTCCAGCTGTAATAGGTACATACTAACAGCATGCAAAATGCTAAGGAAAAGGGTCCATGATGTCTTAGAGTTGAGAATTAGGGGTATAAGACTTGAGGGAGGGCTTCCCTGGTGGCGCAGTGGTTGAGAATCTGCCTGCTAATGCAGGGGACACGGGTTCGAGCCCTGGTCTGGGAGGATCCCACATGCCGCGGAGCAACTAGGCCCGTGAGCCACGATTACTGAGCCTGCGCGTCTGGAGCCTGTGCTCCGCAACAAGAGAGGCCGCGATGGTGAGAGACCCGCGCACCGCGATGAAGAGTGGCCCCCGCTTGCCACAACGAGAAGAAAGCCCTCGCATAGAAACGAAGACCCAACACAGCCATAAATAAATAAATAAATAAATAAATTTAAAAAAAAAAAAAAAAAAGACTTGAGGGAGGGATCACTGAATAGAATTTTGTCCACCAATCTGATATTTTTTATGTTTTAGGAAAAGTTGGATGTACTTTACCACAACTATTGGTGGGTCATTTGAAAAGGCAAACGAAGGCAATTAAATGTTGTTTATGTGACAGCTCCCAAGTATGCAGGCAATATACCTGCCAGTTTTTCTCCTGTCTGGAGGAAGTGTTCAATGGGGACTTGGTTATGGGGGATGGCATAACTTATATGGGTTCGTATGAGAGCTCCACAGTCTAAGTACTACTCTGTTGGCTTCCCTTTAAATTGATTTCTCTTACATCAAAATAATGTAAATATGGGGAACTACTCTCAAAGTTAGAAGGTACTTGCAACCCTCTTCTTGGATCCTGCACAGGGAGGGGAGTTCTCCGGGGAGCTGTGAAAGTAGCCTGTGGTACTCCTTAAGGGAGCAGATCAGGCTAAATCTTACAATTTCCAGAAATATATTGTTAAATGAATAGTAAATCAGAAACTTTGCTAAAACAATTGATAGCTCCATTAAAAGTGAAGAGGATTTTTTTAAAAAAATATGTATTCTAAATAATCATGCAGGGAGTTAGTGGTATTTCTTTAAAAATAATCATGGGCATTAGAACTGTTAGATCCCAAATTGAAAGAATTTTAATCTATATGGAAATAGATGGAACACAAATGCTGCACGCTACTTTCGTTATCATCGGTACATATCACTAAAAGAAATAAAACATCACACTAAAACAATTCACAGAATATTAAATGGGAGGTTAATAATTGCTATTTTTTAATATAGAGGAAGAGAAATGTTTAATAATTAGTCAAAATTTAGTGATGAGCTAAATGGTGAAAAATCAAGGACAGACAGAATATATGACTTATATAAAATAATAAAGGGCAGAGGTTTTTTTGGTAGTGCCTTGTTTATTTCCTTTATCAGTGCATTTTAAATGAAATTATTAAAAATAAGGACTATAACTGAGATTGTTTTCAAAACCTAATTATACCAGAAATATAATTGGTAACAGAGAAATTGAATGTATAAAGAGTGAATTCGGGGCTTCCCTGGTGGCGCAGTGGTTGAGAATCTGCCTGACAATGCAGGGGACACGGGTTCGAGCCCTGGTCTGGGAAGATCCCACATGCCACGGAGCGACTAGGCCCGTGAGCCACAATTGCTGAGCCTGCGCGTCTGGAGCCTGTGCTCCGCAACAAGAGAGGCCGCGATAGTGAGAGGCCCGTGCACCGCGATGAAGAGTGGCCCCCGCTTGCCACAACTGGAGAAAGCCCTCGCACAGAAACTAAGACCCAACACAGCCATAAATAAATAAATAAATAAATAAATAAATAAATAAATAAATAAATAAATAAATAAATAAATAAATAAATAAATAAATAAATAAATAAATAAATAAATAAATAAATAAATAAATAAATAAATAAATAAATAAAATTTAAAAAAAAAAGAAAAGGAGACATAAATTAAAAAAAAAAAAGAGTGAATTCTGTGAATATATAGAGGGTGAATTCTATACTGTCTTGTTATTAATACTGAGGAAATAATGGACATTTTCTGTGATGATTTGGCTAGACAAGAAAGTGTCATCATTTTGAAAATGTATACACATTGTTTATAGAAGCCTAGAATATAAAGACAGCGGCCTCAATATATATCTGATTGCAATGAACCATAAAATCCAATAGTAACCTTGTTAAAAAGCCTGTGGATTCAATTCAGTTTTGCTAGATTGTGAGTCAAGTAGTAAGGGAGAGAGATTTTATTAAATATCCCTCAATATAAAATAAAACTTCATTACCTCATAAAACACTGTATTTAGTTTCATTCCCATTTTTATAATAAAACACGTGATGTGTCTCCTTTCACAGGTAAAATCTAATGAATGACAATGAAAAAGTATTAACTTGAGTCATGGTAAAAGTAGAAGTGCCACGGATACTATATTATCTGAATTAAAAGAATTCCAATTTGTTTATTTTTGTGTGCCTATATATATATAGTGAATTTTTAATATAGCAAGAAAATGGAACCACTTATTTACACTGGATCATCAGAGGAGTTAAGCTAAGGATCTGAGATGTAATAGATAAAAAGTTTTCCAAAAGTTAGGAATTATAAAATAGTTGAATGCCTTTCATCTGAAAACGTTTCAAAATAACTTGTAAAGACCGAGAACGAATTTCAACTCACAATCTATTGAATAGAGTAAAGCCAATATGAAAGTTAAAGAAGAAACCTGTTTCCCCTTCTTAGCATTAGATCATGAGTTATTGCAAACTGAATCTTGATTATCAATTATTGATCAAAAATACTGAAGATCCAGAGTTCATATATTATCAAGTTATTTGAATGCTATGAATATCTTCACAATGAAAAGATTACTTACGTTATTTATGTGAATTTAAATATTCTTCCACATAAATAATGTATTCTCTCAGTGAAGAACAGTGAACTACTGCTTTTGGTTTTGTGTATGAATTAAAGCTTAAGAAATTTTCATGAAACACTGTACTATGTAACAATGCAACATTATATAATTTCTGTTCTTTCTTTGCCTTTCAGTTTAACTATCATTGCTGCATTGTTCTTTACTGATTATATTATTTTATCAACTAAATGACCTAGTTTATTGAAACCTAGAAGAATATTGAACAACTGTTAACTTAACCTCTCTAGGTCATTTCACAGGCATTAGCTTCTAACCTATTTGTTTCTGCATACTCTACATATTTAATATCTATGAATTTCCTTCTCATAATATTTGTTCACTCATCCACATCATTAATAATGTTATTAAGTGAGGACAAACCCAACACCAGTACTCCCTTCCACCTTGAAATATCCTGCTGATGTAGAGGTTGTGTGTGATTGAATTCTTGTTAGTTCTTTAAGGATTATTAATGTGGGATTAGCCTTTCAACAATAGTACATATTTAAGAAAAACTGGGTTAATGCACAATAGGGAAATGGTTTTCAAAAAAGTACCTGAAAAAAGCAGGTTTGGGTCCAGAGTGGGCACACTGCAGGAGGGTTTTAGTTTTTTAGATGAGGGGAAAGAATACTAGTGAAAGCTGAAGCAAGAGGGACAAAAACAAAACAGAACAAAACCCTCTGTCTTTGCAGATTTATTAAGAATCACTTCTGAGGCATTTTCAGTTTTTTAGGCTCTAAAATGATGCTTCCTTGAGCTTTGTTTAAATTGATAATAGGTCAGTTTCCTTTCAAGTACAGGAATAGGAATCTTTCATTTGAAAGAGATATTTTAATTTATAATCTATTTTCTAACAGGAAATCAATTTTCCCATCATTGAAGTCAGTATATACAATTTGTAAGCAAAATTTTTTAGTTTATTTTTCTATTCTTCTTAAATCTGGTCTATTTAAAATTGCTTAGGTATATGTTTTTCATACTAATAGTGCAATGGAAACTAGTGCAAATTAAACAAGGGATTTTACTTTTTCTGCATTTAAATTAAAATGAAGACAAAAGTCTGGCATTTATTTTTAGGGAATATGATAAGCTTCATAAAACACAGTCTATTTCAATAAAAATATTATCCCCAAGCAACAAGAATAAGCAAGGAATAATATACACTCTTTAAATATAATGGAAAACAAAGGCACAAACTTTAAGAGATTACCTTATTTTTCTTTCTAGCAAGAATTTTTCAAAAAACATCCATTAGTCTAAAAAGGGTACTATTTACAAAAAATCAGTTTCCCTATATTTTGTTATTAAATTATCCTCTACTCTTTCTAGCCATTTGCTAAGCATGCAAAACTGACAAAACAGAAGAGTAGTAGGACATGGATAACTCAAAACAAATCAACTACATAGCAACTAAGAAATAGTAACATCTAATGACAGAAACCACTACTCAACTGACAGTTAAAAAGGAAACTAAGGGAAACTATGTTTTAAATAAAAGGAGTATTCATACAAATACATATGTATTCTTTATGTTTTTTATGAAAATGATCAAATTGAAGAATTTGGTTAATAACTTATTGATTAAAATATCTATGTTTTCCATTTCACTTTGTTTCAAGGTTTCATCCAGCTATAAGCCTTATAATTAAAGTCCAGTTTTCCATGCCAGTATGCCACTTTTCTGCAAAAGTGTGTGTTCCTCTTTTTTAAACAGATTTATCTGCTTGGTTTTTATAGATAAATGTTAGAAAGAAGAAGAAATATTTTGAAAAATCAAGATTGAGAGACATGTGAGGGATTTATACATAGTATTTATATCAAAGATCTAGCATTCAAGATTATAAACCCAGCCTTTTTTTAAATTGAAAGTTCTCTACTTACGATGTATTGTATAATGTACTGAGGTAAGTTTCATTCACTACCATAAGTTAAATTCATTACGATGCATATTGTAATTCCTATATAAAATACAGATTTGTAAAATAAAAACCACAAAACAAAACAAAACAAAACCCAGCTATGAATAATAAGACAGTAGTGGATATTAAATAGAATTATAAAGATAATTACTACAAATGAAGAGAGAAAAAGAATAATAGAAGAAAAATTGGATGGGGTAAAAAGAAAATAACAAGATGATAGATTTTACTCCATTCATATCTATAAATACATTAAATTCTAATAATAAGCAGAGCATTTCAAAGACAGAAATTGTCATGTTGTATTAAAAGAAAGAACCAACTATATGTTATGTATAAGAAACATAATTTTAAAATATATAACAAAATAAAAGAATAGAATATAATAAAAGGATGGAAACATTAGTCAAAATAAACTAGCAGCCAATCACCCCAGGGCAAAGCAAACTCTAAAAGGAGCTTTCTTTGACTTACAAGAAATTAGTGAGCTCTATATTTACTCAGAAAATTTCCTTGATGACTCTTTTTGGAGCAGAAAGGACCTGAGAGTGATATGACCCGCCCTTCTGGCAAGGGAAGAATTTCTCTTTGTGCCAAGATAAGAGGAGGGGGAAGAGGAGGGGGATGGTGAGATGGGTTTACTTATTACCACTAGCACAAGTGATGATACACGGACCTCCCCTGGGCATCCCCACGTCTTCCCTAACTCCCACCGGTAGCTAGCATGAGATGCTGGGAGTGTGTTGCCAGAGGAGGGACCGATTTGTGCAGGGCGAATGCAGAACAGAATAGGCGGTGGGTCTGTGCAGAAGCAGAGAGAAACAGGAGGAAGTGGTCTCTAGAATTCTCAGAAATCAAGGGGAGAACTTTGGGTTATCATAGCTTATGGTTCTGGGAATCCATCCACATTGAAACAAATCCCTGGGAAGGGGGCAGGGAGACACCAGCCCATGTTTGGGTTATGTCAATTGTTAAATTCATGGTTATTTTGAAGCATGGTAGGCAGGTAAATTATATACAGTTAGGGATCTGACCCAGTTTAGGGGTGGAGATCAGAAAAGGCTTTAGCCGAAATGCAATGAAGGGAGTAAGAGCTGAATCAGGGCAGGACCAGGGAGAGGTGATCAAAGCAGAGGGGGCACATGCAGATCCCAGTGCAGTGGAGGTAGGAAGAGAAAGGTCCATTCTAAGAACTCTGAACATAAACACAGAAACGTACAGCTTGCCTCTTCGCCTACACACATCTCCTCCCATTGTACAAATCAGGTTAGATGGAAGGACAGATACATCTGTCCTCAAGCTGGGGGTTATGTTAATAAAAGATGAAATAGATTTCAGAACAAGGAAAATTACTAATAGGGATAAAAGGATATATTTCATAATTATAAAGTGGTCAATTCATTGGAAATATACCTCGATTCTAAATGTGTATGCATCTAACAATAATCCATAAAATGCAATAAGAAAAACCTGTTAGACATGAAAAAAACATAGAAAAATTCACAATTGTAATAGAAAAATTCAAAACACTTCTCTCAGTAATTGACAAAAATGTAGAACAAATATCTGTAATTAAATAAATTTGGACAATATTCTCAAATAATTTATCTAATCAAAATTTATACAGTATTCCAGCTAACAGCAGAGTACATATTATTTTAAAGTGCACATAAAAGTTTTTCCAAGATAAATCACATTCTGAGCCATAAAACAAACCTAAGATAAATAAAGAAATAAAAATATTTAAAATCATACAAAGGGTATTCCCTGACTGTAGTGGTATCAAAATAGAAAAAAATAAGACAAATACTGAGAAAATATTCAAATGTTTGGAAATTAAATGAAGCACTTTTAAATACAGTAATGCATAGGTTCAAGAAGAAATCCAGCAGGACATTTGAAATTGTTGTGAATTAAATAAATGTTAAACCACAACATGTAGAAATGCATGGGCTGAAGCTAAATCTATAACCACATAAGAATTTTAAGATCAAATGCTCATATTAAAAGAGTAAAAATATTGCAAATCAATGTTCTAGTTATCCACCTACAGAACCTATGAAAACAAGTTCAAATAGAAGTGAAAGCAAGGGTATGTAGCCAAAAGAATTTGAAGCAAGATCTCAAAGAGATATTTGCATATCCCCATCTTCTTATTGAATGAAATTGTTTCATTAGCTGATTTTTCTTGTTCGTTTAGCCCAATGACCTTTTTGCTCAACAAAATTCCCAGGCTTACTCGTGCCTCACACGCTTTGTACTGCTACTTCCTTTTATTTAAAGATTGCACCCACATATTCATTCTGCTGACAACATTCCCAACTCCATATTCAGGGGTATCATGTTAATATCTTGAAATCAGCCATGGTGGGAGTATTGGAAATCAGCAAAGACTATACATCAATGCTTTGTTATTTGGAGCACTAGTTTACAACACCCCTGCCTAGTAACTATCACTTAGCCTGGTTTATCAAATCACTTGTGAAAATACAGAATTACATTGCTTATTATTTTTAAATCAGGGCATGTATTTTTTAAAACCTTCTCTATTTAGATAAATCTTTGGGATAATTTTATGTGTATCCCAAGCAAGCCAAAACAATAGAGCATAGCATTTAATAGCTAATTTTGAGGTGACAGGGATGACCTCTTGTGGAGACATATTGGAGTTCTCAGAACAATGAGATTCGAATTGGATCGTAGATTAAACAATTTTTAAAACACCTCTCAACAGGAGGTGAATTTTCCTATATTGCTTTTGGCCTTACAATATGCATTAAGCTTTAGCTTTCTGGCTTTTGTTATTGTTTTTCATAAATGTAGCTCTAAAAATGGCAAACTCTTGATCAATATACTAGGGTGTTTGAGGTCATATTTTAATTGCTTACCCCGGTTAATTTCTTGAATCCTTAGTGTCTGAAATCTTGATGTTGTAATAAAGTCACACATCTAATGATTTAAACAACTCAAGTTTTAAATAGAAATTTCTTTTAATTTTAGATTTTTTTCTATCTTATGGTGATAAAGTAATTACTGGAAAATCGTGTTCCAAAAATATCATTCAGTCCAGATTCCTGATCGAAACTATTGTAAAAGGGAAATTTTCTTAGTTGTGTCAATGTAAAAAGTAGTCTTCCCACACACAATGATGGACATTCCATTTTCCTGAGATAGCTAATTTATACTAATGTAACCCAAGAATAAAATCTTATGTAGAATACATACCTGCAAGCAGCACATGAAATATGTGGTATGCTGAGACAGACAGACACTCCTATAAGACATTGATTTATTGCTGGGAAAATGTCTATCTGGTATTTAGTTACACAGAGCTGAACATAACTGATTATTTGGTTAACTGTACAAGTTTTGGTGTCAGTAAAAGTGGAATTTCAAACCGTATCTTACTAACAGCTTGATTTGGGGCAAGATGATAATCTTTGAGTCATGGTTTCCTCATTAGAAAATCAGAGATCACAGTAGTAATTTAGGGTATTTTTGTGAAGTTTATATTATTGAATTAAGCATTTTATAAACTTGCCAAGAAGCTCTTCAGGCCTTAAAAAATAGTACTTATGTGTGATTTTACTTTCTGAAACAAAAAACTTAAAGACACAACTTTTGATTTTCTTGTTTTTTGTATTAATTTGATGGGAACAAATTAGCTATCATTTCATTTGAATTACAGCACATGCTAATTTAAAAGTTTCAGGCCTCATAATAATTAGAATTTAATTCAAAAAGGCATTCTTAATATTAAAATTTGATGAAAAACAATAATAATAGTATTTATTTAAAGGAAAGGCATATGTTTTAATCCTCTGTGATAAAGACTCATAAACTTGTAGTTATTTTTTTTTCACTTTGTAAGGTTTCCATATAACAAAGTATCAGAAACCAAAGCACCCACGTAGCATGAATATGAATAGAAAACATCTTTCCTGAACAAGTGCAAGCTTTACAATTTAATTGCGTTTACACTGATGAGTGTACACAAAGAAAAATCAATTTGTGGGAGTTTATTTCATTGGTATTGAAATTGTATCTATCTTCCCTGATAAGCTAGGCACAAAGGTCTAGTTAGTCTTCTAAGTTCATTAAATTATTCTTTTGCTGTATTCTGTGGTGTTACTTAGTTTTATACGGGTTTGCTAGTTAGATGTTCAAAATTGTTTATCCAAACTAAGAATGTTAACTTCCAATATTTACCAAAAAAACTTCTCATTTATTATAAAGTCACAATAAAAAGGCATAAAACGAATATAAATATACCATTTATTTAAGGTTCTTCTGGAATCATTCTGAAAGTATTAAAAGAATAGGCTGAAATGTGGGTTTATTACATTGGTTATTTTCTCTACCAAATTAATACCATTAAAGCTTGCCCAGTATGCTTTCGGAAATAAGTAAAAATATATATTTAACCTTAACTATATTGCAGGAAATCTGGAAGGAAAGAGAACATTTTCATTGTACTCAGCCAAACAAGACAAAATATCGCCTGCATGCCTCCAAATTGATCAATCAATCATCAGTCAAGAGAGGTGCCTGCCACGCATTCCCTCTCTACTGCACAAATGCTTCCACCATCACCTTGGTTGTGCCTTGAGTGTACCCCCCCTCTGGAGGAAGCTCTTCATCTTTCCCATGCCTCACATATCAGAATCCAGGGTTTTTATGGTTTGAATGACTTAACATTTTGTTGACATTCTTCTTCTCTCCACATAAAGACACATGTTTTGTGAAAGAGAAATTTTACACTAAACACTTGTTAGAAACAGCAAGAAAGACTTTATTCAGGTCTATTGCAATATGGGAAAGACTATTGCAATAGGAGAGAGAAGTTGAATTCGACTCTAGGTACAGCAAAGACAACTGGGGATGTACAGCCAAAGTGCAGAACAGAGTGAGGGGCTCAGTGGAAGAAAATTAATTAGATATCAAGGGTAGAGCCATTCTTGTTAAAATGGATTTTTGCTAAAGTCAGGCCAAGGTCAGATATCAAGGGTGAGGGAATTCTAGATAAATTGGCTCACCAAAGCTTGTTGCTAAAACTGGACTTGAAAAGAAGGCCCAGAGTGGCCTGTCTAAACTTTGGTCAAGGAGGGAGTCTTTCTCCGATTCAGGGTTTTCTGGTCTAAGTGGCTACAGTGCTGGAGACCTTATTAAGACACATGCATTCTAGAAGACTTTTCATAAACCCTACTAAGATTCATGAGCCTTCTAGGCTCCAAATTTATATCATCCAAATTAAAATTGTATTACTTGCTTCTCTTAACACAAATGCGACTTACTTTTTGTACTTTTATCACAAAGAGGAAATAAAATGTCTAGTGCAACTCTTCCTGTGATGACTAAAATATTAAAATATGTTGTAAACACTCTAGTGGCAGTTTTTGGTTTTTAAACTATGCTTATAATTTCTAAAAATTGAATATATTTTAATATATTACATTAATATATAATGTACATTAATTACATTATATATTATATTATTACATTATATAGGTATATAAACATATATATGCACATATATAAACATAAAATTTATATATATATATATATGCTTTATTAAGTGAGCTCTACATCCTGAGTTTTATTTCAATTAAAAAAAAATGGGTGGCCACATTGTATCAGTACATTCCTCATTATGTTGTAATGACCAATTTGAAATATTCAAATGAAATGTATTTACGCCTTTTCTCTTTATCTGATATTTTAAAATGAGGACTAAATAATTATATATTTAAATATTACAATTATCCTGGATGTGACAAGACACAGATGTGATAATTCAGCTTGCTACAGTGTTCTATTGGTGACTTGAATAACTTCAGTAATTTGGCTTTTGCTACGTAATTTTTGTATATGTTGAAAACTCTTGGAAGTTTTTAGATTAAAAAAGGTACATTGTTCCTTTAATTTACACAGTAATTGCATTCTTGAAAATTTTACTTTATATCAAAATCTCAAAGTGTTTACATGTAAAATATTTAGTATCTTGACTAGATAATTACAGATTGTCACCCATGTGGCTATTCACTGTAGCATTTGATGGGGAGCACTTTTTGCAATGTAGGCTTACAGGACATCTGGCATTGCTGGCCGCCATGTGTGAAATGCCATTAGTGCCTTCTAGTCATTTTGACAATGAAACACCCAGATATTTCTAAACAGAGAAAGCTGGTACCATCATTCTTGAGGACCTATACCTCAGGAAGGCATATAAAGATTTCAATAAGCTGTTAGACAACTACAAAAAACCATAAAAATAAATTCAGTTATTCTGTATATACTAAGATCCAAGTATAAACTATATTATAGCTGCAGATATTTAGTATGATATTTAAACGTTCAGTTGATATTTTCATTTTCTATCTAGGTGTTTTATCTACTGCCAGGCTCTTTTCTGGCTCTTTTCATAATAACTCATGAAAAAAACTTTTTTAGGCTCTTACTCAATGATTTTCTCTATTAATGTGTGATAGTTAAAATAAGAAAGGAGGTATGAGGGAAAATAGCATAGTTGTACATATATTTTATGGTAGATATGGTAGTAAGCTCTATTTCATATAAATTTTCTCATTAAATCTATAGTAAAATCTTATGTTTTATATTTTTTGTGAAAAATGTGAGGTCGATAGGGGTTAACTAACTCTTTCAAGAGTTTCCAGTTATAAGATAAATAATGTGAATTTTCATACTTTTTGACATGAAACTTTTAACTTACGTTTTGACACACACCTGAATATATTTCAGTAGGTGTAAATAAGTATATTTAAATCACTATTTTGATCTTAAAATAAAAATTACTTATAATATGTAAAATATAAATGTTCACAAGCTATTAATTTCTTCTTTTTGAAGATTATTTTCATTTTTAAAGGTAACACAGCACATTTTATAAATCCTCCCACAATTAGTACTCAAATTTTAAATTAAAAGATTTTAATGAATTAACAACAGTAATGAAAATATCCTACCATTTACCAAGACCATATTTAATTTATAATTCATATACCTAAATAATGTGTTTTATGGAAATTCATTCTAATATAGTATGAATATTTATATAAGTAGACTTAATATAGGCCTATGTGCAATCTCTAATTACTATGTTTACTAACTTCATTTTGATTGCTTTCAAAAATTATATAAAATCATATTATGCATAGTAACATTCAATTATTAAAACTCCGCAGAAATTGTCTTGATCATTTATTTTGGTCACAAGTTTACCATAAAATCTACATACAATCAGTCATCCTCCAATGTAATATATATGCTCCTAAAAATGATTCTGCCATGCAAAAAATTGTGCAATAAAAAACACAGAACTCATGGGAAGAATGACACACACAGAAACTTGGTCAGTGACACTGAAAAAAAATAAGGCCATAAAAAATATGGTAGTACAGTTTTACACATAGTAAAAGGTTCATGCATAAATATTACATTGAATATGGCAATTTACCTTCAAACTTATTTGAAATTTGCTTGCGGAAGTAGATATTGGAGGGGTTACAGCCTATGAGTTATTATGAAGTAGTAAAAGGAGGGTTCTCTGTAATTGGAAGGAAAACTGTAAGACCTGAGGTGGATAAACATGGCTCACGGCAAGTGCATAGTTAACTGAGGTAGCTGGTAGATACCTGAGGTGTGTCCATGTTTACATTTTGTGTGTTTCTAAGTACACAACTCATCTGGGTGCATTTTCCTACATTCACCTAGTATTTCATTAGATCAAAATCTCACATAAAGACCCATTTTCACATTATGTCTTAATTGTTCCCAAATATATCCACCCTTTTGGAACAAATTCATATTTTCAAAACAGGTATTGTAATAGAGCTACTGTAGTAAAAAGTATTTTTGTTTCAGTAACTAAAATTTTCATTTCATATTGTTTAACTTTTAAATATTTTTTGTCTACCATTAATTTTTAAGGAAAGAAATATTTTCAAATTGATTTGTTGGTGCAGACATTTCAGAGACTAAATCAATACATCTTATTTCAATAATTAACAACAGAGTATATCTTTCTTAAAAACAGAGTGGGTAGAATCACGCGCTTGGCTTCCTGAGGCACCACTTTCCCCTCCGCGAGTAGATCCTGGGTACAGGATGTCACCATCCTTTGCCTGATTTCATCAAACAAACCTTCTGACAGGTCTCCCATCCTCTAGCTTTCTCCTGGCTTCAGTCCATCTTCTCCAGGATGACACAGCTGTGTGGCTGACAGGGTCTTGGTGCTCCAGCCAAGTGTCACACCTGAGCCTCTGAAGTGAGAGAGACGAGTTCAGAACACTGGTCCACCAGAGACCTCCCAGCCCCTCGTAATAACAATCGGAGAGAGCTCTCCCAGAGATCTCCATCTCAACGCTAAAACCCAGCTCCACTCAGCGACCAGCAGGCTACAGTGCTGGACACCCCATGCCAAACAACTAGCAAGACAGGAACACAACCCCAATCATTAGCAGAGAGGCTGCCTAAAATCATAATAAGGTAAAAGACACCCCAAAACACATCATCGGACAAAGTCCTGCCCACCAGAAAGACAAGATCCAGCCTCATCCACCAGAACACAACAACCAGTCTCCTCCACCAGGAAACCTACACAACCCACTGAACCAACCTTACACACTGGGAGCAGACACCAAAAACAATGGGAAATACGAACCTGCAGCCTGTGAACAGGAGACCCCAAACACAATAAGTTAAGCAAAATGAGAAGACAGACAAATACACAGCACATGAAGGAGCAAGGTAAAAATCCACCAGACCAAACAATTGAAGAGGAAACATGCAGTCTTCCCGAAAAAGGATTCAGAGTAATGATAATAAATATTATCCAAAGTCTTCGAAATAGAACGGAGAAAATACAAGAAACGTTTAATAAAGACTTAGAAGGGGGCTTCCCTGGTGGTGCAGTGGTTGAGAATCTGCCTGCCAATGCAGGGGACACGGGTTCGAGCCCTGGTCTGGGAAGATCCCACATGCCACGGAGCAACTGGGCCCGTGAGCCACAATTACTGAGCCTGCGCGTCTGGAGCCTGTGCTCCGCAACAAGAGAGGCCGCGATGGTGAGAGGCCTGCGCACCGCGATGAAGAGTGGTCCCCACTTGCCGCAACTAGAGAAAGCCCTCGCACAGAAACGAAGACTCAACACAGTCATAAATAAATAAATAAAAGAACGTGAATTTCTTAAAAAAAAAAGACTTAGAAGAACTAAAGAGCAAACAAACAGTGATGAACAACAGAATAAATGAAATTAAAAATTCTCTAGAAGGAATCAATAGCAGAATAACTGAGGCAGAAGAACAGATAAGTGACCTGGAAGTTAAAATAGTGTAAATAACTACCGCAGAGCACAATAAAGAAAAAAGAATGAAAAGAATTAAGGACAGTTTCAGAGACCTCTGGGACAACATTAAAGACACCAACATTCGAATTATAGGGGTCCCAGAAGAAGAAGAGAAAAAGAAAGGGACTGAGAAAATATTTGAAGATATTATAGTTGAAAACTTCCCTAATATGGGAAAGGAAATAGTCAATCAAGTCCAGGAAGTGCAGAGAGTCCCATACAGGATAAATCCAAGGGGAAACATGCCAAGACACATATTAATCAAACTATCAGAAGTTAAATACAAAGAAAAAATATTAAAAGCAGCAAGGGAAAAACAACAAATAATATACAAGTGAATCCCCATAAGGTTAACATCTGATCTTTCAGCAGAAACTCTGCAAGACAGAAGTGTGTGGCAGAACATATTTAAAGTGCTGATAGGGAAAAACCTACAAGCAAGATTACTCTAACTAGCAAGAATCTCATTCAGATTTGACGGAGAAATTAAAACCTTTACAGACAAGCAAAAGCTGAGAGAACTCAGCACCACCAAACCAGCTTTACAACAAATTTTAAAGGAACTACTCTAGGCAGGAAACACAAGAGAATGAAAAGACCTACAATAACAAACCCAAAACAATTACGAAAGTGGTAATAGGAACATACATATTGATAATTACCTAAAATGTAAGTGGATTAAATGCTCCAACGAAGAGACATAGACTGGCTGAATGAATACAAAAACAAGACCCATAAATATGCTGTCTACAAGAGACCCAGTTCAGACATAGGGACACGTACAGACTGAAAGTGAGGGGATGGAAGAAGATATTCCATGCAAATGAAAATCAAAAGAAAGCTGAAGTAGCAATTCTCATATCAGACAAAATAGACTTTAAAAATAAAGACTATTACATGAGACCAAGAAGGTCATTACATAATGATCAAGGGATCAATAAAGAAGAAGATATAAAAATTGTAAATATTTATGCACCCAACATAGGAGCACCTCAATACATAAGGCAAATGCTTACAACCATAAAAGGGAAACTTGACAGCAACACAATCATAGTAGGGGTCTTTAACACCCCACATTCAACAATGGTCACATCCAAAATGAGAATAAACAAGGAAACACCAGCTTTAATTGACACATTAAACAAGATGGACTTAAATGATATTTATAGGCCATTCCAACCAAAAACAACAGAATACACTTTCTTCTCAAGTGCTCATGGAACATTCTCCAGGATATATCATATCTTGGGTCACAGATCAAGTACTGGCAAATTTAAGAAAAATGAAATCCTATCAAGTATCATTTGCAGGCACAACACTATGAGACTAGATACCAATTACCGGGAAAAAAACTGCAAAAAATACAAACACATGGAGGCTAAACAATACACTACTAAATAACCAAGAGATCACTGAAGAAATCAAATAGAAAATCAAAAAATACCTAGAAACAAATGACAACGAAAGCACGACGACCCAAAACCTATGGGATGCAGCAAAAGCAGTTCTAAGAGGGAAGTTTAAAGCAGTACAATCCTACCTCAAGAAACAAGAAAAATCTCAAATAAACAACCTAACCTTACACCTAAAGCAATTAGAGAAAGAATAACAATAAAACCCCAAAGTTAGCAGAAGGAAAAAAACCATAAAGATCAGATTAGAAATAAATGAAAAAGAAATCAGGGAAACAATAGCAAAGATCAATAAAACTAAAAGCTGGTTCTTTGAGAAGATGAACAAAATTGATAAACTGTTATCCATACTAATCAGGAAAAAAAGGGAAAGTAACAACTGACGCTGCAGAAATACAAAGGATCATGAGAGATTACTACAAGCAAAAATATGCCAATAAAGTGGACAACCTGGAAAAAATGGACAAACTCGTAGAAAAGCACTTTACGAGGCTGAACCAGGAAGAAATAGAAAATATAAACAGACCAATCAGAAGCACTGAAATTGAAACTGTGATTAAATTCTTTCAACAAACAAAAACCCAGGACTAGATGGCTTCACAGGCAAATTCTATCAAACATTTAGAGAAGAGGTAACACCTATCCTTCTCAAACTCTTCCAAAATATAGCAGAGGGAAGAACACACCCAAACTCATTCTACGAGGCCACCATCACCCTGATACCAAAACCAGACAAAGATGTCACAAAGAAAGAAAACTACAGGCCAATATCACTGATGAACATAGATGCAAAAAAACGCAACAAAATACTAGCAAACAGAATCCAACAGCGCATTAAAAGGATCATACACCATGATCAAGTGGGCTTTATCCCAGGAATGCAAGGATTCTTCAATATAAGCAAATCAATCAATGTGATACACCATATTAACAAATTGAAGGATAAAACTATATGATAATCTCAATAGATGCAGAAAAAGCTTTTGACAAAATTCAACGCCCATTTATGATAAAAACCATCTAGAAAGTAAGCATAGAGGGAACTTACCTCAACGTAATAAAGACCATATATGACAAACCCACAGCCAACATTGTTCTCCATGGTGAAAAACTGAAACCATTTCCACTAAAATCAGGAACAAGACAAGGTTACCCACTCTCACCACTATTATTCAACATAGTTTTGGAAGTTTTAGCCACAGCAATCAGAGAAGAAAAAGAAATAAAAGGAATCCAAACTGGAAAAGAAGAATTAAAACAGTCACTGTTTACAGATGACATGTTACTAAATATAGAGAATCCTAAAGAGGCTACCAGAAAACTACTAGAGCAAATCAATGAATTTGGTAAACTAGAAGGATACAAAATTAGTGCACAGAAATCTCTTGCATTCCTATACACTAATGATGAAAAATCTGAAAAAGAAATTATGGAATCACTCCCACTTACCATTGCAACAAAAAGAATAAAATACCTAGGAATAAACCTACCTAAGGAGACAAAAGACCTGTATGCAGAAAATTATAAGACACTGATGAAAGAAATTAAAGATGATACAAACAGATGGAGAGATATACCATGTTCTTGAATTGGATGAATCAATATTGTGAAAATGACTCTACCACCCAAAGCAATCTACAGATTCAATGCAATCCCTATCAAACTACCAATAGCATTTTTCACAGAACTAGAACAAAAAATTTCATAATTTGTATGGAAACACAAAAGACCCCAAACAGCCAAATAAATCTTGAGAAAGAAAAACGGAACTGGAAGAATCAGGCTCCCTGACTTCATACTATACTCCAAATCTTAATCAAGACAGTATGGTACTGGCACAAAAACAGAAATATAGATCAATGTAACAGGACAGAAAGCCCAGAGATAAACCCATGCACATATGGTCACCTTATTTTTGATAAAGGAGGCAAGAATATACAATGGAGAAAAGACAGCCTCTTCAGTAAGTGGTCCTGGGAAAACTAGACAGCTACATATAAAAGAATGAAATTAGAACATTCCCTAACACCATACACAAAAATAAACTCAAAATGGATTAAAGACCTAAATGTAAGGCCAGACACTATAAAACTCTTAAAGGAAAACATAGGCAGAATACTCTATGACATAAATCACAGCGAGATCCTTTTTGACCCACCTCCTAGACAAAGGGAAATAAAAACAAAAATAAATAAATGGGACCTAATGAAACTTAAAAGCTTTTGCACAACAAAGGAAACCATAAACGAAAAGGCAGCCCTCATAATGGGAAAAAATATTTGCAAATGAAGCAACTGATGAAGGATTAATCTCCCAAATATAGAAGCAGCTCATGCAGCTTGATATCAAAAAAACAAACAACCCAATCCAATAGTGGGCAGAAGGCCTAAATAGACATTTCTCCAAAGAAGATATACAGATTGCCAACAAACACATGAAAGGATGCTCAGCATCACTAATCACTAGAGAAATGCAAATCAGAACTACAATGAGGTATCACCCCACACCGAGAGGTGTGAGAATGGCCACGGAGTATGGCCATCATCAAAAAATCTACAAACAATAAATGCTGGAGAGGGTGTGGAGAAAAGGGAACCCTCTTGTACTGTTGATGGGAATGTAAATTGATACAGCCACTACAGAGAACAGTATGGAGGTTCCTTTAAAAACTAAAAATAGAACTACCATATGATCCAGCAATCCCACTACTAGACATATACCCTGAGAAAACCGTAATTCAAAAAGAGTCATGTACGACAATATTCATTGCAACACTATTTACAATAGCCAGGACATGGAAGCCACCTAAGTATCCATCAACAGATGAATGGATAAAGAAGATGTGGCACATATATACAATGGAATATTACTCAGCCATAAAAAGAAATGAAATGGAGGTATTTGTAATGAGGTGGATGGAGTTAGAGTCTGTCATACAGAGTGAAGTAAGTCAGAAAGAGAAAAACAAATACAGTATGCTAACACATATATACGGAATCTAAGGGAAAAAAAAAAAAAAAAAAGGCCATGAAGAACCTAGTGGCAAGACGGGAATAAAGACATAGACCTACTAGAGAATGGACTTGAGGATATGGGGAGGGGGTGGGGTGAGATGTGACAGGGTAAGAGAGTGTCATGGACATATATACACTACCAAATGTAAAATAGATAGCTAGTGGGAAGCAGCCGCATAGCACAGGAAGATCAGCTCGGTGCTTTGTGACCACCTAGAGGGGTGGGATGGGGAGGGTGGGAGGGAGGGAGATGCAAGAGGGAAGAGAAATGGGAACATATTGTATATGTATAACTGATTCACTTTGTTATAAAGCAGAAGCTAACACACCATTGTAAGGCAATTATACTTCAATAAAGATGTTTAAAAAAAAAAAAAAAGATGGGGCACATATATACAATGGAATATTAGCCATAAAAGGAAATGAAATTGAGGTATTTGTAGTGGATGGATCTAGAGTCAGTCTTACAGAGTGAATTATGTCAGAAAGAGAAAAACAAATACGGTATGCTAACACATATATATGGAATCTAAAAAAAAAAAAGTTTCTGAAGAACCTAGGGGCAGGACAGGAATAAAGACTCAGACATAGAGAAAGGACTTGAGGACATGGTGGTGGGGAAGGGTGAGCTGGGACGAAGTGAGAGAGTGGCATTGACATATACACAGTACCAAATGTAAAATAGGTAGCTAGTGGGAAATAGCTGCATAGCACTGGGAGATCAGCTCGGTGCTTTGTGATCAACTAGAGGGGTGGGATAGGGAGGGTTGGAGGGAGATGCAAGAGGGAGGAGATATGGGGATACATGTCTACTTTGTGGTACAGCAGAAACTAACACACCATTGCAAAGCAATTAAACTCCAATAAAGATGTTAAAAAAAAACAGCAAATATTTCAAATACATTTATAATTACTAATATTGTAGAAATAAATACAAGAGAGCTAGAAATGTTTTGCTTTTCTCAAGTTAAAAAAATATACAGATATCTTTTATTTATTCACCACTACATTTCTACATTATTTTCAAGAAACTCTTTTATAAGAAATTTCAGGGAATATATGCTGGAATTTTTCTTTTTTTTCTTGTCAATGGACATTAATCAAATGTATTAATGCTGTGTTGCATATAATTAATTTAGTGACTAAATGAGTAGGCTATTCAATAGATTTAATGAGATAGGAATACAAGTTGTTTTAGTCTATAAAATCATATCTAAAATTTTATTATAAAAGCTGAGTCATCTAAAAAACTCTGTCTAATGATAGTTACAGCAATTCAGAAAAGTAACATTCCTTTCAGTTAGTGAGTCCATATGTCCATTTCTTTTTATATTGAACCCAGTCACTGAAGTCTTTGCTGTAAGTAGTTAATGAACCTTTAGTCAGTTATTACCTAAGGAAAAAAAAAAATTCTCAGTATTGTAAGAGATATAAAAGGGATAATTAAGCTCAAGTTCTGGATAAAAATAATATATTGTTTCCATGATCAAACTTTCTTCCTCTTTTGAACTGTATGGCACTTTGCAACTTCTAGTAGACCCAAGTTGAAGTAACTTCTTAGCTCACAACAATTATATTCCCAGTATCAACAATGGCCACAGATCCATGATTCTCAGACTCCCCTGATGCCATACCACCTTCTCCTACAGGGCCCAGGCTGAGCCAATCTTTGTAGCATGCCCAGGGCAGTTTAGTCAGATTCATTCTTTATAGTTTTAGTCGTGAGGCTAAGGAATAAAAAGAATGCCCTCACTGCCTCCCACACTTTGGTTACAGGTGAGTTTTCCTGCTCTTAACGGAGAAAAAATAAACACATCTACAACAGGAGAGAATGACGTTGCACCCATATGGAAGCAGACCTGAAAAAGAGAGCGCTGGTCATAGTGGAGCCCTGTTCCCGATCACAGTGCCCAGGACTCTCGAGCTGCCCTGCCTCCGAGAAAGTTTACATGGAGCCCCTGGTATCTCCAGTATCTTCCAAAGGAGTCTTCTTTTAGCTTAAAGGTAGAGTTTAGTTAGAGGAGTTTATAAGTGAAAGAGCCCTGACTATAGATGCTGCTCTATCAAACCAGTTGCTTTTATTTTAATTTTAATACAGATGGTGTAATTACATAGTAGGTCTAATGATTCTAGAAGTGTAGTGAATAAGCATCAGATTATGACATAAAATCAAAGCATCATCCTACAGGTTACTTATAAATTGCAAAAGAAAATTGTAAGTTTATAATATTTTAACCACAAATGTAATCCAACATCAATGATGATGCTTTGGTAATTCCCTGGCAGTCCAGTGGTTAGGACTCGGGGCTTTCACTGCCCTGGGACCTGTTAGATCCCTGGTCAGGGAACTAAGATCCTGCAAACCACGTGACATAGCCAAAAAAATAATTATGACACTTCATTTCCAATGAAGTTAATATTTAGATATCTAAATGGCTGTGTCCTGAGCACTTTTAACAATACAATTGATTTGGCGTTCGCTTTTTATGCTGCATACTTAGAAAAATCTAGCCAGATCAAAGTGATGTTTAGAAAATGAAATATACTAAGAATCATCTTGATAGGTTAGGTCTAAAGAAAAAAAATCAATATAATGATGTCCACAAAATGTCCTTGCCCCTGAAACATGAGCAAAATATATGTTTGTGTACAGATGAGTCTGAGCAAAATGACAGAAAAAGAAAACCTTACAAAATGGACTACAGACTGTGCATCTGGAGAAAATATTATTTGCAGAAGACATTAAAACTGAAAAGGGATAAAAATCTTGTTTCCCAAAAAGAGCAAGTTAACTATTCTTCCCTGTACTGAAACTCATAAAAATGTTCCTTATATTACTATAAAAATTCACACTGTAAGTGAAATATATTTCTTTTAATATATAAAATAGCTTTAATACATAATACTCTAAGACAAAACTGGAAATTCCCATCTTCATGCAATTATATATTAAGTAATTTATGAAAGTCCTCTTTTACAAGAAAAATAATAAAAGCAGGAATCTCAAGTTGTAATTTAAAATGAAAGTTTTAGAAGAGTACATATCAGGGGAAGATTGTAATTCAATGCACACTCTATCAAAATGTAAGCACTAATTCATTAAATCTTTGTATTCATTCATTAGTAAATAGTCAATGAATACCTCTCTCCTACCAGGCACTGTGCTGGCATCAGATACAACTGAGGGAAGAAATAAATAACAACATCTAATTGAACTTAGAGAAAAAATAAAAAGACATAAATCACAATATTTCTAGTTGTAAAAAAATGGTTCACAGAAAACAAAACCAAAAAAAAAAACCTGGCCACAGAAAATAAACAGAGACGACCCACTTAGAAAGAATAGAATAGAGAAGGCTTCACTGAGGCAGTGCCATTTGAGCAGAAACCTGAATTATGAGAAGGACTTAGTAAAGAGAACATGGAGAAAAGACTTTGATGAGCATGTGCAAGTAAGAGCATCTGCACAATTCTTGAAATTGGATAAAGCTTGAAATATTTGAAAATTAAGAGCAGTTTTGCCTCACCATAATGAGCTAGTGATTCAAGAAAATTAAAACATACAAATAGATCAAATTATGCATAGCCTTGTAGACTGAGATGGAGAGTTTGATTGTATTTGAAGTGACATAGGGATCCATTGAATAATTGAAAAATAGAAATGACATGGCCAAATTTCCACTGCAGTTGGATCTGCTAGAAGGAGAATGAACAAGGGTTGGGAAAGGTAGAGGCAGAGAGAATATTTCTGGAGTTGATTTTCCTGACAACAGTTACTAACCTTCCCCAAGTTTTCTCATTTCAGTAAGGATGGTGTCATTCCCAATCACCAAAGCCAGGAATCCTAGAATCATCATTTTCTCCCTCTTGTGAATTAAGCTGATGGTAACAGAGATAGAGAAAAGTAGGCATGTTGTATAGTATGTAGGAGATTAAATCAATAGACCTCAAATGGATAAGACATCAGCCCACAAGAAAGTGAAGAATCAAAAATGGACTCTAAATGTCTGGCTTGAGTAAGTGAGCAGGTAATGACATCATCCCTGGGACAGGGTAGATTATTACTAACGCAAGCTTTAAAATATAATAGCCACACAAAACTGAGAATAACTAGAATATATTTTAAAAACATAATAATGACATCTGGTTAATAGGCAGCTTGCTCTTTGAAATATTTGTTAGTAAAGAGAATCTCTAGATATTCAGTATGTGTGGTCTTCAGTAGACCATATGATATTCACCTCAAATATGCCCATTTAGATTCAGAATGTGCCCGGAAAAAGAATGAAAAGAAGAGAAATGAAAGGCAAGGCAGGACAAAGAAAGAAAGAAAAAAAAACAGAACAGAAAACAATGTTTAAAAAGGAAAGGAAAGACAAAATAAGACATGATAAGGCAAAAATTGGAAGCAAAAGAGAAATAGAAACAGCAATAACAGTACATGTGATCATTTTAAAGTAATTTTAAATCTCAAAAATTATTTATCCTTGACTTGATTCTTTTAATCAAGGAAACTCTGGCAATCTATTAGTGTGAAAATGATGGCTAAGTTATAAAATAAAAAAGCTATTGGACTACAATGTACACCATAGGGAATATAGTCAATAATATTGTAATAACTTTGTATGGTGACGGATGGTAACTAGACTTATCATGGTCATAATGTATAAAAATATTGAATCATTATGTTATACTCTCAAAACTAATATAATACTGCAAATCAATAATAATTCAATAATTAAGAATATACAAAATAAAATATTCTAAATTATACAAAATAATTGCTAAGATTTAAAATGAATTTTAAATACACTGCAATTTTGAAAAGACCAAACTGCTGAAGATATATTCAAATTTGGCCAATGGTTTTTCTTTTTCATTTTCCCCTCACATCCTGTGACTGTACTATTTCTTTAAAAAGAACTAACTGCTTTTTCTGCCAATGGCATGTCAAGAAGAGCTGTGAACTTCTAGGCACAATAATTATTATACCAGTGTTGCCACTACCTTAATTCATATTTTTTCCCAACTACTCAAGGGTGTTAAAGATTCCTATGTGCTGTGCTACAGAGTCACATTAGTTTTGTCTGGTATTATATATGTATTTATTCATGCACTGACTGAATTTCCAAATAGAATGTATTTGCCCAGAGTTTTAGCCTTTTGATCCTCAACACCTAAAAGTAATCAATACCTATTTGTTGGATGTATTATATACTATATAAATACTATGATAAAATATTATAAAAGAACTTTTAAAAGTTAAAAAAAAGTAGAGGTGTCACAATGGAAACAAAATTTCACTTCCTTTTTTTTTCTCTGATTTTAAGTGGGTCTCACAAGTCAAAGGTGACATAACGCACAATAGCTTATAAGGATATGTAGATCTCAATTATGGAGTTACACGGGAAAATCACCTATACTTATAAGTTAGATATAATAGTTAATTCACTTAATTCTAGATGTTTGCTAAAAAGAGGCTGTCAGAAGTGGTATAGGACAGTAAAACCTCCAATCTAGTAAGAAAGGACTGTCTTTGGGGGAAACATTTTCATTGGCCTAAATTTTGTAATGATTCAAATTTATATTTCACCAGATGAGCTTTTCCATTAGAACTTGCTTGTAAGACATGAGTTCCATTTGCATTTTCTCCTATGGGTTTTCCAGCAAGTATTTAAAATCCTTTAGCTATGTTACAACAAGCATTATAATGAATAATAATTTCACCCCTTAAGTTGATATACAACAAAACTCACGATAATATTTTCAAGCTATCCTGAAGAAAATATAAATATTACCTTTGCATTTATGTGTTATCCCAAAGGTACATATGATGACTTTGATATTTTACATATATTGACTGTAAAGATTTGCTGAATGCTCTAAAACTATAGAGAAGAACAGCAACTTATATATTTTAGGTGTTGAAGTTAACATTCTTTCTCTGCAGCCTTTGCTATCCATCAGATTCTCTTACTTTTACATTAGTACGGACTCTGAGCACAAGAGATACCAGTCATGAGCCTTTAGTAATGTATATATAATTGACTATCACAAAATAATTGGATAGCCTGCTATTTTTTTCATAAGTAGCAAAAGGTGGAATGTTTATATGCCTGCCCATGATTTTTATACAGGTTATAAATATGTCTAACACTATGCCTGCATTTTGCAAATTAAGTCCATAGATATAAAACATTTGTATAAATTATAGTCAAGTTGTCTGAAATAAAAATACAGGTATTTTGCACTTTAGGACATATAATTCTAAAGATATATATCTCCATCATGTCAAATTTTGAGCAAACTGCAACAAGGAGATATTCCAATATGATTAAGAAATATTTAAGATAAAGGTAATTAGAAATAAGTAAAGAATGCATCACAGTATTACAAACCAAAGAGTTTACCTTTTTTATAACTTGTCAAAATAATTGAATTTTGAAAAGTCCCAGAAAAGTTGAGAAATTGATGCCTTTCTAGACAATACAGTGCTATGGAAATTTAGAAATTTAGGACTGAAATATACCTTAAACATACTTTCTTTTTTTTTTTTTTTTTTTGACCCTGAATGTTTTTTCACTTTATTTTTTATTTTTTAACATCTTTATTTGGAGTATAATTGCTTTACAATGGTGTGTTAGTTTCTGCTTTATAACAAAGTGAATCAGTTATACATATACATATGTTCCCATATCTCTTCCCTCTTGCATCTCCCTCCCTCCCACCCTCCCTATCCCACCCCTCTAGGTGGTCACAAAGCACCGAGCTGATCTCCCTGTGCTATGCAGCTGCTTCTCACTAGCTATCTATTTTACGTTTGGTAGTGCATATATGTCCATGCCACTCTCTCACTTTGTCACAGCTTACCCTTCCCCCTCCCCATATCCTCAAGTCCATTCTCTAGTAGGTCTGTGTCTTTATTTCCGTCTTACCACTAGGTTCTTCATGACCTTTCTTTTTTTTTCCTTAGATTCCATATATATGTGTTAGCATACTGTATTTGTTTTTCTCTTTCTGACTTACTTCACTCTGTGTGACAGACTCTAACTCCATCCACCTCACTACAAATAACTCAATCTCGTTTCTTTTTATGGCTGAGTAATATTCCATTGTATATATGTGCCACATCTTCTTTATCCATTCATCCAATGATGGACACTTAGGTTGCCTCCATGACAAAATAGACTTTAAAATAAAGACTATTAAAAGAGACAAACCGGACACTACATTATGATCAAGGGATCAATCCAAGAAGGAGATATAACAATTGTAAATATTTTTGCACCCAACATAGGAGCACTGTAATACATAAGGCAAATGCTGAAAAAAAAAAAAAAGGGAGAAGACTCAAATCAACAGAATTAGACATGAAAAAGGAAAAGTAATAATCGACCCTGCAGAAATACAAAGAATCATAAGGGATTACTACAAGCAACTATATGCCAATAAATTGGACAACCTGGAAGAAATGGACAAAATCTTAGGAAAGCACAACCTTCCGAGACTGAACCAGGAAGAAATAGAAAATATAAACAGACCAATTACAAGCAGTGAAATTGAAACTGTGATTAAAAATCTTTCAATAAACAAAAGCTCAGGACCAAATAGCTTCACAGGAGAATTCTATCAAACATTTAGAGAAGAGCTAACACCTACCCTTCCCAAACTCTTCACAAAATAACAGAGGGAGGAACACTCTCAAACGCATTCTACAAGGCCACCATCACCCTGATACCAAAACCAGACCAAGATGTCACAGAAAAGCTACAGACCAATATCACTGATGAATATAGATGCAAAATTCCTCAACAAAATATTAGCAAACAGAATCCAACAGCACATTAAAAGGATCATACGTGATGATCATGTGGGGTTTATCCCAGGAATGCAAGGATTCTTCAATATAAGCAAATCAATCAATGTGATACACCATATTAACAAACTGAAGCATAAAAACCATATGATCATCTCAATAGATGCAGAAAAAGCTTTTGGCAAAATTCAACACCAATTTATGATAAAAACTCTCAAGAAAGTAGGCATAGCGGGAACTTACCTCAACATAATAAAGGCCATATATGACAAACCCCCAGTGAACATCGTTCTCAATGGTGAAAAACTGAAACCATTTCCTCTAAAATCAGGAAAAAGACAAGGATGCCCACTTTCACCACTATTATTCAACATAGTTTTGGAAGTTTTAGCCACAGCAATCAGAGAAGAAAAATATATAAAAGGAATCCAAATCAGAAAAGAAGAAATAAAGCTGTCACTGTTTACAGATGACATGATACTCTACAGAGAATCCTAAAGATGCTACCTGAAAACTACTAGAGCCAATCAATGAATTTGGTAAAGTAGCAGGATACAGGATTAATGCACAGAAATCTCTTGCATTCCTATACACTAATGATGAAAAATCTGAAAGAGAAATTATAGAATCACTCTCACTTACCATTGCAACAAAAAATAATAAAATACCTAGGAATAAACCTGCCTAAGGAGACAAAAGACCTGTATGCAGAAAACTATAAGACACTGAGGAAAGAAATTAAAGATGATACAAACGGATGGAGAGATATACCATGTTCTTAGATTGGAAGAATCAGCATTGTGAAAATGACTATACTACCCAAAGCAACCTACAGATTGAATGCAATCCCTATCAAACTACCAGTGGCATTTTTCACAGAACTAGAACAAAAAAGAGCACAATTTGTACGGAAACACAGAAGATCCCGAAATGCCAAAGCAATCTTGAGAAAGAAAAACAGAGCTGGAGGAATCAGGCTCCCTGACTTCAGACTCTACCTCAAAGCTACAGTAATCAAGACAGTATGGTACTGGCACAAAAACAGACATATAGATCAACGGAACAGGATAGAAAACCCAGAGATAAACCCATGCACATATGGTCACCTTATCTTTGATAAAGGAGGCAAGAATATACACTGGAGAAAAGACAGTCTCTTCAATAAGTGGTGCTGGGAAAACTGGACAGCTACATGTAAAAGAATGAAATTAGACCACTTCCTAACACCATACACAAAAATAAACTAAAAATGGATTAAAGACCTAAATGTAGGCCAGACACTATCAAACTCTTAGAGGAAAACATAGGAAGAACATTCTTTGACATAAATCACAGTAAGATCCTTTTTGGCCCACCTCTTAGAGAAATGGAAATAAAAACAAAAATAAACAAATGGGACCTAATGAAACTTAAAAGCTTTTGCACAGCCAAGGAAACCATAAACAAGATGAAAAGACAACCCTCAGAATGTGAGAAAATATTTGCAAATGAAGCAACTAACAAAGGATTAATCTCCAAAATTTATAAGCAGCTCATGCAGCTCAAAATCCAAAAACAAACAACCCAATCCAAAAATGGGCAGAAGATCTAAACAGACATTTCTCCATAGAAGATATACAGATTGCCAACAAACACATGAAAAGATGCTCAACATCACTAATCATTAGAGAAGTGCAAATCAAAACTACAATGACGTATCACCCCACACCAGTCAGAATGGCCATCATCAAAAAATGTACAAATAATAAATGCTACAGAGGGTGTAGAGAAAAGGGAACCCTCTTGCACTGTTGATGGGAATGTAAATTGATACAGCCACTATGGAGAACAGTATGGAGGTTCCTTAAAAAACTAAAAATAGAACTACCATATGACACAGCAATTCCACTCCTGGGCATATACCCTGAGAAAACCATAATTCAAAATGTGTCATGTACCATATTGTTCATTGCAGCACTATTTACAATAACCAGGACATGGAAGCAACCTAAGTGTCCATCAGCAGATGAATGCATAAAGAAGATGTGGCACATATATACAATGGAATAAAATTCAGCCATAAAAAGAAACACAATTTAGTTATTTGTAGTGAGGTAGATGGACCTAGAGTCTGTCATACAGGGTGAAGTAAGTCAGAAAGAGAAAACAAATACCATATGCTAACACATAAATGTGGAATCTAAAAAAAAAAAGTTTCTGGTGAACCTAGGGGCAGGACAGGAATAAAGACGCATACATAGAGAATGGACTTGAGGACACAGGGACAGGGAAGGGTAAGCTGGGATGAAGTGATAGAGTAGAATTGACATTTATACACTACCAAATGTAAAATAGATAAGTAGTGGGAAGCAACTACATAGCACAGGGAGATCAGCTTGGTGCTTTGTGACCACCTAGAGGGGTGGGATAAGAGGGTGGGAGGGAGGGAGATGCAAGAGGGAAGAGATATGGGAACATATGTATATGTATAACTGATTCACTTTGTTATAAAGCAGAAACTAACACACCATTGTAAAGCAATTATACTCCAATAAAGATGTTTAAATAAAATAAAAAAGAATGTTATGGGGGCTTCCATGGTGGCGCAGTGGTTGAGAATCTGCCTGCCAATGCAGGGGAAACGGGTTCGAGCCCCGGTCTGGGAAGATCCCACATGCCGCGGAGCAACTGGGCCCGTGAGCCACAACTACTGAGCCTGCACGTCTGGAGCCTGTGCTCCGCAACAAGAGAGGCCGTGACAGTGAGAGGCCCGCGCACCGTGATGAAGAGTGGCCCCCGCTCGCCGCAACTAGAGAAAGCCCTCGCACAGAAACGAAGACCCAACACAGCCAAAAAATAAAATAGGAATCCTGACAGGCAAATTGTTGCATAAAAAATAAAAATTTGCTACAAATGAACTTTAGAGTTTAGCAGCAGTCAAATAAACAGACCATACAATTATTATTAAAGCCATACACATTTTTATAAGAGATTGTTCTTTGACATCCTCATTTTATCTCTCTAGGCATTTTATCAAAAACGAATGATAGATGAATACAAACACTTAATTTCAAGCAGAATTAAGATTAAATTTTAGCCACCGAGGGTCTGGATGGGAATCAGGGCATCAAGGGATACTTATGGTTCAATCCCCAAAGTTACTGCACCTCAAATTTCAGCAAACTTTCTGCTAATTTCTGATGGTTAGATGTTTAAACCTTGTGCCTTCTGTAAGCCAAGGTCAGGTTACGTAAACTTACATAGACCCAAAGAGGTTGTAAAAATTTATAATAAATTTTGGAAAAAAATTTAGATGTGATATGGCATGAATCTTCTCATAAAGCAACAGATCAGACCCTTGAATGTTGAAAATACTCTTGCATTCTACCTCCAGATCCCTTTCAAAACTATAAAAAGATCACAGGCCTGGGGATCTGGGCTCCTAGGAACTAGTAGCTTCTATAATGCACATGGTTGCTGTGACCATGAAAGATGGACAAGACTCTGAGTGGGCAAGGATGCTGAATCCAGTCAGATCTGTGACTTATTTGGAATATGACCTTTCGGCACCCTAAATGCTGATCTGGATGAATATCAACAAAAACTAAGCTTAATGTGTTTGATATCTCATTCTTTTCTAACTTTAAATTTGAGTATCGTTTTGTGATGTGGCCAAGCTCAGGATTCCGACAAGCCTGTTCACCACTGTGGTCTCTACAGTGATCCCCTCCTATTCTATCGTCTATATCCCCCCTTCTCACTCTCAAGCTGTATGGATAAAAAATAATCATCTACAGGACTGTGATATTGCCAAAGAAGGTCACAAAATGTAATGAGCAAACAGTTTTAGAGGTGACACTCACCTTCTAACACCATCAATATCACCCTCTATTTAAGTATCTCTATTTTTCCTTTAAAATTTAGAAAATATCTTTCTCACTCCTTTTGTTGTGTGCTAGAGGAGGACATACCTTTCAGTCCTGCTGTTGAGAAAAGCACAGCACAATATTCCACTCCATCAGCAGGTAAATTCAATATGGGTGACTGTCTTTTAATCTATACATGTGTTGTGTTGCAGCTGTCAGGTATGAAGTGTTATATAATACTTTAAAGGACTCCTTCGACTTGGGTGTTTCTTATAAGCATTTTGAAAGAATTTTTTCCCTTGGTGTATGACTTATAGATGTGTCCTGATATTTCCCCTTTGACTAGATCTATGTGGTATAACTCAGCTACCTAAATAGTTCTACATGATAGGGTGACCTTGTTTCCATTCAATATATTCAAAATATCAAAGCAGAGGTTCTCAACCTAACATCTAGAGTAAGGTCTTCTTATCCCCTTTTATATTAAAGAATAGTTTTAGAAACAACTATTACTAAATTTTTCAATATTTTAGAAATGTGTGTCCTCAAAAATATACACTTCCATATATGTAATACAGTGTTGCAACATATTATCAAGTCAAAGATGTCTAGGCCTGAATGACCACCGTAAATAGGCTTTCCTATTCCAAAAGTTTTCTTGCAGAGGTAATGGGTTGCTATTTGCATCATGTGCTGCTTTGCTAATCAAATTAGCTAAAACTTTGGTGATAATAAAAGTGTAACTCAAGAGATATGTTTTGTGAAATGTAATCCAAAAATTTCAGACATTTATAATGAAAAGATAAATTGTTGTTACTCTCATCTATATACAGTGTTAGGAGGCACAATTCATTTATACATACAAAACTCTTATAACAGTTTTTGTGTCCATGTAAATTATAGTCATGACAAAAAGAATTAAGAGGTATCATGTAATAACCCGTAAAGGAGAAAAATCTGAAAAAGAACATATATATTATGAGATATTGGATCTACATGATACCTCATTTTTTTTTTTGCTTTTGTTTCTATTATTTTATTTAAGTATAGTTGATTTACAATCTCATGTTAGTTTCAGGTGTACAGCACAGTAATTCAGTGATATATATATAAATGAGGGACCATGTAAATCCAGTATCTTATAATGATTTGCAATTTATAAGTGTTTCCATGGATAGACTATTTATCATGGATTAACCTCCTAAAGTACTATTCCAGTAAATTATGATTATTATATTGGTGAATACATCTGAAGAAAACAAAAACACTAATTCAAAAAGATACATGTGCCCCAATGTTCAGAGAAGCATTATCTACAATAGCAAAGATATTGAAGCAACTTGTGTCCATCACAGATGAATGGATAAAGAAAATGTGGTATTAGTAATCTATTTTATACATATTAGTGTATATATGTCAATCCCAATCTCCCAACTAATAGGAACCTGATGTATAAAAATAAATTAATTAAATAAATTAAAAAAAAGAAAATGTGTGTGTGTGTATGTATATATATATATATATATATGTGTATATATATATATATATATATATATATATATATATATATATACACACACACACACACACACACAATGGGATACTACTCAGCCATAAAAAAAAAATGATGAAATTTTGCCCTTTGCAACAACATGGATGGACCTGGAGGGTATTATGCTTAGTGAAATAATTCAGACAGAGAAAGACAAATACTGTATGATTTCATTTATATATGGAATATAAAAATATAAAACAAACTAGTGAATATAACAAAAATAAACAGACTCACAGATATAGAGAACAAAATAGTAGTTACCAGTGCGGACACGGAAGGGGTGAAAGGCAATGCAGGAGTAGGGTTTAAGAGGGGCAAACTATGTATAAAATAAAAAAGCTATAAGGATATATTGCACAGGGAATATAGCCAATATTTTATAATAACTATAAATTGAGTATAATCTTTAAAAATTGTGAAACAGTATGTTGTATACCTGAAACATAATATAAATCAACTATGCCTCAATAAATAAAAATAAATAAATAAATTGATGAGTAAATTTCTAATACCTATTTAATTTGTGGGCATGTTTATCAGTTAGAAATAGCATTTGGAGATCCAAATATAGAAGCTTTAAAAAAATGGAGGTTTGCTTTTTACTCTGACATATAAGAAGTTTGCAAATTGGTGGTCTATTGCTAGAATGCAAGCTTCATGTTGTCATCAGGAACCTGAGACTGTACTTCTCTTTCACTAATTTCAGCACATGGCTTCTGTCTGAAAGCTTACCTAATGCTTCTAGCCATTACATCTGCATTCCAGGCCAGCTGCAAAATGTATACAAAGATTTAAAATAGGGCATATCTTGTATATGTATAACTGATTCACTTTATTATAAAGCAGAAAGTAACACACCATTGTAAAGCAATTATACTCCAATAAAGATGTTAAATAAATAAATAAATAAATAAATAAAATAGGGCATATCTGACTACGACAACTCTACTCAACATTTTGTAATGACCTATATGGGAATAGAATACAAAAAAGAGTAGATATATGTATATGTATAAATGATTTACTTTGCTGTACAGCAGAAACTAACACATCATTATAAATCAACTGTACTCCAATAAAAAATTAATTAAAAAAGTAAAAAGGGCATATGTACCTGCTGAGTCAACTGCAATTAATGAGCCATCTCAGAAGTTCCAAACAACTTGCCTTAGTATGGTTGCATTAAGACATAAAGGAAGGTGGAAAATGGTACATTGCGTTCAGCTAAACTGGGATTCTGTGACTAAGAATGGGGTCATGAATATTGAAAGGTCAATAGCAATCTCCAATGGCATATATAATAATGACTTTAAATTAAATCTTCAAGCAATGCTATACACACATGGAATATTAACAGGGAAAAATAGCAAAAGTAAAAACATCAGTAAAGAAATAACATACAACTTGTTAGCAGATGTTTTGTGTGTGTCAAAGCAGGCAAAAAATGACCAAGTTTCCTAATAGTGACCAAATGTACAAATTAAATAAAAATACACAAGAGGGCTATCAACACCCCATTTTGGAGAGCCATTCTCTAAGATTCTAAGTTTAGGAACAAAAATTTATATTTCTATTAACTTATGTTTTGAAGATATTCAGAGTCTGATAATATAAATGATATTAGGATAAAGACAAACTAATAATAAATAACAGTAAAAACAAGTTTAAAAAACCATTATTGTAAGAGTATAGGAATATAATAATGCATTTGATATATAGTGTATTTATCGTTTATATTTGATAACATAGGGATTTACTGCTCCATTCATTGTTACAATCTATAGTATTACAAAAGCAGTGATTAAACAGATTAAGATAAAAATATCAGCTCTATTACTTATTGTTTGAAAAAGTACCTCTAAGGCTGGTCCTATCAGGTTGTTCGTATTTATCACCTGATGTAAGCTTTCCTAGGAAGCGGCCAGACCTTACCAAAGGACAAGAGCTTGCTCCCCAATCTGACTGTGTGGTGTAGAATGCAGACCACAGCAACTGCTCTCAACAAGGAGACAGAGCACGAATGACTGAGAAACACAGGCCCAGACTTTCCTCTAGAACACTCACCAGTCTTGTAACTAATACCTCTCCCCAAGCAGTAAATGGGTGAGGAGTAGAGAGAATCTGTAAGGGTTATTCTTAGGAAAGACTTCTGGGGCAAAAGAGGAGACTTTTGTAAATGATTTTGTAGAATTCACTCTTGAGTTATCAGTTACATGTATGCACTGATAATAAGAATTTACAAAATTCTCTCTAGAAGTCGATGTCATTGAGATATTTCACTGCACTTGCTGTGTGATCTTCAGATCCTTTCTGCCTAGACTGTAACTATACTTTCTGAATTAGAAAGAATTACTATACTACATTTACGTTAAGAAAAAAAGTACCCTTATTATGCAGGATCAAGTAACACCACTAAAACTCATGTTTAGGGAAAAAAAAAATACAGATAATTATGTTTTATTATGTGTGTTCTAAAGAGAAAAATAATTGTGTTCCGCAATGTAATTTTATACCGTACTCTTCTAAATACTTTCGTTTAAACAAGATCTTTATAAAAAATGTTTTCTGCACAGAAATTTTTGAATACTTTTAAAAACGATCACAACACATATGGGCTCCGAATGTGTTGAATTATTTTAATACTTTCACTGTAACTGGAATTCTTGAAGAGAATATGCATTTGCATAATGCTGATAATACTTTTTCATTTCTTTTTGTGCTTCAGCTGTTATAATATCCACTTATAATGGTAATTGTATGTGTTTATTATCCATGATTATCTCTAGATATATGTGCATTTTCTTTAATTACACTATAAACTCTAAATGGAAAATCAAAATGAAGTCACCTCTTGTCTCAGTTAGGATATTAAATTCTCTTCCTTATATCTAGAGTTTCCCAAATGCCCACTGCAAAATTTTATTTGGGGAGTAGAGAGTGGAAAATCAATATAGTAAATGACATTACAGGGAAGGGGATATATAGAGGCCAGCTCTTCATTATCCCTCTTCTCACCCGTGAAAGCTACACATTCATTAATGCCAGCACTCACATAAACAAGCACTTTTCAAGTGCATAGTATACTGTGATAAGACAACTTTGTCAAACACTTAATTAATATAAAAGTCAGAACTAATACCACTGTTTTTTAATTTCACGTATAAAGTAAAAAATTCTTCAGACACAAAGTTACTTTGAATGATTTTCTCTATTATTAAACAGTTATTTTGGTAGAAGAATCATACAAACAATATAATATCCAGGGCCAGATGTGGGCATGGATTCCCTCTACTAAGGCTAAAATTTTGGCTTCTCTTTAAAATAAGAGCCATTCATTCAACAAATAATGTTTAAGTACTTGATATATACTAGACACAGGGGATGTACTAGTAAGAATGAACTAACTGACAAGAAAACTTCCCCTCATGGAACTTAAATTCTATTTGGATAAACAGAAGGCAAAAAATATAAGTACATAGTGTGTTAGTTACAAGTGTTTGCTAAGGTGAATTAAAGACTGGTAAGGTCTTGAGAAAAGGGGATTAATGACAAATGTCACCTCCAGTTCAGTTTACTAGAACAATTTGGTCTTAACTTCTTTCAAAGCAAAAATAGTCCTGTAGTTAAACAGATCCGTTACACAAAGCAAGCAGCTTATAATATGCATTTATTCCCTTCTATTACAATTTAATTTTTTAAATGGCTCCACAAAGATACAATAAGTCAAAATGTATTATTGACAATAAATCCATATTAATAAATCATTATAAACTGTTTCTAAGGTAATAAATAGAGTTATTAATTTCACATAAATAACTTTAAAAAGGTAGCAAATGTAAAAATATATTTAGGTCATGGAGATGTCTGTTACAATAATAAAACTAATGAAACGCCAAAGTAACAGGCTTCATGTGTCAATATGAGTCCTCCACTATTCAACCCAATTCCAGACATACTCTTCAGAATCTCCTTATATTGAGATCCAGTAAAATCTACAATGATTTCAGTAGACACAGACACACACACACACACACACACACACATACACAAACATGTAATATTGAAATACTGGGCTCAAAGGAAGGAGTGTAGTGTACATGCAATTTGTATATTTGCTAAATATGGGAAGACATTATTTAACAGAAGCTTATACTTCCTTTTACTTTCCATCATTGTTTCCCTCTCCTCAAATACTTACCTAAACAACCAATAATTATATATGTTTTTTATGAATTTTTGAAATAATTCCCAGAAACAGGATTTACATGGCTGCCTCTGTATTTAACGTGTGTGTTAAATGTACCACACCTTCTTTATTCATTCCTCTGTTGATGGACATTTAATTTGCTTCCATGTCCTGGCTATTGTAAATAGTGCTGCAATGAACATTGGGGTGCATGTATCTTTTCAAATTATGGTTTTCTCCAGGTACATAAATACAATGGAATATTACTCAGCCATAAAGAAGAATGAAATACTGCCATTTGCAGCGATGTGGATGGACCTAGAGACTGTCATGCTGAGTGAAGTAAGTCAGACAGAGAAAGACAAATATCATATGATATCACTTCTATGTGGAATCTAAAAAATGATACAAATGAACTTATTTACAAAACAGAAACAGACTCACAGACTTAGAAAACTTATGGTTACCAGGGGGTAAGGGGGAGGGATAAATTGGGAGATTGGGACTGACATATACATACTACTATATATAAAATAGATAACTAATAAAGACCTGCTGTACAGCACAGGGGACTCTACTTGATACTCTGTAATGGCTTATATGGGAAAAGAATCTAAAAAAGAGTGGATATATGTATATGTATAACTGATTCACTTTGCTATACACTTGAAACTAACACAACATTGTAAATCAACTGTATCCCAATAAAAATTTAAGAAACTAAAGTGTGTGTTATGGATTCTGAGAGAGAATCTGATATTTGGCAGTTTTATTAAGTATCACCCATGGGAACCCCATCTGTAGACGCAGGAGTGGAAGAGGAAGAATGTGAACCATGGGTTTCTCTGGAACTGGAAGGAACTGTCAGGGTCATCCCAGGTTGGGTCAAAATGCTCAGGCTTTTATACCACTGTCTCCATCAGTGTTTGGATACCATGTGCTCCAGGAAGGACTGAATGTTGGGTCAGATAACTCTTGCAGCTGAGGCAGTCCTTGAAGGAGCTGGCAGCTGAAGTCTTTCCTATTATATTGCTCCCAGCAGCTGGGGCAAATCCATCCTTGAAGTGGTGAGTGTGTCCAATCACAGTTCTTGCCTTTTAGTTCTTGTGAAACCTAAATTGTTTGCTTTATAATTTTTTTAAATGCTTCCTTATAAATCCTCAATACCAAGATATCATAAATCCAGGAATTAAGAAAACAATGTTTCTATTTATGGAATTTCATAAATTCCTCTGTACAGAAATCAGGACTAAAACATGCCTTTGATAACTAACAAATTGTCTGGTCTGGGAACCAAATCTGTCGCATAAATGTAAATTGCATTTAGTTTATACTTATGCTCTAAGGGATTATTGCCAAATCAGTTAGTTTCACTGCGTGTCCCAATATTCAGGTTGATGCATAAGTTTAAATAGAAAAATATATATATTTGATATTGAAATGCGCTTTTTAAAGGGAGAAAAGGTAAATGTTTAAAGTTGAACTGAAGGACACACCGTTCTAAATGATTTATTGGCTGTCTACCATTCTCAAATGCCTGCCAATCAATGTTACACGTGGCATCTTTCAGATGATGTGGGCTATTTCAAGGAAGTGCTTTTGCTTTTCATGATAAAAATACAACTGAAGGACCATGAAGAGAAAAGTGTAGTGTTTATCTAAATTGGCTGAAACACTGATTTCAAAGGCTAAAATCATTCTGAAAGATAGTCTCAAATCTGGTATTTCAATACTGTGGTTCCCTTAGATTTTAATCTTGAGAGATAGTGCTTCACTCTCATCTAATCATGCTGGATTTCAAAATCCTTTCATAGTTTAGTGTTGAAGTTACTGGCAGGACTTGGCAATTAAAAGCAGAGGAGAGCTTTCACAAAGGAGCTTGTCATTGTTCTTGACTTCCCTGATTTCATGCTCATCAATACAGCATTTCTCAAGGGCTGAGGAAAAGCAGTACATGATTCTAAACGCCAATGCTAGAGACGATATTCAGGGAAATGAAAAGTTCTGTTTCCTGTGCTGGTTCTGATTCATCTTGAATCAAGTTATTGTCTTACCATCATCATAGATATCTTCAAGGACCCCATGAAAGAAGGCTGTGCCGCATGCCTAGTGCAGGGGCTTAAACGTCTCACAGCGTTGCCCTGAGTCCCTACGTGTGGCAACGATATTTGTATTTCAAGTTGTCATAAACTTTCAAAATACTTGAAAATAATTGCCCGCACATGATAAAGGCAAATTTTTCATTCCTGCTTCTGCTTCTGCTTTTTTCTTTGGGTGGTAAATCCTCTAAGTACAAACAGCAGCCTCCTTACATAAATAAAATAGGATAGTGAATGTCATTTTCAGTCCAAAGTTCTGTCCAGGCAATGACAATGAGGTACACAGGAGGCAAAGTAGTTGTGCAAGAACTTGATCTGTTGGCTCTACTTTTGATTCAACCAGTGAGAAAAGTTACATTGTGTATCAAGAAGCTATTTTCTCCCCTTCTCTCTCATCTATCTATCTATCTATCTATCCACCTACCTATAAATTTTATGTAAATACTTCCTTAATCATCTCAAGTTCAGACAGCTGCATCAATTCCTCTAAAATTACTCCCAGCATTCTTCCAGGTGATATATTTAGGCCAAATGCACTTCTGTCTCTATATACTATTTATTTCATTTAAATTTGTCATTTTTCATATTGCATCATGACCATAAAATGGGACCACCATTATCAACCTAACCAAAGTTTCATCAAGTTCTGCTTATTCTCTGGTAACCCTTCTACTCCATGTGATTAACCCCAGAGTCTCACTCACTTAAATTTCTTGGTGGCATGAAAGCAAATGTTTTGTAATTTCCTCTACCCTCTTTTGTCTATTTCTCCACAAGATCCCATTGATTTATATGCATTTTAAAATTATAAATATTAACTAACTTAATTTCTACTAAATTTCTATTTTTCTCTTTTCTCCTGTAATGCAATACATTCTTTAGTACAAAACTGCCAAACCAAACTTTAAGGTCATTCTGACATAAGCAAGTGATATAACAGGGAATAAAAACCACCCCCTTATAATTGTGGGGCAAAAAAAGTGGGGGTGGAAGGAAGGGATACAATCAGAGGGTAGAAATATTTCCTCACTCAACTTCCATTCACTAAATACCTCACTCATATTTCCATCCTTAACACGGTTCTCGTTCCATGATATTCAGTCATCCATCAGATACATATTGATTCTTTGCTATGTGCCAAGTTCTGCTTTTGGCTGTAGAAATTAAGTAGTAAGCAATATAGAGAACCCCTGATCTTAGGGATCTTATATTAAAAGATGTGTTAAAGAAGTGTGTGAAAGAGTGAATGCACTTACATTAAGTGTGAGCAGTTTTAATTTAAGTGTAGTAATATGGTGTCACCAGAGTTGTCATATCTCATTGCATGGTAAGTAACAGAAATCCAACTACAGAGAGAATAGGTAAGGGAAAATGTACTAGACATTTACTGGGCCGTGTGATATAATCTGAGGGAAGTTTAGATGAGCAAAGGCCAAAGTACATGGATAAAACTGGCCCTAAAAGACAATGGTCGTAAAAGACATTGCCATTCTCTTGGGAGGGTTTCTGATGATATTTCCTGATCCTTATGTGGCATGATTTATCTGTATGGAAGATGCAAAGTGTGGAAATTCTAGCTGATATTTGAATAAATTCTTCCACAGACTTGATAGTCACTGAGGCCTTGCATTCTGGAACAAAATGGGCAAGAGGGAAGCTTCCCAACATAAGAAACTATACTTTTTGTGAATCTGTCCAATAAAAGGTATTTTTATTTGCTTTAAATTCAAAAACAAAGAAAACCTAGAAACTAAATATATGTGAACTTATGTTTATTTCAAACTAGGGGAGGAAATTGTTTTACATTTTTAATATTTCTTAAGCTTTCCTTTTCTCCTTATGTAAATCTGTTACTAAATCAGTGCTTCTAAGTGAAAATCACAGTATCTTACAATTTGGACTGAATAGTGCATGAAAGCAAAAACCTTTTCTGATGCATTTCTGGTACCCAGAATAGTGCCTGATAAGTACAAAATAAATATTTGCTGCATATATATATATATATATATATAGCATTGTAACAAATCATAGTGAAGAAATGTAATTTGTTACAGGCGGTAAAAGTAATATAATTTTTGTACATATTATATATCTGGCACTGTTCTAAGTGTTTCTGATATATTATTTCATTATCTCTGTTCTTCCTACCACCTGATAATGAGTTACTATTTTTCATATTATACATACAAGAATACTGATCCTTAAAAAGGCTTATCCACTGGGGTATGATATTGAGAAATTGACAGAAATGGACTTGATCACAAATAAACCTAGTTTCAAAGCTGTGTTTTTATATTGCAACATGCAAAAGCCATCTAGTCTACCTCACTATCTTGACATTGCATCAATTTCAGAAATGAATGTCGGCTTCAATTATAATACAACGAAATTAAAGAAACCAAGATATCCAAGTGCAACCTCTTGAAATCTTTCGATTAAAATGTGTAAAGCAGGTATTTTTAGTACATAATGAATGACATATACTATCCATGAAAATTTTCTAGAAGCTTATGTGCATTTTGTATTAGAGAAAGTCCATATCAGTTTCCTCCTTTCAATCAAACCAGTTCATAAGCATTCCTCTAAATGCTTCTAAGAGTAACGTATCAGGTAGGAAGAGAATTTTCCATACAGGTTTGTATTTTTCTGTGATTTACTTCTCATGTCTCAACTATGCCACTTCTCTGAAAACCACACTTGTTTTGGGGTGAACTTTTGGAATCGAATGGAATGCCAGATGCTTTGCTTCCGGTCCCCTTGCTGCTCCCCTTCTTTTCCTTTGAATGAGAATTCTTATCTGCTTTGGGTCAGCATTTTAGCTTTGAAAGTTTGGACTTAGATTTTAGTGCATTTATCATTCTTTTTTCACAGGAAATCAGGAACAGATTTTAGCTTTTAACCTCCAGGACCCTCAAAATATTCTGATAATTTTTAATGAAGCAATAATCAATTTCATGACTAGTTGTGTCACTTTAATTGTGTTAAGATATAGACTGATGTTCCAAAATTTCAGCATAACAAGAAGATTTAGGTACTCAGGCTAATTTAAACATGGAGGCATCATTAGAAATAGAGACCATAATAAAATAGAGTATTGGGGATTTTTAAAATTAAGGTTATTTAATCCAAATCACATTTAGGGTATATGTATTTGTACCAGTTATCAAACTTGGTGTCACAAATAAATTGAACACTAGGTTGACAAAATGTAAAAGATACAGATTAGATTCTAATGTGGATTCTACAGGCTATTAATCCACATACTTTAGGCAAAATATATATATATAAAATTACAAAAATTTTTCTTTTTTCCTGAATTGATTTTTAGAGATAGCTATGTAATTGACACTCACAAAATAATCAAAAAGTTCTATAACTCCAGTGGATAATTTTGAGGGTAGAAATATTCACTATATTATATTTTAAGGAATACAACTAATTAAAAAATAATTAATTTTGTCTTACTTTTTCCCATTGCTCGTAATGGAAAGTGACATGTAAATACACTTGTCTCTTTCCTCATTGGCACTTACCTACATATCTTTAATAGCTTTATTGTTTTAGCTCTGCCAAGAGATTAGTTAGTAAATTAAGGCAAAACAAATCCTGTGAACAGCTAGAAACTACAATATTAATTTTAGTCAATGTAACTCTAAATAATTTTACACTAACAATGGACCAAACAGAACAAATAAAATATTATTGCAAAAGTAAATAAATAAATAAAGTAGCCTAGGTCAAGTTGTCCTAATGTCCCTAAATAAAGTAATTGACAAAATTAAAGTCTATGATATAGTAAGTCACATAACATATCGTGTATGTGATATCATAATAATATTTCTTCCTTTCCTTCCTCTAGTTACTGAACCCCCTAATTATCTCATTATTTGATCACTTAAAAGTTATTCAACAGATGATTAACATCAGAAACGGAAAGTTCACTGTCTAAAATGATTCAAAATACCACTTTCAATTTTTACTTGTAAATTTAATTTACTTTATAAAAGATGGACTCTCTTTTCAAGAATAACATAAAAATCAATTCATTCTTCTGTATATTAATATTATGTCATTTGTAGTTTAAACTTTTCATCTAATATCAGATTACATGCAGGAGTCTATAATTACTCTGACAGATGTGCTTTAGAAAATGCAAAAATAAAATGTGGAGATTAATATCGACAAATTTACTATTGGGATCAAATGTTTTATTAAGTAAAACGTTTTGTTTAAAATCCTTAGCTTAGTGCAATTTGATAGAAATTCCTGAATATCAGAGCATTTAAAATAGATTCTTAATTTAAACTTGGCATATTTCTTGTAAGATATAATATAATCGAATTGAACATGGCTGTCTGTAAAACTATAAATATGATCAGAAGAGACTCAAACTAAATTAAATTTTAGCAGCCGTCAATTTATTCTAAGATGACACTGACATAAAAACTGGCTTATTGAGATTTGTAAATCTTATTCTGTAAGTTCTTGCTAGAGAGAGTCTAGAAGTTTTCTGCTCAGACTATGTAGATCAAGACAAAGTTCTTTTATTAGTAACACTATTCAGAAGATGATTTTCTTTTGAATCTATAAATGTAAAATTCTCAAAGTATTTCCAACATGATCTCCCATCTCTAACTTGATTTTATTTCTAAATAAATGTAATTACTTTAAATGTCTAAACTATGTAGTTGAGTCTTATCTAATTCTTTAGTTCCCAGATAGATAGGAGTTAAACAATGGCATCCAAGGCCACTAGGCTTTGCTCTCTATTCTGCCACTGCCAAACTATGTGTCCTGACCTAGGTGTGAGACTCTCATAATAGATGCACTTTTTCATAATTCAGCTTCTCATATAGAGTACCATTTGCAGTTTATATACTGATGCCTTACATACTAGAAGATACATTTCTGAAACCACTGAGAGCATGAAGAAGAGCCATAACAGAAATAACAGAATACACATAAAAACTCTTTAATTTTCAATGCACTCCTTCCCAAATTGGAATAATATGTAAATTCAAATATTCTGAGCACTTCCTTACTTTCTGGCACTACAAGGTGCTCCACGTTCATCCCGTGTATTTCTTTTCCCCATTCTTAGATTGGCCTTTTTTCCAAAGAGCCCAGGTTTCTTTATAAAAAATCCATATCTAAATGCTAGGTGTGCTTCAAGCTAAGGTGGTGTAATTTCTTTAAGGACTTCTCGTCTGACAAGCAAAGAAAAATATGTGCATATGTATGTATGTATTCTTTCCCATGTATATAAATATCTATAAATAGTTCTATATGCAACCATCTGTGTCTATATTAAGATCTACATGAGTTCTTACTTATGTCTCCAACTCTAATCTATTGATACATGATCACTCTAGCCTTCTCCCCCTACCTGTAAACTCTCACTCCAACAATGAAAAACCTGACTTCCACCATCTGACATCTATTATTTAAATGTTCAATTCCATTATATGTGTATAGAGGTAAAATAATTGATAAAGTGTACCTCACAGAGAAACATCTGTATCAATTAAAGTAAAATACATATGTACAGATTTTTTGCTTTTAGTCTTAGAGACTCCATTTATTTTCAAAGTCACCTTGGTCAGCACCCTTTCTCTCCACTCCCTTCAATGAAGTTATTTTATATGTTTGTTTGTAATATAGGTGGAGTTTTTAACATTCTACATTCTATCCTGGGATCTCATAACCTCCTAATTGATATTCTTCATTGCATATATAAAGATTTACTATTCGTGTTTTAAACTCTGGATTTTGACAAATAGGTATTCTGCTGTTGGATGGAGTGTTCTATAAACGTTAGTGAGATCAAGTTCAGTGATAGTGCTGTTCGGGTCAACTAATGATTTTATTGTTGGCTTGATGCATCAATTATTGAAAGAAGAGTGTGGAAATTTCAACTATAATACTGAAATTATCTACTTTTTTGCTTTCAGTTTTTACAAGAAATAATTAAATAATTAAGTTTCTGAATCAGTTGGTTTTAAGAAAAATAAAGTATTCTTGATGGGACCGACCTAATCAGGAGGGCCCTAATATGGATGGATGATTTTACAACTTTAAAGATGGATGTTTATTTTCAAGTCATTGGATTCATTCATTCATGCCTTTATTCATTCAATATTTATCAATATTTATTCTGTACCTACATAAACCTGACTGCAAAATTGGCTAGAGATTGACACTGTTCTAAAAAAAAAAGGTTTAATTATGAAGATTGATGCTAATGATTTTTTGTAACTTATGTTCAAAAGGTTATGAAGGAGAATTCTCTGGCAACTGAGGTGATAGCAGATGAATTTTGAAAAATGTGATAATTGCCATATTATTTGCCTAAGCTTACATATATGGCAGAAAATTTGTGGAGGAACGTTAGCTGCATGCAAATCAGAAGTTAGGGCTATACAGTTGATTATTCATTCATTCAGTATTTAAATAATTCAAAATATATTTATTGAGAACCTAATATTTGGAAGACCTTATCATAGATGAAAGTATTACATAGATGGATAATGCCCAGGAGATCTCAGAGTATGTTGGGGAAGACAGTTGCACAGTTGTAGTACTATGGGAAGTAAGGGAAGCGATATTAGGTTTCAAAGTGAATCTGCATTATTTTGCTGATGTTTCTGGGAAAACATTTATGGAAGATGTGTGGTAGTTTGTGTGTACAGGTTTTTTTTTTCAGCACTCATTCCTCTCTCCTTAAAGTTAAAGCATTTAGAAAGCTAAAGCAAAACCAAACAAGCAATGAAACTCCCTTTGAGCCAGTGTTCTGGATACAGCTTAGACCACTTTCCCATTGTATGCAAGTGTATCAGCTTAGAAGGTTAATAAGTCAGAGCCCATCCTGCTATTGTTAATTCTGGCAGCAACTAAAGCCACAGAGATGGCAGTTTTAGAAGTAGTGGAAGTGACAGGACATCATGTTCTCGTGTCTAAGCACCAATCTGTGGACGTGAGAAGCTTAAAGCTTTGGTAATAGGAGCATCTCCCGGAACCAAGGTTGTAGGAATTTTTCTGTGTCTTTAAATTCAATAACCCCAGACTTTCCTCCATGCCTTCAGACACAAGCACACTTCAGCTATTCCAGCTTTTCTGTGTATGTTTCAGTGTAATTTCTGCTTGAGATACCCACTGTGGTTCCTTTTTCCTTCTCAAAACCCTGAAAAATGTGGTAATTAATTGTTTTGAAGAAAGTCACTAGGCCAACAAAACTGGAGTAAAGAGTCAACATTCTCTGCCCATCCCACCCCTACCAAAGGTTATGAGTAGAAGTGTAAAGAGTACACAAATTTAAGCATAATCTAAGTTTTATTCGTCTGGAACACAGAGTGGTTATGGAACAAATCAGGGCCCTATGGGGCCTTCCTGGGACAGACCCCCCTGCCCATGTCCTCTGCCTGCCTCTGTAGAGAAGCTGTAGTTTCCCAGGCCTCTCCTGAGTCACAAAAGCCTGACTCAAGAATTCATGATTAAAAGGATGTAGTGACAGGGCTTCTTCCCTGGTGGCGCAGTGGCTGAGAATCCGCCTGCCAATGCAGGGGACACGGGTTCGAGCCCTGATCCGGGAAGATCCCACATGCTGTGGAACAACTAAGCCCGTGAGCCGCAACTAAGCCCATGAGCCACAACTACTGAGCCCGCGTGCCACAACTACTGAAGCCCGCACGCCTAGAGCCCGTGCTCCGCAACAAGAAAAGCCACCGCAATGAGAAGCCTGCCCACTGCAACGAAAGAGTAGCTCCCGCTCGCCGCAACTAGAGAAAGCCTGCGCCCAGCAACGAAGACCCAACACAGCCAAAAATAAATAAATTAATTAATTAATTAAAAAAAAAAAAAAGGATGTAGTGACAAAAATAGCAGTTGGGCCAGGAGAACTGGTAAGAATTTAAGCAGTAAATCAGCCATAAGGCAGTTACAGAGTCTTTGGTTTTTCTCTGAAGTACCTAGGTGACGGTATCTGATACATGTTTCGTGTGTTGTTTGGCAGATGCTACAACCCACACCAAATGGAGGAAGTTAACTACTTGATGACCAGGAGCACATAGCTCGCACACCTACTAGAGCCTAAGGACTGATAAGGTTAACCCTTGTGACACCCCTCTGTTACCTCACCTTCAACCAATCAGAGAATTGTGCACAAGCTGATCATATACCCTCCAACTCCCCTCCCTCACCTGACCTTTAAAAATGCTCTTCTGAAACCCATTGAGAGTTTAGGTTTTTTGAGTATTAGCTGCCCTGGACTTCTTGTATGGCACCTTACAATAAACACTGCACTTTCCTTCACCACAACCCATTGTCAGTAGATTGACTTTACTGTGCGTGGGTGAGTGGACCCAAGCTTGGTTAGGTAACAGTTAAGTGAGCATAACAGGAGCATGTGATTGCAGAGTTAAATAGTAACCAAAAGACTGAAATGTTTATGCATCATACAAAGGAATTTTGACTTTATATTTCAGCAGTACACCTGGAATCAAACGGTACTGCCATTGAGAATGTGTTCCCCGTGATGCAGAGTCTCGGGGAACAAGGTGCAGGCAGATCAGAAACACTTTATAAAGAACGTGGCGGGAGGGGTTGCTTCCACGTCTGCCCAGCCCACTGACTTGCCAGCCCAATGTGCCGACATTTACAGCACCGTTTGTCTCAAACCTTGTTTTTCTTTTCTAATCCTGAAATAAAGTTCAGGAAGAATAAAAATACAAGCCTGCTCCTCATTTATTAATTCTAAAACTATGTTTTGAATGTCTTTGTACTACGCTAGATATGGAAGATAGATGACTAAGATAGATAACATCCCTGACTTCATAGAGTTTACTGTCATTAAGTAAGAGAACTTTTATGAATATCATCAGGCAAATGAATAACAATTATAAACAATAAAATATGCAATACCATATGAGTAATATAAGCAAACATAAGGGTGTGATGTTATGTTTTGTGTTGGTCATGTAATTTGGCTTTAAGGTGAGGTATTTCTAAGACATTCCTGAGGAAAAGGCAATTCAGCTGAGAACTGATGAATGGCTCTGAAATCACCATCCAAAGACCAAGGAAAACCAGTTCTAGGTAGAAAAAATGGCATGTGTAAGGACCCTAAACTAAGATAGAGCTTAGCTTTCAGATGAACTGAACATAAGGTCCTGGTGGTTAGAATATAGAGATTGAGGGGAAGTAAGCAGAATAAATATGGAATGGCAAGTAAAGATTTACAGGCCAGGTTAAGAGTTTTGCATTTTATTCTAAATGTACTGAAAAGGTTCTCAATGTATGTTAAGCATGGGAATTCACTGATCAGAGTTATTGAAAATTTTTTCATTACAATTTCAAGAGTAAATTGGGTAGAATTACCAGGGATTGAACTGTCCAAAGCAAAACGAGACAGCTAATTAAAAAAAATACTGCAATAATTCAGGTGAAATTGATCACAGTGGCTCAAACTACTGTTTGTAATAAGGGAAAATAAAACGGGTGCAGTTATATATTGATAAGAGTAAATTGACAAGACTACATGATAGATTGGATGTGCAGAGTAACAGAAGTGAAGTGCCAAAACAGCTTTCTGGAAAAAACGTGTTTAAAAAAGAACCTCATCCTGAGCTAGGTTATATAATTGTGAGCAGATGGGAATGTAGTTGGTTCAATAAGGTAAGTTTGGAATGACTAAAGTAGATCTGTTCTGGAGATATACACTTTGGGGCCTCTAAGTATAAATGAGATTTAAAGCCATGGGAGAGAATGTATTTTCCTAGGGAGAAAGTTGGCATAAGAAGAAAAGAAGACATAAGATTAAATGCATAGGAAATTCAAATTTATTGACACTTGTACAGAGATGAGATAACAAAGGAGACTGAAAATGAGTCACCAGAGAGAGAGAGAAGTAAGAGTAGAATGTGACAGAAGGCAAGGAACTGGGCTGCTTCAGGAATGGGGAAATGGGAAAGAAAGAACAGTAACCAGAGATTACAGCAATATGGAGATACTCTACTCAGATTAGGTTAGGTTGCTTACTGCTTTATAATGAAAATCTTTTACAGGAAGTAATAAAACTGAGAAGTAAGGTTATAGAAAAGCACATGATTTAACAAACAAAGTAAAATAAAATTAATAAAACAAAATAAAGAAGTTTAGGAAATGGAGAACAAATATTTTTAAAGATGATGATATATCTTCTCAAGGTACAATCTTTGTCTCTCTTTTATTATTTTTTAAGTTTTCAGATTTAAAAGTAATGAGTTCTCACTTTCCTAAATTATTTTATCATTTGTTACATAAGAAGTAATTCCTCATTATTCAATCCGCAGGGTGTCACATAACTGTTAAAACATTATTAAAATTATTGGAACTATTAATCCAATGACCTGATCCACTTACCTGTCTACACTGATTATTATCAGTTAAAAAAATGTCTATTAAATGATGATTACTTGTAGAGGAGTGGTTTTATCCTTCACATTTACATACACATAATAATATGAATTAGTTTTATTAGCAAAACAAACAAGAAAACACAATGAAGAATAATATAAAAAGCAAGATTTACAAGTGACATATAGAAAAATGCATGCCTCTAACAATTTGGGGTACTTGTGCTATAGTAGTCTCTTAATTGATATAATTCATTTTTTCATCCTGGAGTTACTTAGATTAAATTGCTATCTAAAGCATTATAATGAAATGTATGATTAAGTTTAAAAACATGATGAATTTATTTTTAATTGACCCACTTCAATAGTGTCAGAAAGCAGTAGAGTGAAGTAAATTCTTCTGGGAATTCACCCGTTTACCGCCTGAGACCATCTCTCCTGATCGCAAATCAATATTTCTTTCACTCATCAGTGATCATAAAACTTTTCAATAATTCTAATTTTAAAGAATGATTACAGTGAGTATATAGTCATTGATATCTTAAAGGTTACAGCTAAAATGAACACAAAGTTCATTTTATCTTTAATGAGTGAGCCTTTTTGAAAAGTCAAGCAGTTTTCCTCTGACAAAACTTTATGCATTAAGGTTATATATTTGACTGACCATAAAAACTCTACTAAAATAATTTGTATCTTCTATGAATCTAGTGATATACCAAGATGAGATAGTCTCTTAGGTTTCCACTGGGGGCTTCAATAATCAGTATACGTGCCAGAGGATGAGGTTAATCATTTACAAAAGAGAAGAAGTGACAAATTACAGGGTTCTGAGATATATTTACAAAAAGGAATCATATACTGTGCACGGGGGGGCAGTGAGGGTTTATGGGTCCCCGATACTTGAAGAGAAGCAGTTAGGAAGCAAATTGAAGAGACTGAATTAGGAAGGGACCTGTCAGACAATGCTGAAGTCCTCGGTGGGTTTTACATCCACGGATTTATGGTGGTTCAAATATGCCCTATCTTGTTCTTCCTGAGTTTTGTCGTTATTGTTGTTGCTGTGTTTGAGGGAAGTTAGATGCAGAATATGGGCAAATGAAGTGTTACTGAAATGATGAAAAAATTAAATAAACAATCACCTAAAGGAACAAAAAGACTGATAGCTTGGAGGAAAGTAGAGGTATAAATGACTTTGAAGTTGGATTAAAGCTGAAGAACAAATTTAGAAGTTTAACCAACTTATTAGAAGAAGAAGATTTAAAGTGAAAAAGCTTCAGTTAATCTAACAGTTACTTGAAATGAAATGGGAAAATATGTAACGGCAGGTATGAGTGGTTGAAGTTAATGTGGGAGAAGCTCAGTAAATGTGAGGTGGTGAAGAACCTAAAAGACTAAGATGTTGGAGGGGCCATTCTCACTGACATTAAAACCAACCTCATATTGAAATGTCTTGGAATGTAGAAATAAGACCTCAAGAGAGGGGCCAAGTCTCCTATGAAGTGGAAAGATTGACTCAGATTTCCTGGGATTACAGAAATGAAGGTGAAGGTGATGATAGTAGGGGAATGCTACAGGTCTTCAAATTTTTTCTTCTTGTACCTATTGTTTCTTTATATTTTTATTTGGTTTTATAAGAGGTTGTGGGAACTAATGGTATGGGAAAAGTCAAACAAACAAAACAAAAAACAATACTGAGGAATGAGGGCATCGCATCACTTCCTAAACTGAGACACACTAAAGACATTGATGTCTTTGTGGGAGATCCAGAATGAAGTTGTGGAAGCAGGGGAAATGCCTGGACAGTTTCACAGCATAGAAGGATGTCATTAGAAAATGATAGCTTCAGGAAGTACACTGAGAATTAGGGAAGCTGGGAGTTATGAGTATCGAGATGCTGATGTACAGAACACCAAACAACTGGGGAGAACTTACTGTGTGCCAGGATGGATGAAAATATCAAAGACAGGAATGACGAATGTAGGAAAAATTGCACAGTTGCATTGTTGGGCTATAAAGGAAATGTGAGAAAAAGTACAAGAGACATCTTGGTCAGTTTTTTCTTAAGTAATTACACAGTTGGGAGGAAAAATATTAGGCTCCCTGAAAAGAGAGGATGTCTCAAGGAATACAGGACAGGAGAATTTATTGGCAAAACTGCATGTTAAGTTTATAAATTAGAACAGAGGAAACGATCAGGATCAGCCCTTGTAAAATATTTAATTTCTTACTAAGAAAGGTGATCATTAGCTGTTTGAGTAAATGCAGCTTCACATGAGATTATGTTGTTGCTTTAGCTTAACTACAACTCTCAAACAGAGGCATTTGCATTTTCATGGAAAGCTTATGAAGAAAAAAGATTTTAAGAAAGAAGTAGGGATGAAAGAAAGGAAAAGGGGAGAAGTATCCAAAGTAGAACTTAAATCACAAAAACATCCAGCAATTTTTAAACAATGAATGAGTTGAGCCAAATATAGGTAGCTATCTCTCATAGCTAAGAAAATCACTGAGGAAAAATCCAGCCACAGTTTTAAAGACTCTCAGTTTATTAACTATTTTGTTCTCTGTGTTCCACAACAACATTATATGCTTTCATTGTAATTCAAAAGGGTGTGGGAATTGGACATAAAAAAAAAAAAAAAAAAGATTTGTGCAGTGGAAATCATAGTATGGCATGCAAACCACACAAAAATGTTTCAACATGAATTGTAAATATCTGCACATCCCCTATCCCAGTGTACAGTCCTCTCCTCTCTAAAGAGTCCCTAACATCTTTCAAACTGAATTGATTCCTTAATTCTCTATATTCCCCTAGTTCATTTTGGGGGTTAACAAAAAATTTTTTAAGATTGAAATAAATTATTGGAGAGAGAATATTGGGAGATGAAAAATTCTTCTTTTCCCTTTATTGAGACATTTACTGGTTGATAAAGCCTAAGTAACAAATTCTGTATCTAGTCAACTATTAAACCCTATGGTACAATGAAAATGGAAACAGATCTTGCTTTCTCTTTTTGTTGCTGTACAGGCCAAGCTGAGGAAACTAATGAAAAACTGTTTTTCTACCAACTTAGGATGGTATTACACTGACTGCTTCATTTCTCCAACTCTGATCAGCTCTGCTCCCATTCATGGCTTTTTATGGTCAACAGTGCTTGCTGGGGGCAATACTGCCACTAAGGACTATGGAAAGCATCTACCTGCCTCCTCTTCCAACCTAAACTTAATGTTTGTGAATATCTACACCATATCCTGGAGATGACCCTGTTACTGAAGGAAACTCTGGTTCACTGGCTAGATGCACAGCAAAGCCAATCTACTGATGCTGAGTTTGTGGTGAAGGAAAGTATAGAGTTTCTTTGCAGGGCACTAAGCAAGAACAGTGGGTAGCTCATTCTCAAAAGACCTGAAATCCCCAAGGCTTTTAGGCAAGGGTCTTTAAAGACAGTGTTAGGGGAGAGGGTCATAGGAAGCCTAATCATCTCGTGAACCTTCTTCTGATTAGTTGGTGGTGAAGTAGCAGGGTAATGTTTCTGGAATCTCAATCATCAACCTACTGTGTCCAACCAGTTTGGGGTCTCCGTGCTTGCGTTCAGCATATAGTCACCATCCTCTGCTGGGTGAGGGGTTTTAGTTTCTGCAGAACAACTCAAAGATATGCATCAGATTGTTATCTACGTCACTTCCGGGGGAACTAGGAGTCCTGTGACTCTACTATTCTAATCATTAACTGTTTGAGTCTGCTCTGCAGAACTCCACAAAGGCCTAGGACACTAAAGCCTTCTTTCTACAAGCAAGAAACAGGAGTCACAGAGGGGCTTCCATACCCAGGAGGGCTCTGTAGGGTCCTACTTGGTTTCAACCCTCCCGCCTTTTCTTTGATACTCCTCAGTCTTAAAGGGAACAAAGGTGGGACGAGAAAGGGAATAAAGTTTTGGATAGAGAGATTAACCATAAACTCGGCATGGGAACTCAGTTTTAGGGTGTGAAATAAAATTTATATTTTATGGCAAGGCAAGAAAAATTTAAACATAAAAATTCTTCTCTGCCCTTTGGCTTCCCTCTAGCCCTCACTGTGCATTGTGTACTTGCATTTATGCATCAACCAAATCCTCTCCCATCGGCAGGAATACCTGCTCAACCATAAAGAGCAACATTCTCCTAGCATTAACAGGACAACTCCTTACAGATAACATTCCTTCTAGATAAGGTGTCACATGGCGCTTAGATCTGGATTATTTAAACGGTCAATAATATATCATTTAACGTACAGCCCTCTGTCTCAAAAAATTATATAACTGTGCCTTGACTTCCAACAGGTGGAACAGTTCTCAGCTTTCTGAGATGCTCTTCCCATGTTACAATCTTCAAATTTGGCTTGAATAAAAGTTTCCATTTCTTTCTTAGATGGACTGATTAATTTTTCATCCACGGGGGACTCAGTTTCAATTCATTACACCCTCCTTTTGATGCCAAAAGCTCTTCTTCTGTGCACTGGTGCCGAATCAAATCTTGAAGAAAGAGTTTTGGATGAAGTAGAAAAGAATAGCTTTATTGCTTTGCCAGGAAAAGCAGGACACAGCAGCCTCCTGCCCTTCAAAAAACTATGTGACCCAACCCAGGACAGTTTGGTGAGGAGTTTTATAGCAATGTTTCAACGGTGGAGTTGCTGATAGAATTTGGGTGTGTGTAGGGCATGCACACCTTTAATCTGGTCTCAGGTAATCTTTTGATGAGCTTCTCTGGTTCCTTTAATCTGGCCTCAGGTGGTCTTCTCTGGAATGAAGAATGCTGACATCTTCCATTTGTTGGGGGTTTTGGTTCTATAAGGAGCTTAAAGATATCATTATGTGTATCCCTTGAGGCTGAACCAGGACCTGCCCCAAGGCTGCACCATTGTCTCTTGGCTGTTCCTCCCTGTCTCTGCATTCCCTCCATTCCCTGATTAGCAACTGTTTAAATCTGCCCTTAGGAACTCAGGGAAGGTCATGGAGGCTGAAAAGAAAGGCTCTTATGCCCAGGAGTTTGGTTTCGCTTTCTTGCAATTGACAAATAAGGAGGGGAAACCACACCACAAAACATGTAAAAATAAGCAATTAACAACTAATCTGGAGACACATTTATTTCCTGGAGGCTAAAGACACCAAAAAATGCAGTGGCTTTAGTGTCACGGGTTTTCTAGTGCTACTTTGCAACATCAACCCTGACTTTTCTCTGAAAGTGGAAGTGATCTAACTGGATCGACCTCTGTATACATGTTTAAACTCTAACCAGTACCCCCTTTCCATTGTGATTATCAATCTACCCATGAGAGGAAAAAAAGTGTTGATTCTGAGTACCTCGGGGATAATTACTTTGCAATTAAGCATTTAATAACAGATTGTATGTGGTTGCAGAAATATAACTGAAAACAAAATTTCCTGCCAACCTAGAAAACCTCTCCACAAAGGTAGAAGAGAAACAATTTAATTAGTGAATAATCATTAAACCAGAATGTGATGTGTATCACAAGCAATCCACCAAAGAGATTGCAAATTCAGAAAGAAATCTCACCTTATTAGATGGCGAAGCAGATAAAATCTATCTCGTCTATGTTCTCAAGATACAAACTACAGCTGATCCTCAAGTAGAGGACGAGAGGACTTGACAGCTCTATTTGTCGCATAAAATTCACCTAACATTCACTTGTTAATTGGGGTGACCATCTGTGTCTAATGGCTTTCTCTAATGGAAAAATAAACTTCTCATAGTTTTACAGTTTGGAACTAGGCACCACAGGAGTTAGACTCCTCCCCCACAGATGCTGGGGGGGCGGAGGCAACATATGTCTCGATGTTTGCATTTCAAAGGAATGGCTTCCAAGGATTTGAGAAACACATTCCTGGATTTTTAAGCTGTCAAGAGGCTTATTTATCCTTTAAAAAATTGACTTACATTTCAGGGACTTCCTTGGTGGTGCAGTGGTTAAGAATCCGCCTGCCCATGCAGGGGACACGGGTTCGATCCCTGGTCCGGGGAGATCCCACACGCTGTGGCGCGACTAACCCTGTGGACCACAACTACTGAGCCTGCGCTCTAGAGCCCGCGAGCCACAACTACTGAGCCCGCATGCCATAGCTACTGAGGCCCGCACGCCTAGAGCCCATGCTCCGCCACAAGAGAAGCCACCGCAATGAGAAGCCCGTGCACCGCAATGAAGAGTAACCCCTGCTCCCCACAACTAGAGAAAGCCGCATGCAGCAACGAAGAACCAACGCAGCCAAAAATAAAATAAATAAATTTAAAAAATAATTGACTTAGATTTCAAAGAGAGAGAGAACGTAATTACACATTTTCTAAAGTAAATGCTCTAAGAAAAGGGAGGGGTGTCTCCTTTATTTTTAACAGGGAGAATTAAGTCTATTAATTTTATTATGTATTTGCCTTCACAACATATATATTCTTTACCCACCCAAAAAACAAAACTTTCCAAAATTACATTTTTGACTTCTCTACCAGGTCTGTCCTCCCAGGAAGATAGAAATATCCTGAGCCCATTAGGCCATGGCCTTCTTGTAGCAGACGCCACTGGTGCCCGAGCACTTTCCCTCGTTTGCTGTGATTACACTCGCCGTGCAGCAGACGGTCTGTGTAACTTGAGACTCACTTCACAAGGATACCTCTCATCTCTTTCTGCTTTCTGCTCCCTCTCACAGCTGGAGCCCATTCAGCCTCATTCAAGCAGAGCATAAAAGCAGGGAAGTTGTTATCAACCCCAGGAAAAGCCTTCAGTGAGGTGCAAGGACTGAAGGATAAATTTGTCAACCTTCAACTTGCAGTGGCTTTAGGTAAGCCTCTCAGGAGTCCTTAGCAGAACTGAGAACCTACTGCCCTCAGCATCACCCACAATAATGCATCTTATATTGGCTTTGCATATTTATGTCTCTTATTTCCCGCCCCCCCCCCACCCCGCTACCTTACTCTGGCTCTCTCTAGGCACAGCCCTGAAAGATCCTCTAGTTTTGAAAACTCAAGTGTTTAAATTGGGCCCACCTACATAATCCATGATAATCTTCCCATCTCAAGGTTCATAACATTAATAACATCGGCAAAGCTTCATTTGTCAAGAGGTAACATATTCTCAGGTTCTGGAGATTAGGGTGTAATCATCTTTGAGGGACCATTATTTCGTCTACCTTAATACGTACAGGCAAGTTCTGTCCATTTATCTGTACATTTCCTCTGAGTAACAGAAAGTGATGCATATGGTAGGGTTCAAAAATATTTGTTGAGTTAGAGATAGATAAGGGAGGATATAATATTTAATTTTCATAAAGCATAAAAGCAATAAAAAATAAGATACTCTTAGAAAATTTCAGATATTGAAGGGATTAGAAAATAACTCCCTTATTAGTCAAGAAGGGGTACAGAGCATCTGAAACTTAGGCAAAAGTAATATTGAAAGGTCCTAGGTCTAAATCAGCTATCTATTAAAAGATTTTGCTTACCACCTTTATATTAACAATTGACTAATAGCTTACAGGCTGCTTAGGAAAATTTGTCATTACCACCACAGTAGCTAAAACATTACCTAGGACTTTTGATGAAAAGATCACCTTATTACAATCTGAAGTTCCCCATATCCATGAAAGTTTTATGTAAGGGGTATGTTCAAAATAAAGAAAAGTGGGTTTGTAGGAAAAAATACAAAAGAAAATGGGGTAATGGAAGTGGAATTATAAGAAAATGAGAATTATTGTTTCCAAATAAAGAGATTGTAATTCAGTTATTCTCAACTATTTTCCCTTCCTACTATGTGTCAAGCTCTGGAATATATACAATTTAGGTCTTTGTAACATTGTAGGTAGGGGTATCTTCTCATTGTCTTCAAGTTATTTCTTAGAGCTTCCTGATTTTTGAAACATCTGATCCCCAAATCTCAGCTTTACCCTCAAACATGTTTAACTTAAAGATAAAAGGAAGGAAGGGAATGCAATGTTTCTATTTTTATGCTTTTCTGCAACATAAATTCAGAAATGGGAAAAAGATAAATTTGTCATCAGATAATAGATGCAGAAATTTATCACCAGGAAATCACAGCGTCACTGTCACTCTGTTCTACTTAACCATGTGTTAGGTTCAGGACATAATGTGGTAATTGCCACCTTACTCCTAAAGATAGCTGTGCCACCACTGTATTTTATGTTTCCTAATAAACATGCCAGCCTTCTCAAGCTTACATTTTAAATCTCTTTAGCTCGTGTATTTCTACTAGATTCTCAAGGCCAAAGTTGATTTTTTTTTTTTTTTGAGAAAGTGTTTAATGTGTGAGAAAATGTCCATTCTAGCATTTGCAGTCCCCGCAGGAGTCACAGAATAACAGCACTTTGACTGTTCTAACAGTGACAGCTCTACATCCATTTACTAGAGAGCAGTATTTCTGCTAAGGCTCCCCAGATTAACTCCCCCTTCTCACCCTTCTCATCTGTGACCTTTTGATGATGAATGTGTCACTAATACAAACATTTATCAGCTTTTAAAAGAAGAATCCCTGTCACTACTTGGGAACAGGGCTTGTTTTCCTGTAATATCTGAAATAGATTTATAATATTAAAGTATGATTGAGAATGGTGAAAAATGGTAAGTTTTAATGAGACTGAGCTTTCATTAACCTGAAAACACATGCCTATCAGGGAACTGCCACAGAAACACTTAAATCTCATAAATCAGAGGTTTAATGCCTTGTGGTCAGCAGAATTACATGATAAGCTTTTAAAACTATAGATTATCAAATTCTGCAATATTCAAGGAGCATAATCAAGAATTTGTGTGTTTAACATTTTACCCCACATGGGTCTACTGATAGATAGATAATAGAGGCCAGTGATTAAGAGTTTGGTCTCTGCAGTCAGAATATCAGCATTTAAATCCCAGTTCCACCTCTTACTAACCATCTAATTTCAGCAAGTTCCTTAAACTGTAAGAATGAGTTTCCATAGCTGTAGAATATGGAAAATAATTGTACCTATCTCATAGGATTAAATAAGGCAATACATGCCAAATGGCCTACAGTCAGTCCTGAGAAACATTATTTATTATCATCGTTTGCTGCCTGCAAAATTAAAATACAATAAACCTGTCCTTTCAAAACACACCATCTGTACATAGGCAAGCTAGCTACAAGTAGATCTTTTCTAGTGATTTATTTAGATTGCCCAAAATATTATAGTAAGATTTTCACATCGTGGTTGGTATATACTCAACAGGAACACTGTTATCTTGTTATAATGGCTTAATTGTAACAACAATTCTGTGACTCCTGGAAACCCACAGAGGAAAACTTTTACATTCTACAAAATATATGACAAAGTCTAGGCTAAGAGAGGACATATTTGAGATAAAATCCATATTAAACTACTGACACTCTGGATCTGAGGCTCTATGATTCTTATTATTTGGACAGCCTGAGAAGGCAGGTCAAACAAGATGAGAAGCATGTGGGGAGAAAGTCTGCATGACTTTTTGTAACAGAGAAGGGAGTTAGCAGCTACAGAGTCTTTGTCCTGTGCACCTTAGATCTCCTAAACTAAGACAAAACAAGATAGACAGAGGCTTTCTACTACTAAATTATATGCCGATTTATAGAGCAAAGGCCAAGATCTAGCAATAGGATAAAGCCCAGGGGCTTCAAACTCAGTAGTAAAGTCAAACCTTATGAACAGAAGTAGAATAAAAGGTTGTATTGTCTTCTTATTTAATACTGTTCAAAAATGAATTTCTATTGCTTACCCTCAGATCAGAAGGATATTTCACAAACTATTAAGATTTGTTTAAAATGAAGAATTGAACAGAACATCTGACACTCTTGAGGGGAAAATGTAGTCCATGTGGGTACACATCTTAGCCTCAAAGGAATACAAGTTAGAGCAAATACCTGAATTACAGGTATTAAGTCACCAAAAAGAAAACTGCCTTCTGAGTGTGGACTAGGAGAGTAGTGGAAGATGATTACTTTAAGGCCTAGTATGTGTCTCCACTGTGTTAGAAACTGATCTATGATATCACCTTGAATTTGTGGTTGCAATCCCTGAGAGGTGGCTTCTGAGAGCCCTGTGTAAGCAACTCCATGGCAATGATCAGACCTTCCTGGATAAAAAGTTGGTGAATGTGAACAACCCTCCCTGGCTGAGCTGGAGTGGCCGACCATGAGCACCAGAAGATTCATGAGGCTTAGTGACTGCTGTCAACTGAATTATGACCCCCAAAACTCATGTGTTGAAGCCCCAATCCTCAATATGATAGGTTTTGGAGATGGGACCTTTGGGAATTAATTCCATTTAGATGAGTTCATGAGGGTGGGGCCCTCTTGAAAGAATTAGTGTCCTTATCAGAAGAGACACAAGAGAGCTTGTTCTCTATCTTTTTCTGCCACATGAAGACATGGAAAGAAGGCAGCTATTTGTAAGCCAGGAAGAGGGTTCTCACCAGAATCCTATCATGTTGACACTCTGACCTTGGACTTCACAGTCTCCTGAACTATGAGAAATAAATTTCTATTGCTTAGGATACCCAGGTTGTGGTGTACATATGACATCCTGGGCTGGCTAAGACAGTGACTAAATGATCCTATGTGAAATATCAGGAAGCTCAATCACCATAGTGGGTTTCCAAATCAAGGGCATTACAGTGTGAGTCATACCCACCCTGCTATGCCACTTGGTCTTTAACATGGGTCCTAACAGAGGCTGGTGGTGACCTTCCCATGATTCCCATGTCTTGACAAACTCAGAGCTCCAGAAATTTGTAGTTGGTCTGGATTTACCATCTTCCCAGTGTTGGACTTGAGAGGGAAAGTCATAGCCCTTCAAGCTCTCATTAGAAAGATTATGAATTCACTATTGCCGTATTTAAAGTGGAGATCTGGGTACACAGATCTATGAAGAGTTTTTTAAAGGTGATTCTAAGGTGGTAATCAGCGAACAAGAGTAACGAGAATCAGTAGAAAGGTGATGACATAATAGCCAGATTTCCTAGGTAAAATTTTTGACCTGCCACTAATTTGCATAACAAGATTCTTAACTGCCCTGTGCCTTAAGAAAATGCACCTTTTAGAATATGCAGGGCATGCCATAATGTTGTTTTTAGGATGAAATAATACATGCAAAGGACTTAGCTTAATGCCTGGCACATAGTAGTTACTATAGAAATGTCAGCTGCTAATACTGACTTGAGATTTCGCGATAAATCCTAAGGTAGAGAATGCCTCGTGTTGTCAAATTGACTGATGAGATGCCCCTGCAAGATGTAGACAGTTGTGGGTGGAATATCCCCTTTCACATTATCAAGACTTTTCTGGAAACCCAGGACCACATGGGATTTTTCCCTTTAGGGATTATTTGTGTTAACTGAGGCCTTCTTTAAAGGGGATGTCTTAACAAAGTAAACTTTGAGGACAAGACAATGTCTTAGGTGTCCAAGAGCTATTCTATTGCTGGACAGCCAGTGTTTGCTGGTTTGATGACATCTGTCAAGGGGACAACATCTGAGAGAAGTGATTTATTTATCTCTCATGCAATTATAAAAGCTGCTCATCTGTATTTATTTATTAATTATGAAGTAATTTTCCTCTATGGAAACTTACAGGAGAAAGGACGATAAGCATCTATATATTTAACACCCAGATCTATCAAATCCTCATGCTCTTTCATAATTAAGTGGACATTGTTGAAGACCCCATAGACCAATCTCTAATCCCATCTTCATCTGTTCCCATCAGACGTAACCACTATCCAAAGATGCTGTTCATCATCTGCAGAATTTTCTATTTCACTTGACTACATATGTGTTTATATATAACAAATATATGGTATTTTTAATTTTCATGACATTTTATATAACAGTATTTGATAGCCAGCCTCAAAGATGGACTCTAGTTATCTTTGCCTACTAGTAAACCTGCCCTTGAGTAGTTTCTTCCATTACTGAATAGTAATGTGTAAGTAATGACTAGTCTGTGTAAGCAGTAGACTCTGGGGGAGGTGACAGTTGTGACACCTGAGGTGAGATTATAGAGCCATTACAGCTCTGTCTTGGCCTCTTGTATATATCTTTCTCAAGTGAACCTTCTACCATGTCCTGAGGACACACAGATTGCCATTTGGGGAAGCCCATGTAAGGAGGAACTGAGGCCTCCTACCAACAAACAATGGCACCTTGCTAGCTATGTGAGCAAGCCACCTTGGAATAGGGTGATCAATCACTAAAAGCCAATAGATGATGGTAACCTGAACCAGTACCTGTCTACAATCTCATTCAGACCCTGAGCCAGAACAGCACAGAAACGTCACTCCTGTGTTCCTGACCCACAGAAACTGTGAGAAATGATACAAACATTTTGTTCTTTCAAGCCACTAAATTTTGTAGTTATAGGTTGTACAGAAATAGGTTGATATTGATATTACATGGAATCATGTTGTATATATCTCTTTACATGTTGATCTTTTTTTCACTCAACATTGTCTCTGTTTTAGATTTATTTTGGTTGATGCTTTTATTGCTGTATCATTCATTTCAACTATTTTATTGTATTAGAGCATGATATAACTTTTCTTTGTATTAAAGTATAGAGAGGGAGTTCCCTGGTGGCCTAGTGGTTAGGAGTCTGGGCTTTCACTGCCGTATCCAGGGTTCAATCCCTGGTTAGGGAACTGAGATCCCACAAGCCATGCAGCATGACCAAAAATAAATAAATACATTTTTAAAAAAATGAAGTGTAGAGAAGCGTAAGTTGCTTTGAATTATACACTGTAGAATAATTGTCCAATAAAACTCTTGAAACATCTTTCTCTTTAGTGTATATTCAAGATTCTATACGTTATTAACTTAGTAGTGGGATTTATTCTTTGTGACCAGTTACATGTGTCTTACAATTGGCTAGATATTATCAAGTTATTCTCCAAAATATTTGTACAAATATTTATTTGTACAAATTCCTCAAACAAGGTATGAGTGTCGCCACGCATCTACATTCCCACCAATAATTGGTGACACTAGACTTTAGTCTTTGCTAATCTGATGTTCTTTTACAATTTTTTAAATGTATATTTTATTGATCACTAGTGCATTTAAATTCCCTGCTTTATCATAGTAAAGCATGCTAAATACGAGGAAAAAATGCAAGCCAATATCCTACTTCTTATTATTTCAAAAAGGAAAAAATTTTAAGCTATACATACCACTGCAAACACACAAATAACATCCCTAGTACACCTATACATTTAACATGCTGTTATAATGTTATAGTGCATTGCAAAATATTAGAAACATTGTTTACTGTTCACCAGTTTCTTTGAGTGTAATATCTGAGATAAAGTTGTCTTTTACTGACACATGATGTGCTTTTCCCAACACCTGTATTTGATTTAGACATTCTACAGTGAGAATCAGAATACCCCAATATTGTCAAATGAACTCACTGGAAATCTTGGCAGAAAAATCTAAGAACAACTAAGATTGGAAAGAATTTTTCTGGGCTTCAATTCCCACATAATTGCAAGGAGACTTTGGTAAAAAAGTAATGGCATTAGGATGGTTTGATTACTGTAAATCACTCAAAACTAACCAACCTAAGCACCCATCCAGGAAAAGACCATCGTTGCTGAGGACACTAGGGACAATGCAGAAAGAAAATTTCAGATTAAGATATGGAAAGAGAAAAACATGCTAGAGGAAGCTCTAGAGCCATTGGTCTAGAAGAGATGATAGGGCCAAGCCTCTACCTCTTAATATATGATAAGATAAATTTGAGATCAAAAGTCAACAAATAGTTACAGAAGGAATTTTGCAATGCTAAAGTCTACAATTAAACCCTTTCCATTATAATAGTTATTGTATGTATGCACCTGAGAGTGTAAGAACAACTTCCATAGAGACTACCGAATGTGAAAGGAGAACTGGAAACACACTTTCTCAGTCCAAGGCAGATTAAATCTCCCAAAATTAGTAAGGAAAAATATGCAGTTAGATGGTATAGTCTCTATCACACACTGTTATCTATAAAAAAATACATACTTTTCCTTCCAGTTTTATTGAGATATAAGTGACATGCAGCACTGTATAAATTTAAGGTGTACAGCATAAAGATTTGACTTACAAACATCATGACATGATCATCACAATAAGTTTGGTGAATATCCATCATCTCATATAGATACAAAATAGAAGAAAAAAAATTTTCCTTGTGATGAGAACTCTTGGGATTTACTATCTTAACAATGTTTATATATAACATACAGCAGTGCTAATTATATTTACCATGTTGTACATTCCACCCCTAGTACTTTTATACCTTATAACTGGAAGTTTGTACCTTTTGACTACATTCATCCAATTGCCCCTCTCCCACTCCCCCTCCTCTGTTAACCACAAATCTGATCTCCTTTTATATGAGTTTGTTTGTTGTTTTTGAAGTATACTTGACCCAGAACACTATGTTAGTTCCTGGTGTACAAAATAGTGATTTTGTATTTCTATACATTTCAAAACGATCACCATGTTAAATCTAGTTACCATCCGTCACCATACAAAGATATTACATTGTTATTGACTATATTCCCCATACTGTACATAGCTGTGACTCATGCATTTTGTAACTGGAAGTTTATACCTCTTAATCTCCCTCACCTATTTCTCTCATCCCCCTAACCCATTCCTCCTCCTCTGGAAACCACCAGTTTGTTCTCTGTATCCATGGCTCTGTTTCTGTTTTGTTATGTTTGCTCATTTGTTTTGTTTTTATGATTCCACATAGAGGTGAAGTCATTCAGTACTTACCTTTCTCTGTCTGACTTATTTCATTTAGCATAATACTCTCTAGGTCCATCCATGTTGTTGCAAATGGCAAGATTTCTTTTTTAAATGGCTGAGTAATATTCTATTTTGTATATTTACCTGATCTTCTTTATCCATTCATTTATCAGTGGACTCGTAGGTTCCTTTCATATTTTGGCTATTGTAAATAATGCTGCTATAATCATTGGGGTGCCTATTATCTTTTCAAATAAGTGTTTTCATTTTCTTTGGGTAAATAACAAAGAGTGGAATTACTGGATTGTGTGGTAGTTGTATTTTTAATTTTTGGAGGAACTTCCATACGTTTGCACAGTGGCTGCACCAATTTACATTCCCACCAGCAGCGTACAAGAGTATCCTTTTCTCCACATCCTTGCCAACATTTGTTGTTTTCTTTTTGATAATAGCCATTCTGACAGGTATGAGGCAATTGTGGTTTTGATTTGCATTTCTCTGATGATTAGTGTTGTTGAGCATCTTTTCATGTGCCTGTTGCCTATCTGCATATCTTCTTTGGAAAAATGTCTATTTAGGTCCTCTGTCCATTTTTTAATCAGGTTGTTTGGTTTTTTGATGTTGAGTTGCATGAGTTCTATGACATTGGGCATTAAAACCAAGTGATGTCTACCAGGAAAGCATTATAAGTTTCATGTAGTTTCATATAGTTTTAAACCACTTGAGATTTCTCTTCTGTGAATAGCCTATTCAGATTGGTTTCAATTTTTCTTTTAATGTGTTGGGGTTTAAAAAATGTTTTGTGTGTTATTACACAGTTTGATTCTAATTAGAAGTAACTGAATTATGCTAAATTTTGATATAGTATATGACTAAATTATATTATGATGAAAAAATAAAACCAGAAAAAAACAAATGTTTAGATGTTACTCATGATACAAATTCACTGTGAGTCAGCTGGGCCCTTGCTTTCCATCATCCTCCCTCTGGGAGCCATTGCTGAGCAACCACTGTGTGGTCTAGGATACTTCTGTTCCCCAGAGACAAGAGAAAGAGAAAGGAAGCAAATTGAGAAATGGCTGTTAAAGCTCTGACCCAGAAATGACACTGTGGCACATGTCACTTTGCAGAGTTTATTGATCAAAACAAATCAATGACCACACAAGTTCTAAGTAGGCAGTAGGCAAGGAAAGTAATTATCATTACATGTCTGGTTGGAAAAATAGAATAGTTGCTAAGCAGAACTGTAGGAATATAATCATAGTTACAGGACAAATATTTTCTCTCTATCACTTTTATCACTTTGTTTGTTGGGTAATTTGTGGACCAAAGATTTTAATGATAAACTTGTACAATTTATTAAATTTTCTTGTTAGTTTTTTTCTTGAGTGTTTGTAAAGGCATATTTTTCTACCCTGAATTCATACAGCATTCTATTCTATATTTAAAATGTTTATAGGGGCTTCCCTGGTGGCGCAGTGGTTGAGAATCTGCCTGCCAATGCAGGGGACACGGGTTCGAGCCCTGGTCTGGGAGGATCCCACATGCCGCGGGGCAACTAGGCCCCTGAGCCACAGCTACTGAGCCTGCGCGTCTGGAGCCTGTGCCCCGCAACAGGAGAGGCCGCGATAGTGAGAGGCCCGTGCACCGCGATGAAGAGGGGCCCCCGCTCGCCGCAACTGGGGAAAGCCCTCGCACAGAAACGAAGACCCAACACAGCCATAAATAAAATAAATAAATAAATAAATAATTTAAAAAAAAAATGTTTATAAAGCTTGATTTTTCATATGTACACCTTTAACTTATCAGGAATTATTTTTTCCCAAATATAAAATCATTAAAATTATAGCTATTTTTCAATTATATAATATATAAATAAATATACAATATATTTTATATTCAACATTGTGTAAGTTTAAGCTGTACATGTTGCTTTGATACTCTGCTGCATGATTTCCATTGTAGCATTAGCTAGCACCTCTCTCATGTCACATAATTACCATGTCTTTTTTGTGGTTAGAATAATGGAGATCTAATTTCTTAGCAAATTTGACATTATAATACAATATAGTTGTCTATAATCACTATACTGTGCATTAGGTCTCTAGGACTGATCTATCTACTAGTTGCAAGTTTGTACTGTTAAACATCTCTTCTATCCCCCCACCCCTTAGCCCCTTGTAACCTCCATTTTACTCTCTGGTTTTAGGAGCCTGGCTTTTTTAAGATTCCACATGTAAGTGATATCACACAGTATTTGTCTTTCTCCTTCTGACTTATCTCATTTAGCATAACGTCCTCAAGTTTCATCCATGTTGTCACAAATGGCAGAATTTCCTCCATTCTCATGATTGAATAATATTTCTCTTTATCCATTCATTTGTTGACTGGCACTTAGGTTGTTTCTGTATCTTGGCTATTGTGAATAATGTTACAATTACCATATGATTGTATATACCTCTTTGAAATCCTGTTTTTATTTCCTTTGGATATATAAAAGGAAGTGGAGTTGCTGGGTCATATGTTAGTTCTATTTTAACTTTTTAAATAATCTCCATACTGTTTTCCATAGTGACTTGCATTTCCCTGATGATTAATGATATTGAGAATCTTTTCATGTGCCTGTTGGCCATCTGGATGTCTTCTTTGGAAAAATGTCTATTTGGTTTCTCTGCCTATTTTTAAATTGGATTGTTTGTTTCTTTCATTATTGAGTTGTTTGAATCCTTTGTATATTTTGGATGATAACCTCTTACCCAGTATATGGTTTACAGATATTTTCTCCCATTCTGTAGGTTGCCTTTTTATTTTGTTGATTATTTCTTTGCTGTGTAGAAGCTTTTTAGTTTGATATTGTCACACATAGATTTTTGCTTTTGTTGTTTGTACTTTTGGCATCATATCTAAAAGAACCATTGCTGAGACCAATGTCAAAGAACTTCTTACTTAAGTTTTCTTCTAGGAATTATTAGGTGTCAGATCTTACGTTTAAGTCTTTGATCCATTGCAAGTTAATTTTTGTAAGTGGTGTCAGATGGGGTCCAATTTCCTTTTTCTTCATGTGTTTATCCAGTTTTCCTAGAACCATTTGTTGAAGAGGTTATCCTTTTCCCACTTGGCTCCTTGTCAAATATTAGTGGACTGTATATCTGGGGGTTTAATTCTGAGCTCTTGATTCTACTCCATTGGTCTGTCTGCCTGTTTTTATGCCAGTAGCATATTTTTAACTACTATAGATTTGTAGTATAGCTTGAAATCAGGAAGTGTGATGCCTCTTGCTTCGTTCTTTCTCATGATTTCTTTGACTGTTCAGGGTCTTTTGTGGTGCTATACAAATTTTGGATTTTATGAAATTAAGAATATGTCCTAATGTATTGAATAATTTTAAAATTAAATTTATAAAATTTAACAATTTAGTTGATTTTTAAATTTCACATTTTATTATTTCATATGTATTTCATAATTTTTTGTTTATAATTTTAATTAATGTCTCCATCTTCTTGAGCAGTCTAAATATTTGTTTTTTATATAATTTCATAAAAATAATTTTAACCTGTATACTTTACCGTCTCCTTGTTGATTTTGTGGTTATTATTTCAACTGTAAATTTTCACAGGGAAGAATTTACATGTACATGCTCATTTTGAATAAGAACAGTTTATGTTTGTGTGTGCGTGCACGTGTATGTTTTAGTGTTTTCTTCTTTCTCACTCTGTGGCCATCGCTCTTTGTCAAATTGGTTTAAAATTACCCATATTAACAACCCCCAAACTTAGTAGAACACTAGGTCTGATAATGTATTTCAAAGTTCCTTTTCCAGGACATAGTGGTGCTATTCAGGTACACTCACTGAGTACTGTATGTATGGCTCAGGTCGTAAACAAAGTTTTAGATTTTGGCAGTTTTCTGCCTCTGCCCTCAACCTTTTAATCAAGGGAGCCCAACACCAGACTCTAGTTTTAAGTAGTGACACTTGTTCTAAGACATTACTAATGTGGAGGAATTGTAGTCCGTTATTTTGTGAAAGGCAACCTATTGACCATTACTGATGCCTTTGAGATATGGAAGACCAAATGCCATGGCTTACACGTATTCATAACTGTGTGTGTGTATATTAAAAGGTTTCATCTTATTTTTAATTTTCATTACGTGATGGTGATTTTCTATTTTTACATTTTTCTAAAATTACTATGCATTTTGAATGAGAGTTTTGTGTCAAATCTCCAACATCTTGATAGAAAAACATAATTCCTTTTATTTTTATTTATTAGGGGTAAGCCAAACTTAGGTATGTTCCACTTCTCAGGGCTAGATCAAACTTTAATTAGTTAATCATAGTTAAACAAAAATAACAGGACCCTAAGTGATGGAGACCTGGTAAAGATTTTCTCTCAATTCCCTGTTATTTTCTGATTCCCTATAAATTTCAATGCAAAGCAAGAGCTAGACACTACCAACGATACTGTCAAGTGTTGCCAAAAGTAGGATTCTTTGCTGTTGCAAACAATTGTGCACAGTGATATTCAAGTTGCTTTTCATTTTAATGGAAGCCAATCCCTTTCACAAATAAAGACAAGCTAAGGAAGTTTCTTGTATCACAGAGCAAAAGGAATTTCTTAGATCACTCAGCAGATCTAGAAAAAAAATAATTGTTTAAAAAGGTTTCTTTTTACTAAAACTAATGATTCTCTTCAAAGAAAAAGTATAAAATGAATATTGGAAACAGAAAGTCCAAAATTTAAAAAACGTTGTTTATAAAATGCTGAGTTCACTCAAAACTGTTAAAAATGTATCAGTAGAGTTTTGGCTGTTTAATAAAACATCCTAGGCATAGCAAGACAAGAACATGTATGGTATGATAAGACAAATTAGATGGGTAGTAGACCCTGTAAGACAATTAAAATTTTTACCAATTAATCTGCATCTCTTTTTTTTTTTTTTCTGCATCTCTTTTTATCTTCTACAGTTTCTTTCCAGATCCTGAGTCAGTCTGTTCATATCAACCATGATAGACTAAAAACAAACCAACAAACACAAACATGTGTTTGATTCTTTTAGCTCTGCAGCATCTGTGCTTTGGGACCTGAGCTGGAACTAACCATTTTTCTTTTCAGATGGAAAATTTTGCAACAAGCTCCCTTGTGCTCTAAACCGTGTCCCATATTTCAGGAGGAGACCTGGTTACCAGTAAGAGCAACTTTCAGGTTGTGGAAAATAGAAGGAGAAATTTAGGTTATATTGAAAAGAAGCATCTAAAAAATGTAAATGTAAAAATGTAAAAATTACAATGGCTGACTTTGGACATAGTGAATTTCCTGCTATTAAGGAAGTCAGCCATGGTTTAGAATAGGGGAGAATATGTTTGGTTATAGAGGGCATTCAAACATAAGATGTGTCACTTTCTAGAGCTTTATCTGGCATAAAAATTTTAATAGTTTCAGAATAATTTATACAATTTAATATTCCTATTTCAAAGTTGGAGTAAAGAAAAACAATGGATAAAAAGTGTCCTGTTCAGTTGTTCTTACTTATTACTAACTGGTGTGTTCAAGAAAATGTTATAACTTGAAAGAATAAGGATAAGCTTCAACCAAGAAAGAAGTCCTTATAATTATTTTTTTTAATACAATAGAGTAATCCATACATTAGACATGTTTTTATTTTCCATTTTGTCACGTAACCACTTACAAATAACCTTAAAGTAAACCCAGGTTAGTAATAGAAACTTCCTTAACAATTTCAGTACCATAAGAACTAAGATAAAGGAACAATTATCTTTACTTTAATTAACCTGTCAATGATTGATAAGCCATACAATTTTAACTATCTTCTGTTACCAGCAAATTTAGCATTACTAAAATAAACAAATAATTAACCTTAGTTTTTCACTTCAAAAGTGTGAACTATGAACTGCTTCAGATAGTCATCTGGAAATCTTTATAATTTGATTCAGTTAAAAAAAAAAGAGAGAGAGAGATTACACCCAAATTACAGCACTTTATAGATCTTTTCTTCCTTTCTCCTTGTTACTTCTCCCAGGTTTGCCTTTATCTTCCTCCTCTCCTCTCTCCCATCCTCTTTCTCTTCTTTTTTCTTTCCCTCCCCCTTTCCACTTATGTTTATTGAGCACTCCTGACTGTCAGACACTGTCTCTATTCATCATATACAAAGATAAAACCTAGACACTTACCTTCAGTTTATTAAGACACTGACCTTCAAATAAATAATTACAGCATAATATGAATATTGCTCTATTTAATTTTTTATACATTAAAAAAATAATTAGCTTGCTTTATCCCTAGGAAGGTTTGTGATATCACTTTTGTAAACTTTACTTGTATAGCATTTATTCTAAGGAATGGATGAAATATTTATCATAAGTTATGTGTATTGCTTCATTATTAAACCTGAAGTAAAGGCTGTTTTTCCTTGAATTTTTTTCCCCATCTTTCCTGGGTAAAATAAATTAGGCCGAATCTATATCTTTATTATATGCAACCCATAATGCACAAATAAAAGCCTACTACTGCTGGCACTAATTATGTCAAAGTACATTTGGTTTCATTTTATGATGGAATGCCAACTTCCCATTAAAAGGCAAATCTTGTATTTCAAAAGGTTAAATAGGATGATATTTAAATAGTATCCTAGCAGGTCCAATTTAGAATGCAAAATATATTCAATAGAACACCAATCTCTAGCCCTGTTAAATTATACTTAAAGAGAAATTAGGCACAGTTTTAGTCACTTTAAGTTCCTAAATTACTCTACCTTTGCAATTTGTGAATTCACACAGACTTTTATTAAAAAATGTTCTTAAAAAGGCATAGTGATAATGAAATTTTATACAAGCATTAAAAATGAAACAATATGATAGTATATTGGCAGGAAAAATGGTAAATAAAAAAGTAGGTCTTAAAGTAGTAACTATAGAGTGAACATATATGCAGATGGTTATACATGAATGCTTACCCCTCAGTTTGCAGATAAAAATAAAGTTACATTAAAAGAAATATTCAGGTTTCATTGGCTTATTCTGCCACTTGCATAATGTGTAAACTCATCTTTTACATCTTGTAAGGTGGCCCAGAAGAAAGTTTTCTAGTGTCTTCTATTGACATGCATGTGAAAGCTGCTTCCTGCAACCGTTCTCAGCTCATTAGTCCAGGTGGAAAAATAACAATAACCAACCTGTGTTGTACTGCTCTTAACTGGCTCTCACAACATGTCGTATAAAACATCTCAGGAAAATGAATACTGACACTGCTGGCGTACTGACTCATCTTCCAGAGCAATGAATGTTTAAAATTTTAAGCTCTAAACAAGTCTACTGTTTCCATGTAAGTTTATGAATAGGAAACAGTTGAAGAAATATACAGCAGGTTATGAACAGCAATTATTTCTGAGTACAAATTATTCCTTTTTCTTTTATTTATTTGTTTTTCTATATTTTCTACAATGAACACATTTTTTAAAGAAAAGTATAAAAATAAAATCAATTTATGAATTTAAAGTGCATAAAACCCAGCAATGCCTAATAATAAAATGATATTTTTTTAGGTTATTGAGCATTAGCCAAAGACCTACTACATTAGCTCAAATTCTAATACTGATAGGGAGTAAAAAAGAATCTAAATAAAATCAATCCTTTATTTTTTAAGTTAAGCATTGAAACATTAGACAATTCACTAATTCTATTTTTTGAATTACATAGGTCTACTATTCTAAGGCATGGCTTGTTGTGAAAATGTAAATTATTCAGATTTTATATATTAATAAGAAAAAGATAATTGTTAACATATGTGTTTTCATGTGGATCAAGGGATAGAAATATATTACTAAACACAACTGCCATAAAGTATGATGAGTGTTGTGATTGACTGGCATTAAGAGAACATAGAAAAGGACCTAAATATTTAGGGGGTCTAAGAAGGTCTCCTAAGAAAGTAAAATTAAACTGAGATCTAAAATGTGAAAAGGAGTTAGTCTGGATTAAAGAGAAAGGGAGCAATTTGGAAAGGAAAATGATACTATTACATTAGCCTTGAAGAAAAAAAAAATAGTAAAAGGGGAGAATATTCTTTCTTATATACATTTATTTATATAAATAAATATGTATAATTCTATACATTATATAAACATGTATTGTACAATTATGTGTTATATATTAAACATATATATATATAATATATAAAGAAACAAACTCAGCTGAAATAGAGGGTTAGAAGTATTTCCTGAAGGGAATATATTACTCATAATTGAGGACATCTCAGTAACTTTATTCAACTAATATTCAATAATTTATATATACCATATGCCTTTGCAAGGTAGTATAATAGTCCTATTGCTTATAGAAAATACTTTCATATTATGTTTCTTCTTCCCTAATTGCCATAAGATCTGCACTATATGCTTGTAACTCTATTTAAGGATGTATTTGTGTGTGTGCTTGGGTTCGTATGGATATGTTATAAGTAGGAAGGCTTTTTCGCTTACTTCTTCACTCCTCATTTCTCAAGGTCCTTTATTGTGTGAGTAAATATTTCTCACCTGAAAAATATATTAGCTGTACCTAGTGTGTCATTTCTTTCTTTGTATGTGGCAATGTTAAACAGTATAATATTTAAGGCAAAGTGATATTAGTTCCTATTGTTTCTGTTTTCTGTTAAGGCAAAATTATGTGAACGTTAGCCACAAAAAGATTATTTACTACTACCTGCCAACTCCTACCAAATGACAAAGTGTTTACAAATAGTAACTGTGGGGATTTGGCTAATCACTCATTACTAGCCCTGCGTTCCCAGGAAACAAATGGAACTTGCTCTTATTTTGCATTCTTCTGCTTCTACAACTACTAGAGGCAAATTTATCCTGATAGTAGCAAAGATGGAACTAGACAAGGGGGATGATATTTCTTAAAAGGTTTCCCTGTGAATGATGGAACAAAAACAAGTCATCCATTTCACTCGCCTAAAATACTTCTATTTTTTAAAGAACTCTATAAACCTAAAGAAATGAAACTATATGCGAATAAGGTATTGTTTAAATTTTAAAAAATGACATGTTGTTAATTTTTAAAAATTCATATGGTACTTCCCCAATGTAGGATGTATTAACTCTTTAATACATTAGGGAAACATCTAATGTACTGAAGAACTTAATTTAATAGGACCCTAGGAGGCTGAAAGCAACTTAGTGGGAGAATCTGGCTCATTAATTTCAGTGATGCAGCACCCAAAGGTATTGAATTTTAAATGAATTCACAAACCTAATAAATCATCCTGGCTGTCAAGTGAAAAATAATTTGTGAAAAATTTATTACCCATGATTATCATGTATGAATCATAAGGTTTAAAATCTAAGCAAATGTTATACTCCTAGTTGGATAAATACTCTAGATTGCAAGGAGTATTTAATGCATTTTGACATCAAGCCGGTCATGGCAGAATTTATATTTCTAATGAACATCGTCTTAGTCTTTGATAGCTCATCCTTTTCTTGTCAAAGTACTGAACCCATCTGTAATAATGTCACATATATCCTTGTACTTTGGCTTCTAAATCCATGCATTCATCTCTTTCTGAATGCCCATATATCTCTCATGCTTGATCCAATGCCTCAGTATCATTTTGGAAGGGGTGACAAACAACATAGACTCTGCAGGAATGGTTTGTGGCTGAAAAAAGCACCCTGAAGGCTCTAAAATCAGCTTTGTGGTTTATGGCTGCCTTTCATTGCAGCCGTACAACTCAACGAAACATTCATTTTTTAACTTCTGTCTTGACCAAGAGAGGTTGTTCCCATGTGTGAAAGCAGACATTATCTATATCTTCATTCATTTTCATGCATGGCAAAGAATGTCAACATTCACAAAAATCAAACCCTAATTTCTTGGACTTATTGTCAACTCAATGGCCTCATGAAATTCCTCAAGCAATGATTCTTCCTACTGAGATTTGTATTTGATTGATACAAAAGTTGATAAGCATTTATTCTGCAGTACTCTATAAAACCATACTAAATATAATTTACATCTTGGCTGCAGCAAATTAGAGAGGAGGCATTCATATTTATATCTCAAACATCAGAAGATAAAAATTCTGAGAAACCTTTCATCATCTGTCCAAGCTGTAATTTCTAGCAATCTGTATATAATTGTTTAAAATTATGTAAGTAGTTCAAGCATAATGCCTTAAATGATTGAGTCTATTTGTAAATTTATTATAGAGAAATGTCAAGTTCCTTTTTGGGGAAAGTATGAAACTCATTTATATTATAAATAATACATAAATAAATATATAGTAGATATACAAATATGCCAATAGTTATATGCTTTAGAAAGTTTACACATATAATTCCTAAGGAGTTTTGTTTTGGTTCTATACTTTATTTGAATGCTAAATTAATATTGCATACATTAATTCATTTATAAACATATTCAAAATGTATTTTAAGCTCCTACTTGTGCACTATTAAATGGCAATGATAAATTAAATGCCGTTTTTCTTATGATCCTTACAATCTAGTTGGAGGACTAGAAAAAAAGAAATAAATATTTACATCTTAGGTGGTAATAAGATCCATGAATACACACCACTGTATATAAAATAAACAACAAGGATTTACTGTATAGCAGAGGGAACTATATTCAATATCTTGTAATAATCTATCATGGAAAAGAGTCTCAAAAAATATATATACATGTATGACTGAATGACTTTGCTATCCACTTGAAGCTAACATAATCTTGTAAATCAACTATGCTTCAATTAAAAGAAAAAGCATGACTAGGTATTAGGAGGTATGAAAATATGTGGAAAGAGACCTTCTGGAAAGGAGAAAGAGCAGATGCAAAGGCCAAGAGGTGGGAATGTCCTTTACCCATTCAAGAACAGCAAGGACACTGGTATTTATGAGCAGGGTGGGTGAAAGGGTCTGAGGAGACGTGATCCAAGTGACATGTGGCTGGGGGTCAGAGCTCACAGGGCCTTTTGTTGGACTTGTTAAGGACTTTGCCTTTTATTCTGAGTGAAATGTGAAACCATCTAAGGATTTGTGACAAAAGCCAAATTCTGGTTTATCATTTTTAAAGGCTGAAGTTTAGAAAATCTGCAGACAGGAGGGAGAATCTCATGTAATCCATTTGGTGGCTATGTCAATGATCTAGGCCAAGAGTTTTTCATGAATATAAGACACAGGAAGGCAGGTGTTTGTTTTTGTTTTTTGTTTTTCCTACTGCTGTATCCACAACAGAACAGTGACAGAGATGTGGTAATTACTCAGTAAATATTGCCTAATGAGTGCATAGTAAATTGGATGAGGGTAACAATGGACATGGTGAGATGATGGAGTTCTAAATACAGTCTGAAGGTAGAGCTAATAGATTAGTTGATGGATTGGACATAGGATGTGAGAGAAAATAAATTAAAGATGAATCTTTTGGAATATTCTGGAATAATGTATTTGCCAGTTCGTGAGATAAAAATAAAAGGGTGGGGAATGAGTTTAGGAGCAGAATGAAGGAACGGATCTTGGAATTAATCAATTTGATATGCTTCAGAAATTTCTGGATGACAATATCAGCTAGATGGTTGGATATATGAAAATGATTATATGTGAGATTCTCTATTTTTTTCATAATCACAATGTAATGATTTTACATTGACCTCAGTTCTTATGATGGCTTCAGGTTAAGTTTTTATTTTTCTTGGTAAATCTAGCAAAAGTTAGAATTAATACTTATTTAAACGTCAGGTAGGGTTTCGGTATGTTTTATTATCTGTATTTATTGCAAGCCTCAAGCAGTTTATGAATGGTTTATGGGAGAAAAGCACATTTTGTGACCACTGGGGGAAAGAGGCCTAGAAGATGTATGGACAATCTAGGCACTGCTGACAGTGTATGATTAAGAAAACCCATGTTCAGGGAAAGTTTAGCTGATTTGACTGTGTTTTAAGAGTCATCAAAGCCTCTCAAAATTTAGCATAATCGTGCAAATGGGTGATTGAATAACGATGACTTTAGTCAAATTACTACTCTATTTTCAATATTTAAGAAAACAAAAGTAGCAAATTGAGGGAAGAAATGTGTACATAGGAGTAAACCTGTATGTTTTTGTGATTCATTTCAAAAATCCCAGTGTGTAAACTCAGGCAACAATTCATTTAAAATTCAGTTAATCAACTAATATCTATAACACTATCCTACAAAAATTATGGTCAGCTCTGTATACAGAGACCTTTAATTATTATATGTGTTAGAAATAACATTTCCTTTATACAGGGTCCAAAGAAATCCTGGTGACAGGGACAAGGTGCAAAATTACTCCATCCTAACATACCAAAAATTGCTGTTTTGGTCTGGATCTTAACGGAAACATGCCAGCTGGAAGACTTTGAGGTTTAAAACTATCTCAGTGACATAGAACAGTTATACTAGTAATTATAAGTAAATCTCTATTTGGGAAATCTTAACTTCCCATAAGGAGACAAACTCCTCAGCTACCAATGCATACTCCTGGCTAAAGTATAATGCAAATTACATGTAAATTTCCCAATCTGGCAAAATGTGCTGGTGAAGACCCTGACTTGGAGTTTTGTTGTTGTTCCTTTACCTCCTTATTTTCAAAATAAGTGTAAACTGACAGAGAAAGTAATGAAACAGAATGGGAAAGACCCCCAGATCTGCCCAATAATGGTCTCTTAATAATTTGATATATTGATTCTATGTATAACTACTACATACATTTAAAACCATGCTTCACATGACTTGAGATAATTATAATTGACACTGTACATTACAATGCCTGACATTTCAAGTTACATATGGCCCTCTGTATTCAAGGGTTCTGTATCCTCGGAAGCAATCAACCAAGAATGGAAAATATTTTTTAAAAATTCCAGAAAATTTCAAAAAGCAAAACCTGAATTTGCCTCATGCTGGCAACTATTTATGTAGCATTTATATTGTATTAACAACTATTTAGATATAATTTACATTGTATTAGGGTATTATAAGTAATCTAGAGATGATTTAAAGTATATGGGAGATGTGCCTGGGTTATTTGCAAATATTATGCCATTTTACATAAGGGACTTGAGCATTTTCAGATTTTAGTGTCTGCTGGGATTCCCGGAACTGAGGGACTACTTAGTGTACTTTGAAAGTCATACACAAAAAAGCTGCTTCATAAATGTTTGTTCCCTGATCCTTTTTTCATCGATATAGTTATTTGTAACCAAAGTCTCCCTATTTGCATAAGTTACTATAAAAGGGAGCTAAAACTACCCTAAACATTTCACCTAACATAACATGTTATTGTAGACTAATAATTTATTTCATAAAATCAATACTAGAAATTACGCCTCCCACTAAACTATGTTCTTATACTAACATATGTTATTTATCTTAGAGTTCATAAAAACTTTCCACAGTAAATATTAAAAAGGACTTGAGTTATCAATAATACTATTGTGATGTGATCATTTCATAAAATGTTAGAGATATATGGTATGCTTTTAATTGGATTTTTATAATACATCTTTAAAGCTAACATTTGCCTGTTTAAGAGCAATAGATTAGATGTTATGAATGACCATCTGAAAGCCAGGAAAGCGTTAATAATAAGGGACGATTTGGTAATAATAATCCATTCAGTTCTTCTGCTTAGCATATAAATTAAATAACATGGATCAAAGTGATTACTATAAATTGATTAGCTCTCTGCAGAGTGGTAATGCTACTTTGCTAGGCTAACATTAGCATCTGTTATACAAAAATATTTCATAAAATCCTTGTATTTATTTATAATGATTTTTAGCTGAGATCATATCAAACTATACATTCAATATATTTTAATTTTTTTCCAATAACACCAAAAAGCAGGAATAAAATAGCATCTAAGATATTCATTGAAGGAAGCTATACATACAATTACTTTACATAATTTAGAATATATTTGCAATGTACATTCTTAATACAAATCTTAAAACCTTAAGAAAGAGGACTTTAATTAATCACATAAGTCAGGAATTTTATTATTAAATGTACTACACTTTTGTGAATATCTTTAATTAATATAACTACTAACCATTATAATTTTTAAAACATTTTTTCTGCCATAGATATTGAGAAAAATATATTTTACCATCAAATGCATTGTAAACTAAAAAAATCACCTGCATGTCTTTGATCTAGAATTTTGATTCAAACTTTGAATTTATCCATGATTTTATGAGCTCTCATCATTTGAATGAGCAGTTAATTTGCAAATAATTTTTTGTCACCAAATTTATCTAAGTTCCTTGTAACCTTTAAATGTCTTTTCTTTGCTCATTCCCTCAAATTCTACCCACCATCCACTCTAAGAAAATCATTCATTTTCTGCTGTACTTCATGTTTAAAGATATACAGTAAGTTCCCTACATACAAACCTTCAAGTTATGAACTTTCAAAAATGCAAATGTGCATTTGTATATCCAATCATGTAAGTTAGTTCACGTGTCTGATGTACATTGTCTACATTGTCACGTGTGTGCATCCTCTACTAGTGGTTGTGCAGCTTGCCCTCCGTCTCCTATTGCTGACGAAAATCCTTCAGCTCTACCATCTCCCACCTTCTCTCCCTCCTCCAATCAGTAACTCTTCTTGCCTGTTCACTCGATGCCAGCCCCTCTATGCCAACTTTGTACTGTACCACTGTACTTTTCCAGGTACTGGACTGTAAGAATAAAAATGTTTTCTTTATTTTTTGTGGGGTTTTTTTTTGGTCTTTTTATGTATTATTTGTGTAAAAAGTATTATAAACCTATTACAGTACAGTACTATATAGCCGATTGTGTTAGTTGGGTACCTAGGCTAACTTTGTTGGACTTACAAATGAATTGGAGTTACAAATGTGCTCTCAGAATGGAACTCATTCATATGTCGGGGACTTACTGTATATTAATGAGTTATTATAAGGCAAATCCTCTGTATCACCAGTCATTCCAAGAAATTGATCTTTGCCAACCACAGCAGAAGCTTTTGCCCCAACCTTGACCCCAATCTCAACTCTCTTCTTTCCTCCAAAATGATCAATTTACTTAATTTTGTAATAATAAATTCTTTTTTTCACATTCTTTTTTTTGTAATAATAATTTCTTTGCATTACTTTATAGTTTTGTTTTCCAAATGACCATCCCCAAGCATTTTAGTTTGGTCCATTAATTTTTTAAATTAATTTAAATTTATTTTTAAATATTGTAATTTTTAGAGTAGTTTTAGGCTCACAGCAAAATTGAAGGGAAGGCACAAAGATTTCTCATATACCCTCGTCTCCACCCATGTATAACTTCTCCTATTTTCAACATCCTCCAACAGAGTGGTATATTTGTTATGATTGATTGTAATGTAATGGCACATCATAATCACTCAAAGTCCATAGTTTATACTAGGGCTCATTTTGGTGTTGTATATTCTATGTGTTTGGACAAATATAATGACATGTATCCATCATTATGGTATCATCCAGAGTATTTTCACTGCCCTAAGAATCCTCTGTGCTACTCCTATTCATAGCGCCCCCCAACCTCCCATCACAATTCCTATCAACCACTGATCTTTTTACTGTCTCCATAATTTTGACATTTCCACAACGTCTAATAGTTGGAATCAGTCTTCTTTCATTTATTAATACATATTTAAGTTTCCTCCATGTCTCTTCATGGCTTGGTAGAGCATTTCTTTTTAGTGAAGAATAATATTTCATTGTCTAGATGTACAGCAGTTTAGATATCCATTCACCTACTGAAGAACAATTTAGTTCCAAGTTTGGCGATTATGAATAAAGCTGTTATAGAAATCTGTGTGCAGGTTTTTGTGTGGACATAGTTTTCCACTCCTTTGGGTAAATACCAAGGAGAGTTATCGATGGATAGATCACATGGTAAGAGTATGTTCTGTTTTGTAAGAAAGTAACGGACTGTCTTCCAAGGTGACTGTGCCATTTTGCATTCCCACAAGCAATGAATGAAAGTTCCTGTTGCTCCACGTCCTTGCGAGCATTTGGTATTGTTAGTGTTTCAGATTTTGTCTTTTCATAGGTGTGTAGTGGTAATCTCATTGTTTTAACTTTCATTTCTCTGATAACATATGATGTGGAATATCTTTTCATATGCTTATTAACCATCTGTGTATCTTCTTTGGTGATGTGTCTGTTGAGATCTGTGGCCTATTTTTTAATTAGGTTGTTTGTTTTCTTACTGTTGAGTTTTAAGTGTTCCTTGTATATTTTGGATTACAGTCCTTTACCTGATGTCTTTTGCAAATATTTATTCCAAGCCTGTGTTGTCTTCTCATACTTTTGACATTGTCTTTCCTAGATGTTGGAGAATGGAGGGAACAAAAAGTGCCCACTGAACTGAGAAGGCATCTTGAGACCAAAAAATGAGGCAGGCAGATCCATATAATCAATGGATCTTACTCACAGGGTGGGGTCAGAATTGGGCAATGATCCTTAAACATTCACAGCTGCACTGTGACCACTGAGGGGCCACTGGGACAATTTTATAATTAGCCTATGGTATGAGAGTAGGTGCTTGGAAACAGGAAGTTCATTCCTAAGTCAACATTCAAGAATGGGTAACCAAGTCTCATGGGTGTTAGGAATAAGTCAGTGAAGGTTTTTATCACTGTTTGGGAACTAACAGAACATGGAGACCACCTGATCCTAATGATTCTTTAAAAAAATACCTATTAACTACAAAGCCTTTGACAACAGAGAAGTGATTTTCTGCAAAGTACAATCCTGGGTGGGGTCAGTAGAATGATAGGAGAAACCATAAGGCCCAAGACGGCATGAGTTATGCTAAGAGCCATACACCAGAGAAGTTTTTAAAATTTTAATGAAGTTCCATTTATCAATTGTTACTTTCATGAATCATGCCTTTGATATTGCATCTAAAAAAGTCATTGCCATACCCAAGGTCATCAGGATTTTTTTCCTATGTTATATGCTAGGAGTTTTATAACTTTGCGTTTTACATTTAGGTCTATGATCCATTTTGAGCTAATTTTTGTGAACGATGTAAGGTCTGTGGCTAGGTTCATTTGTTTGTATGTGTATGTCCAATTATTCCAGCACCATTTGTTGAAGAAATTATCTTTGTTCCATTGTTTTGCCTTTGCTCCTTTGTCAAAGATCAGTTGACTAGAGACCCACATATGTGGGTCTATTTCTGGGCTCACTATTCTGTTGCATTTATCTATTCATCTATTCTTTTGCCAATACACTGTCTTGATTACTGTAGCTTTCTAGTAAGTCTTAAATTGGAAAGTGTAAATTCTAACTTTATTCTTCTCTTTCAATATTGTTTTGGCTATTCTAGGTCATTTGCCTCTCCATATAAACTTTAGATTCTATTTGTCCATATCTACAGAGTAACTGTCTGGAATGGTCCATTTTTAAAAATCTTAAATTCTAGATTACTTTCTCCATTTTTTTTTTCTTTTGAAGAATCTGGGACATCTGGTAGATTTTTCTGTGTGTTAGATTTTGTTGATTGCATACTCGTGGTGAAATTAAAAATGTTCTGATCTCGATATTTCCTGCAAATTGGCAGCTGGAGCCAGAGTCTTGATAAGACTGTAGTTTACATTTTTGGTAAGACTATACGTAGTTTGTGATTTCATTAGGAAACATGTAATATCTGTTCCTTCTTTCTTTCTATTTTTTTTTGTATGGTAGTAACTGTTCATACATTGAAAATGAGGTTGCAGAATATACACTAAAATCTCTAATTCAAGAAAATGTCTCTGATTTTTTAAAATTGTAAATAATAACAAACATATTATATGCAACTAAACGTTGAATCTTCGCTTACTGCCAATAGTTATTATATTTTAATTTTATTAAATTTTTTATTTCTTTGAGTTTTTAAAACTCTTCCTTTTTAAACCTGTTTTTCATGGACTCTATTGCATTTATTCACTCTTGTGTTCCTTCTAGTTCAGTGTTCATCTCTGAATTTAATTTTTCTTGTGTTACTAATTATTTCTTGGATTTTGTTCATTTATTTCTGAGTTTTTAAAATTCCAATTTATGTGGCTCTTTTGTGCTTTGTAATATTTTCTTAACGTCCTTTCCTTGTATTAAATAGAAAGCTCAGTTTATCTGTTCTACGGACATAACTATGACAAGTTTTAATTGTCTGTAGACACGTTATTCTGCTTCTTTTTGTCTTCTTTTTCTTATAACAACTTTTCTGTTGATCATTATTATATCAAATCAGTTTACTTGAACTTTTTGAAGAATTTGTGGCTTATAGAATTTTTCATAAGTTCATAAAGCTCCCACATCTTCCACTTCTTTTTTATGCGTGATTGTGTGTACGTACATGGGTGTGCACACACGTGTGTGCATGTTTAGTGTTTAAATATGAAAGCTAGACTTCTGGGATGTCCTGGTAATGTTCCCATCTATCATTTTTATGTGGACCTTCTTTTTCTGTCCTTCCTATTATTCCTCATATTTCTAATTCATTCTCAGAAATTTCTTCTCAGTTTGGGACCCTGTGTTGAAGGGATCTCTGTATCTCTGGAAGCTCACTTTCTAAGGTTCAAAGAACTAATCCACTCCAGTCCCTCTAAATTACCATTGGCCTTCAACTTGCCTTCAACTTCCTTTAAAAAGTGTAAAACCTCTTCCATTTCATCTACTAATCCTAATTTGCCCTGTGGCTCTCCAGTGAATACCAGATGGCTATTTTGGGGATCTCTTGCTCTTACATTTCTCAGCTAACCCACTACTTTCTATACCTTTTCCCCACAAGAGTCATATACTATGCTGTTTTTTTGAATATTGACAATTTGTCCCCACCCACTTCTATTTTGGATTTTGTGGGGATACCTTCTTACCTAGATTTGTTGAAAAGTTTGTCATTTAGATCTTGCTGTTACTATGCACTTGTTATGTTTTTATGAAGAGACTCAAATATTAGTAACTATGGTACTATTGTATTTATCTGAACAGGATCATTTGTTTAATGTACATTATAATAATAACAAACAAGGAAAATATACTTTATCTCCATAGATATATGAAAGCTTAAACTAAATAATAATAAAAGCTGAATGTTAATTTATTTGTATTTATGTCCAATTGAAATTTTAATTTCTTTTTGAGTGTGAGATAATAAACTAACTTAAGAGATTATTATTAGATTAGATTTACTTCAACTCATGATAATAGGATACATGAAATTTAAAAGATTATCCTTGCAGCATCACTGTCTTCAAGTAGTTTAGAATGTGAATAAATTGGGAGATGTTTACAGATATTATAAAGTACTAATAATATGTGCAATACAGCCGTTAATTCCTTTGCTACTTTCTGTTTCTTACAAAATGAAGTCAATATTTTAATCACCATTATCATGTAAATTTAGTTCCATTTAAAAATATTTTCTAGCTTTAAAAGTATATTTCCACTTATTCTGAAGCTATTATTTCTGGAAGTTTTCTCACAATAGGCACCAAATATAAAATATTAATTTTTCTCATTCAACTTTGCACCTTATATCAGATCAGCTAACTGCATCAGGCCCTGTTCTGTACATAATTTCAAGCAGCTCCTTCTCTCTCCACTTGACTATGACAAGAACCACATTTTTTACTATACATGATGATGATACAAAAAAAAGAAAGAAACAAAATAAGGTTTATAAAATATCAGACCAGAGTTTACTCACATGCCATTTATATTCCTGGTTATGCATGAATCTTCTGTCTCACAAATGGGAAAGAAGAAGGCTATTGAACTTGGAGATAATGGCCATGATATCATGGTATCATGATATCCTGATATCATGAAAGAGAAGAAAATTTTAGTTTTTAAATGCGATGAAGGGAAATAAAAAATAATATAAAGTGTTAAATACACTTTTGCGGCTAACAGTGATATTAGAAACTTATATTTTAAAATTCATAGATATTACTATATGAGAGGAATGAAGAGTTCACATGAATACATCTTTCAGGCATTGTATAAATATGTAAAGGATGATTTCTATGTGTCATGCTCTCCACTTGGTACAGGGAATACCAAAATAATATGAAAATACCTGTCTTCAAAGAACTCACAGTCTAGATGTGGAGACATAAAAGTAAGTAAGCAATAATATGATATGAAAAGCAAAAATAAAAAAAGCACATAGCATAAAGGAAAAACCACCAAACCCTTCCTGTGAATATAAGAAAATGTAGATAAGTATTCACAGAGGATGTGAAACTTAAACATAAGTAGAACTTAATTCATTTATTAATGGGGCACCAGGTCTAAGAGACAGCTAGCTTTATTGCCCAACTTCTAGTTTAAAAGAAAAATGCTCCAACTATCATCAGTCTGGCTGGAGCAGGAGTGAGAAAGCACCTTGTGTATCCATTTTATGGATTTGCTGTGGATGGGACACAGAATTGTTGTGGAGGCTTGAAGGAAGATGCATATAGAGAATTAGAGAGTAATCACACGATGAATGTTTCTTATGACCCCACAGAGAGTTGTAAGTCTGTCCAACAAGCAAAGATCTACATCATTTATTCAGTTGGCAAATATTTATTGAATACTGCGCTGTATGCTTCTAGGTCTTCACTTTATACCAGAGAAAGAAAGAGAAGACAAAGATCTACATTCTCATGGAGCTTACATTTATGGGCAAATATACAATAATCATTAAAAATAATAAATAAGTAAATATCTGGCATAATAGGAAATGATAAGTGCTGTAGGAAAGAAAAAATGTAGAGCAGAGTAAGGGAGATCAGGAGTGTGCAATTGGAATCGGAATCGGTGGCAGTATTAAATATGACTGGTCAAATGTAAAAGGTAAAATTCCAGCAAAGATTTAAAGAAGGTGAAAGAGCTTGGCAAACTGATATCCCATCATTTTAGGCAAAGAGAACAGCTAGGAGAGTATCGCTAGAGTGAACCCTGGTGTGTTGAAACAAATGCAGTCCATTGAAATATTTAATGTAGATATTATATCATGGTTCATATGTGTATACAAATACATTATTAATTGATTCTTCTCATGTGGTTTATATTTAGAGATGAACACATTATTTTTTTCACAAAGGGGATATGTATCTACAGATAACCAATGAAATTGTGGGATTTTTTCAAGGCAATTTTTAAGAGCAGTTTTAAATTAAGAGCAAAATGGAAAGGCGGTTATAAAAATTTCCCATATCCCTTCTCTTCCCCCATATGATCCACATTCCCCACCAGAGTGGTACATTTTTTACAATGGATGGACCTACAGTGACACAGCATGATCACCCAAAGTCCATTCTTTACCTTAGGCAGGGTAGTTTTTTTTAAAGGAGATTAAAATAACGTACAGGTGCAAGTTGCTGTGGATCTCTCAAACTAGTAAATATTGTTCATTTTCTTTCTAAAGCCACATAACTCTAAATAGCTTCATATCACAGAATTGTTAATGCAATAACACAACACACACATACGTTTCCAAAGTTGATGCTATTTGGAGGCAGGAGAAACAGTAGCTTTCTGGTTTTATAACAGAAACTATAAAATGAATAAGAAAAGTATAATGATTAAATTCACTTTAATGCTACTCTGTAGTCAAGGCTAAGTATTTCCTAGTCTATCCTCATCCTGAATAATTCTGAGCTATTTTGTCCAATTTACCTTAAAGCTTCACAATGAGATCAAATGTCAATATTTGAATAGTTTAATAATAAAAGGCCAACATTCAGGTATCCTGAATTTGATTATAAATATCCTCCTCTTATCAAATTACCGAGCAGAAATCAAATATAAAATTCATGTTGTGAGTTAAAATCCAAAAAAGAGATGTAAATTAAAATGCTTAAATAGTAATATATACCAATCAAAGTCCAAAATAAAATATGTTTTCCTTGTGACTTAAATAAAGGTCAAAGAAATTAATGTCCAAAATTAATCCTCCTCAGAATTATAGTCTGATTAATCTAAGCTAGAGGGGTTCTCAGTGTCTAAGTTGATTTGTTTCTTTCAGAAAGCCTGAATTGTCTTCCAATGAAGTGGCTGTGATGTTTCTGGGGTGCCAGGAGTTCTATGATTTCAATGCCAAGGCTCTTCAGTGTTTCATTTTTTAAAGAGTCCAAAGTAATAATAGGATACACAAAAGGGTAACAAGGTGCCTACACAACCACATTTAGAAAACAGACAATGCCAAGTATTTAAAAACAATCATTTCAAGCTTTTTCAGGATTGAGTACCTAGAGGTACCAAAGATGATAGCAGACGTTCAGCAGCAGATGATGGGAAAAGGATTGATGGAGAAAATCATGGTCACACATCCATGGTGATGTTCCACCTCTGCTGTTTCAAGAGTTCATTAGTTTGAACCACACCTTATTTAGGAGAAATTTTCCATTGCACAGTGGAACTATGATGACAATAGCTAGAGGTTCATCTCAAAGGTTGGTGTCTAAAAAATGGCATCTGGGGCTTCCCTGGTGGCGCAGTGGTTGAGAATCTGCCTGCAAATGCAGGGGACACGGGTTCGAGCCCTGGTCTGGGAAGATCCCACATGCCAAGGAGCAACTGGGCCCGTGAGCCACAACTACTGAGCCTGCGCATCTGGAGCTTGTGCTCTGCAACAAGAGAGGCTGCGATAGTGAGAGGCCCGCGCACCGCGATGAAGAGTGGCCCCCACTTGCCGCAACTAGAGAAAGCCCTTGCACAGAAACGAAGACCCAACACAGCCAAAAATAAATAAATAAATAAATAAATAAATAAATAAATAAATAAATAAATAATAAAAATAAAGGAATTCCTTTAAAAAAAAAAAATGGCATCTGAGAAATGTCGGCCTTCTTGCAAACTTAACTGGCCATGGTAGTCACTTGAGATGACCTTCTCTTCTATTTATGCAACTCAACTCTCTTAATTTCCAGGTTTCCTTTGTATTTCTTGTTTAAAATGCCCCAATATACTCAATTAATTATGGGTCCTCTCTGGTGTCAGCATCAGAACACACTCGTAAACATTCATTTTCATTTCTAGGACACGATTCTGTTTCTATTGTGAGGTGAGCCTTCTTAGGACATTTTCTCCATCACCTCAACTTTGTTTCAGTTGGAGAAAGACCCTCAACAGTCTCATAATCTGATACAACTGTTGATGCCTCTGGGTCAGGTGAAGACTGAGGGCTTTGTGGTCAGACACTGTCTCTCCTCAGATTTTAATACTCTAGGCTTTGAGCTTGTTTCATTCTGCTTTATTTTCCTTGCTATAACTTTCTGTTTGTTTGTTACATCTTTCTTCCATATCCACTTTCTAGTGCTTCTCTTACCCTTCAGGAGGGCTCAGATGTGGTACAACATAACCAGCTTATCTCAGTCCCTGTCATTCTCTGACATGTATAAATAGGGCTGATATCATTTGCTTAATTAGGATGCCTTCTTTCCCTGTACTTTTTCTTTTCTCCCTGGCTTAGACATTCATTTATCTAAATTTTCCTCAATCAACAATTTCGGGGATTGCAAAATTATCCGTTCTTCAAACAAATTTTATTGATACACATTTTCCTGAATTGGATAAACCCATTCAGGCGGTATTTCCCCACCAAACCAACTTCTTAACCGTATTGGAACAACATCTGTTGTTATCCTGCTCAGATGTCCTTTACTGTGTAGCTAGCATCATTCTTAAATGCTAATTGATAATGTATATAGTAGATTCAGCTATGTACATACATGTCCACATGTTTAGCTTTACGTGTTCATGCAAATACAACTAATATATTCAGTATCAATGTCTGAATCATTTAGTTCGTTAGTGAAATATTAAGTATCTGAATCGTTCTTTAATTTTTATTGGAGTATATTCTGCTTGTTTTGTTTCACAGCTGAAGCATTATTGGTCTGCAGTTATTCCAAGACAGAATATTTACATTCTCATTATTTGACAAGAACATTACTCACTGTTTCTCAATAACCTTAAAAGCCCAATGGTGACAAATGATCATTGGGGAGTTAAGGGTGTTGCAGGACAGAAAATCTGGGAAGAAATGGAACTAGAGGAGAGGAAATTGTAACAGCAAGGGGGCCCTGCTGTCCCTTCCCAGTGCTTCCATCCCCAAGGGAGGGTCAAGGGGGATGGAGCTGCCATATGTTTTTGATTTTTGTTTTGTTTTTTATCTGTAGGGTATGATGAGAAAATTACATAGGTGTGAGGACAGAAAGTCCAGGTGTGAGGATGGAGTGACTCCAGGAAAGGAGAGAATTTGGAGGAAAACATTATTACCAAAGTAAGGTTGAACATTATAAACCAATGAGCTGTGCAGGCCCTGGTCTCAACCTACTGCCCTGCCAGGGCAGGGAAACTAATTCATAGCCCTATCTCCTGCTGAATATGGTACCGGGTCCTAACCATCTAGGAAGCTTGACCAGAGACTGCAGGCAAGCTCAGAGCCCATCCTCCAGACTCACTGGAGTGGGGAACTAAGCCAGCAGTCCTGTCATCTGTTCGCAGCCAGGGGCATACCAACCCAGCTGACTTTTAATGTGTTTAAGAAATGTATGTAAACACTATAGTCTATATTATTTTACTGGCTTGTTACTTTCAATGAAAGTTTATATGAGATTCATTCTATAGCTCACCCTCTTAAGATTTTAAGTTTAAGATGTATTTTACGAATGCTCCATTGGTCCTTTGATAAAAAATCATCACCTTTGACCTAAGCAAGGAGTAAATTTTCGATATAACAGGCTGAAAATTGGATTCAAATTTTAAGACTTAAGAGACAATTACATATGAGAGATTCGGATTCTTGAAATCAATTACAAAGTCAGTGTGACATTAAAGAAACACATTGATATGGAAACTGCATTTTGCGATAATATACACTTTATAATTGGTATTTCAAAGGGAGAATCAGAACTTAGTGGCCTTATATGAGGTTAATAAATTAGGAAGTCTGAAAACTCTCATGACTTTTCAAATTGGAGTTGGACTTCTTATGGACTTTTCATGGACTTTTCCCACCAATCTAAGTTGTGTGTGTGTGTGTGTGTGTGTGTGTGTGTGTGTGTGTGTGTGTGTATTAAGTATCCATGCCTTTTATACCTGTGCAAGTCTCACAGAGTACCTGTTTGGGGACAATGGAGTTCACATATGACCATAACTTTTCTCTTTTCCAGAGGTCAGCAAACATTTTATGTGTCTGTTGTTGTAACAAGCACTTTAGTAAAGGGAGTTATTTATGGTTATTGATTTACCTAACCAGGCCCTAACTGAAAGAATACCTCTCCAGAATATTCTGGTGTTTCTGTTACCGCCAGGAGGAGGATGCTGTTAGCAAATATCAGCTGTGCCACCAAATGGTGGGAGTTTGCCAAGGCTGTTGACGTCCAGTCTATAGAGACTAGATTTTCTTGGAAATGAATTTTGTGATGGGGCCTTTGATTACTCAGATTTCAGATGATCTCCATGGGTACAGGCTATTTATTGTCATCCTGAAAAATTTATAGGCAAAGAATGTCAGGGATTGGGATAAATGATATTATCATAGTTACATTACAGAAATGCATCAATGTTTAGCAGCTTCAACCCTGGGTGGAATGGGTCTTGGTGGTTGGAAGGTCTTTCAGCTACAGCTACTGGTGATGCTTTTTGATATGTCCAAGGGTGTTAAGATGGAGGATAAAATTGTGAGGACTGGAGACCAAGAATTCCTGGAATACTTTAGTTCAGCATACACTGGGGGGAAAAAAGGAGACTTTAAAAAGTAGGACTGAGTGTTACAAATTGCATTGATTTTAATTTTCTTCAGGAGATTTGTTTTTTCATCTCCTTTGCTTTTTGGACTGACCTTTCCATGAATGTAACACCATGGTGATAATGAGCTACATGTGACCTCAGATTTAATTTAAACTACAGACAGTTGGCAATTTCATGAAGACTATGCAATTTATCCATTTATTAGATGTTCAAAATACATATTCAAGTTTATCCAGATAATCAGAAAACTATTAACTTCAACCACATTTTTAGGCCCAACACAGAAGTATTTTTATTAAGCTATAATTAGTGTCATGGGCCAAATTTGAAGGATTTTAAAAGAATAGACCCATGATGCTTATATTTACTTATGAAATGTTGTTGACCTTACTGTTTACTAATTTATTGTTAAACTAATTTTTAAATAATTAACACCATTTATTTTTGTGAGAATTTATGGGGGATATTTTTCAATGACTCTGTAATAGGAGTAATTGTATCTCTTATTTACCAAAACAGTTTTTTATGCTTGAATGTTAGAAATCATGCTCCTAATCATTTCCCATTTTCCATGAGCAACCAGGAACCCCAGCTTCAAATCAATGGTCTACATCTCTGATGTGTACCTCACCTTTCCTAACCTGATCTGCAAATTCACACCCCAAATCATCATTACCATTTTTATTATCACTGTAAAATTAGTAGAAAAAGAGTGAGAGTGATAGTATTAGTTACATTAGTAGCAACCGACACTAATAAATCCCTTACTATATATCAAGCGATGTCCTAAGCTGCTATCATACTTATAATTTCGGCTCTAGTTATACATTATCTTAAAATTAATCATTTTTTATATCATTATTTAAACAACAGGAAAGTCCCTGAAAAAGAAAAAAAATTGAAACACATTGTTTTTCAGATATTAATACTGGCATTTAAAAAATCATCCTATGTAATCAAGAAAAATAATATTGTTTCTATATGCAGACATCGGTTTTTAATTATAATGACTAATTGCTAATTATTGGGTAGGCCAAAAGATTTGTTGGGTTTTTTCCATAAGATGGCTCCAGTAGCGCTTAGTTGTCTTTAATTTCATTCGAAACAATTTTGTTACATTGTACTATGACAGCTGTCATATCAGCGTACATTTTTTAAAAAAGATCAAAATTGGTGAATTTTTGTGTAACCATTTTAATATTGAATATGGAAGATAAAAAGCAACATTTCTGGAATATTGTGCTTTATTATTTCAAGAAAAGTAAAAGTATTGCTGAAACACAGAAAAAGATTTGTGCAGTGTATGGAGAAGGGGCTGTGACTGATCGAACGTGTCAAAAGTGGTTTGTGAAGTTTCGTGCTGGAGATTTCTCACTGGACAATGCTCCACAGTTGGGTAGACCAGTTGAAGTTGATAGTGATCAAACAGAGACATTAACAGAGAACAATCAATGTTATACCACGCGGGAGATAACCGACATACACAAAATATCAAAATCAAGCGTTGAAAATCATTTACACCAACTTGTTTATGTTAATCACTTTGATGTTTGGATTCCATACAAGTTAAGCAACAAAAAAAAACTTCTTAACTGTATTTCCTCATGCGATTCTCTACTTAAACATAATGAAAACGTTCTGTTTTTCAAACAAATTGTGATGGGTGATGTAAAGTGGATACTGTACAATAAGGTGGAATGGAAGAGATCCTCGGGCAAGCAAAATGTACCACCACCAACCACACCAAAGGCTGGTCTTTATCCAAAGAAGGTGATGTTGTGTATATGGTGGGATTGGAAGGGAGTCCTCTATTATGAGATTTTTCCAGAAAACCAAACAATTAATTCCAGCAAGTACTGCTCCCAATTAGACCAACTGAAAGCAGCGCTCAACGAAAAGCGTCTGAAAGTAGTCAACAGAAAACGCATAATCTTCCATCAGGATAACGCAAGGCTGCATGCTTATTTGATGACCAGGCAAAAACTGTTACAGCTTGGCTGGGAAGTTCTGATTCATCCGCTGTATTCACCAGACATTGCACCTTCAGATTTCCATTTATTTCAGCCTTTACAAAATGCTCTTAATGGAAAAAAAATTTCAATTCCCTGGAAGAATGTAGAAGGCACCTGGAACAGTTCTTTGCTCAAAAAGATACAAAGTTTTGGGAAGATGGAATTATGAAATTGCCTGAAAAATGGCAGAAGGTAGTGGAACAAATTGGTGACTATGTTGTTCAATAAAGTTCTTGGTGAAAATGAAAAATGTGCCCTTTATTTTTACTTTAAAAACCAAAGGAAATTTTTGGCCATCCCAATACTGCAAAGGTAAATTCTAACTAAAGATTTTATATACCACTGCTTATGTGGTTATAGTAAAACTTATGACCCACTTAAAGGCAATTTGTTTTTGTCTTAACAGTGGTTCTCATGTTGATTTGCACAAGGGGCTGGTTATCGCTTCATGGATTTAATTAAATGAGTGAATGGGTGATAGCATTTTAGGCCAGCTAAAAGTAAAAGTTTATTCATAGGATTGGAAACTGATGAAAAGGGGCACACTGAGAAACCCAAACAACAAAAATTAGTTTTCTCGAAATGAAAGCACAAGGGTCCATAGGAAAGCATGGTCTTATTAATTCCACTTAAGTCTCTTTTAGGCAGAAGTCATTTTAATCTGTCATGTTCAGTAATGTTTTATTTAACTGCCTCCAATAGAGTTCTTTTGATGAAAAGCTGAAGTGCCTGAGATCCCCAGCAGTTATGCCTGCGGTGTTATTCCCCAGAAGGTCACCACAATGCCAGGGCACCCCTGACATACACTCTTGTCTGTTGCTATAAACATCTCACTTGCAGCTGAAGAAGGTAATTAGGTTTCTATGACAAGGATGTGCCTGCTTGGAGATGAGGTCTGAGTCTGCACTGCTGAAGGATTTATGAATTAAATTTGCCCACTGAGCTGCAGCTAAGGTGATGGCATCGCCAGTATACAACCGTGTTTTTAATTTAGACACGTTTTGCGTGGCCAGAAACAACAGTCATTTCCTTTTTACAAGCCTTATTACTTATAAATCATGACAGCAGCATAGCTGCATTAATTTGAAGGGATGAATAGATAACAGTACCAAAACTGCCAAATTAAAAAAAAAAAAAAATCCTCATTCCCCAAAGAAGAAGTAAACAAAAGAGCATTTTCTATTTTTTCACATAAAAGTATATGGTGAGGTTGAAATATTTAGGGGGAATTATATTGATGCCACAATTTACTTTGAATGACATCCCAAATTAAGAACTGGTGATTGATGGGTAGAAAGAGGGACAAATAAAGCCAATGTAGGAAAATGTTAGTGCTAGTATCTAGATGGCAGATTTATGGAAGGTTACTGTAAAATTCTATCAAATTTTCTTTGGAAATTTTCTTAAGAAAATGTTGGGAAATATAGGTTGAAAGTGATTATTATGATCTTAAGAGTAATATGAAAAGAGTATAGAGATATATTTCACTGTTGACAATTGTCCTTTAAAAACTGAAAGCAAATTGGATTAATTGCCAACAAGCTTTCTATATGTCACTAAGTATCTGGAAATTGGAACTCCTTATGCATTTGAGTTTGGCTCTGAATTTTTGTTCTCTGTGGTGCTAACCAATTTTACCCAGGAGAGGAAAATTGAACTTCAGGCAGAGTATCTGATCCATTTATTTAATGATCTTCCAAGTGAATGACTGAATCTCAGTGTAATCTATTACATTCTAATCAATCACAGTGATGAGTAATTCACAACTGCTTTCCTTTGAGTACTGATTGATTACTAAAAGCTGCTGATGACCACACACTGACTGGCATTTTTCTCCTACATTTTTACTCTCTTGTGAGAGTACACATTAGTCTCTGTAAAGGATATCACTACAGGCTTTTCAACAAATTCTAGTTAGTATAACATATCAAAAGGGATGTATCAAATATCTGGAAGTGGTTTGAATTTCCATTAACAGATAATACATGGAATCTACTAAGATGATATTCTATTTAGGACTGAGAAATATTGAATAATAATGCTCTGGGAGCCCTGAGCTCTGCACAGCACATGTTTTGGGAAAGGTCTATACTTTTATTAATACTAAACTGCAATTTAAAAAGAAAAATTATACCAAGTGTTTCAGGAAACAGGGTGAAATTTGCATAAGTTGAGGCAAATAGTGTGATCTTTAAGCACGGGGACCTTGGGGATAGGGAGCCTGGATATATAGCCCTCTTGTAGCTCAGGAGTTCTGTGACCACCGGCAAGTCCCACAGTATCTCTAAGCCTCAGCTTTCTCATCTACAGTATTGAGATAATAGTATTTTTCTATTTCTCAGGCTTCTTGTGAGTTATCAAAAGAAATTATACATGCTTACCCACATTCCATAATGCTTGGAAAATAGTATGTAATCAATGAATGATGATCATTGTTAACACCATCCTTCAGTAATTAATAAAGATGAGTACTCATAACCAGTTGTTGTTTGTTTAAAAGTAAGCACAGCAAGCATCATTTTGCATTTGGAGTGTAATAACACTATGTAAATTCAGATTATTTTGTAAAAACTATATTTTTATAGCTGAAAGGTTGGAAAATCTGATGGATTTGTGCAGAGAGCTGTCTTAAAAATAATAGATACTACAAAGAATGAAGCATTTCATTCTTCTGGGAGGTAACATTCTCTGAGAAAACTTGTTGATTAAAAAAGCATAGGTTGCTGAATTTATATTTAAAAATATATTTTCCTCGGGAACCATGTTATTTTTGTTAAAAAGAAGATAATACTTTTATAAACAAAATAACAGAGCAATTATACTGTATGTTTCCAAGAGTTACCTGTAGAGAAATACAAATGCTTTTTAAAAAGTCAATGAAATACACATTCATATTATAAATAGTTACTTCTGAGGATGGTATGGAATAAAAAAGCAGTGTTATAAGTGTAGTGTAGACTGACATCCAATGTCTTAACAAGAAGAAGATATTTAACCAAGGTACTTATTGCCCTTGGAGGGGAGCCTTTTAAAGAGCAAATATGCGTCTCACATGCACACAATTCGTTTGTAATACTATATTCACATGTAGTATTAGTAGGCAGTAAAGTTCAGTAGGATTTCATAGAGTATCATTTGTTAAAGCACCATAATTGATAGAATATTTATTCATCTTAAATTATTCTTAAGGAAATTTTTAATGATTATTTATATGCCATTTTTTTCATGAACCAAAATAAAATAAATGCCAGGAAAATAGTTTTAAACACAAATAATATAGGCATTAGAATACATTACATATTTTTTTTTTAAATAAATTTATTTATTTATTTATTTATTTATTTATTTTTAGCTGTGTTGGGTCTTCGTTTCTGTGCGAGGGCTTTCTCCAGTTGCGGCAAGCAGGGGCCACTCTTCATCGCGGTGCGCGGGCCTCTCACTATCGCGGCCCCTCTTGTTGCAGAGCACAGGCTCCAGACGCACAGGCTCAGTAGTTGTGGCTCACGGGCCCAGTTGCTCCGTGGCATGTGGGATCCTCCCAGACCAGGGCTCGAACCTGTGTCCCCTGCATTGGCAGGCAGATTCTCAACCACTGCGCCACCAGGGAAGCCCCACATTACATATTTTTAAAGTTGGTGTATGTTAGATACTAGAAAAGTATAATTTATTCTTACATGTAAGGAGGAAGAGAAATAGTATAAAACTGAACAGAATATATACTGTTGTATTTTTTCCCTTCATAATTAGAACCTATATGAATGGAAGGAATAAATAATAAAAATTGCCAGGCAGTAGGGGCTTGAAAGAAGTGAAATACTTTGTAAAATTAATTGAGATAAACAATATTTAAAATACATTTGTCTCATGGGTATTAATTTGAAAGAAATGTTTTCTGTTATACAAGTCATACTGCTTTCATTTTTTATTCTGTATGTGTTACTTCACTCATTCATTCATCATCCCAGAAGCACATACTGAGGGTTTGCAAGATATCTGCCATTCTGCCCTGACCCAAGGAAGCTACATGATGAGAACACTGAGAAACACTGACTAACTATAATCTTTTACTTGTGGGTTTTGGTATTTTTGACTTTTCTGGAAAAATTATCCATTTCATCTGTCTCTTCCAAAGTTTCAACACAGAGTAGTGTGATGTAATGAATCATAATAAGAGCCTGCATAATGTTTAATAAACCCTCCATTTACTCAAAAAGCTAAATTGATCACATTTTAACATTTTTCATAAACGGGTATATTTAAAATCCTAGAATTTTTATTCAGGAGTTTCCCATCTATATCCCTAATTATGGTTAATCTGAAGTACACTTTGTTGCATTAGTTTTATTAGACTTTGGTCATGTAATTATTCTAGATTATTCTAGATTAAATAAAATGGAAAGCATTTCATCATCTATGTAATTATTTTTAATAATATGATAATTATAATATATATATAAAATTTAAAAAACATACAATAATATATGAAATATAAATGTATATATATAATACTATATAAATATATACAATAATATATAAATATATATAAATTGTTTCTTTAGACTCTAAAGCTCTTTGACCCTGACAACATTTTTAAAGTTAGTATTTCACATTCAAAATTTTTCCCATTGATATCTACCTGTCTTTTTTTGTTAGAAAAATTCACATTTCTTTAAATAATTTTCACTTTTATCTCCATTTTGAAAACATTTACATAAAGTGGAGCATATTATTCTTTATTATTCTTTAAAAAATCTACACAATCATCATTATGTTGCCTATCTGATTTCTTATTTTTCTGTGTTTCAGATTTTTCTTTTTTATTGGAGAAAGTCCTGAAATACTATGTTGATAACAATAATTTATTAAATTTACTATTAATTTGCCTTACTTTAAATGTTTTCTACATATGTTTACAATTGTTTTTTCTAAGTTTGGCTGTATGTGTTAGATCTTCTAGATTAATTTAATTCAGTAGGATTGGACACTACAAAGAGCAAATGTAGACACTGAGAATTCCTACATGACCAAATCTGTAAAGCACATCCATATCAAAAGTGAACACTAATAGCTTTTTCCTTTCTTCGCTGTACATGAGAAACTTTCTACACCCTACCATCTAGCTTTCCCCATGCTCTGCAGATTATTTGGACTGCATATTGTATAATGAAGCAAACCAGGAAATAATACACCCAAGTAAATTTTTTGCTATTCCCTGGAATCCATGGAATCTACCATGCAGTAGAGTAATCTCTGGTAGCCCATTATTTCTCTCTCTTTATGGCTCCAGATTTTATAAAAGACCTGCAGAATCTTCAGAGGAGGAGGAGAATTCAGAAGAATCCAGGGTAACTTTTTATTGTTTTCTTTGTGGAAGTTGATATACCTGTTACTGTATTCCTTATTATTCCATTTCTCCACAGAACTTCATACAATCAAGATTATCTATCTATCTATCAATCTATCTACCTATCAATCTAGATATATATATATATATATATATATATATATATATATATATATATTTCAAAGGGAAGGAATTTGATCAAAGGCAAACTGCTTGATTTGTATAATTACCCAAGGAAAAGTTTTCAGGACTTTCAAATGTTAACTGTTTTTCTCCCCCATCTATAAAGCTCAAATTAGTTATGAATGACTTATACATTATGTTTTGAACACCTAAAAGATGCTTTTAAGATTTTTATATTGCCATATTCTTAATTTAATGCTTTGAATGACTATATCCAATTCTGCACCTATACCCTCTGGTAATCTGGTATTGATTGCTTTTTAACCTTCATGGAATCCATTTTCTAAAAAATAAAGACATTTTTAGATCTGAGAGCTGATTATGTGTGTGTATGTGTGTGTGTGTGTGTGTGTGTGTGACCAGAACATCTTTCTAGGACCTCTGGGCTCTTCAGAGATTTAGGAAGTGGGGCTGGAATAAATTGCATTTGGCTTGCCTTTTATTGCTACAGATTATTTGATGTTGCTGATTGTAGGTCGTCATTTTTCCTAGATGATATATTCCCTGATGACAACAACTGTGTGTTCACTTATATTATCTCATGTGGAGAAAGTATATGAGATATTAGTTACTTCACTGAATGGAGCTCACTAAAGATATCTAAACTCTGACTCAAGGGGTAGAGATTAATAGTTTGACATTGTTAATTACGTAATTAATTAGTGAAGCCCATAAACAAAATGAATAATGAGAGTTACTTCACATATTATATTTGTTAAGCAAAACTTCTTAAAAATATCAGCTGAAATTACTTTTAATTTCCTTTTCTGGTGGTAAGAGACATGATAAACTTAATTGAATTTTTTCAATTTGTTTCCAGAGATAAGAAAACTCTAACCAAAGAGTGTAATGTAAGTGGACCAGAAGCCCCCTGGGCTTAATAGGTATAAATGCCTATAGTCACCTCCTGAAAATGAAGGGATTTTGAAGAAAATAATTTATATGCTTGGGAATGTATGAAATTTTACCTTCAGCATTTATTGCTTGATTATCCCTTGAATATAAACCTCACATTCAAATCTCCAGAAAGGAAAACATACCCAGGCATCAGAAACTTGAAAATATCACTGCCAAACTAAAATTTGGAAATACAAAGCAAGCAAATCCATCTCATCTGCTGTTTCCATTTCTGTCTTTCATCATTTGTTCTTCACAGACTTATAAACAGGTTGTTAAAACATACCCATACTTGTTACACGTCTGTTGAAAAATCAAGGAAGGGCTTGTTTTTATTAATAATAAAAATGAAATAAAACATCTAAGCTACAGGTACTTACATGCCTTCAATCTATTTATATTTAACATAATTCAAAACCACCTGCTTATTGGACAACCATGAGTTTTTATTTTTATAAATATGTTCTTTTCTCTTTGTAGAAAAATGTGTTAGATAATCTCTGAGGCCCTTATTTCAAAGTATAAAAGTGGCCTTAAATTATCAAACTTAACTAATTAATCTCTACAATTTAATCATCTATTGCTGGCCCTTCAGGTCAACTTGAAAGAAATGCATTGTTTTTAAAAGAAGAAGATTTCTTTAAAATATGTCTGTTGCTATTAACATGATCTAGTTAAAATATTAAATCTCCATATTTTAGAGTATTACAAAATGCAGAAGGTATGTTAGATATTTCACAATTAACCTGCACCAAATCCCAAACCATATCATTTGCTTTCTTCTTTCCCTGATATTGCTATTTGTTTCTCTGTACTAAAAGCCTATATGTTAGGGGTGTTAAAGAAATCATTGATTTTTTTTTTTTTGAGGGCAGATCTGTCTGTTATTTTTGTTTTGCTTCTAAATGTTTGTAGATATACATTTATATACTATTGAGAAAGTTTACGATCTGGAAAAGTTAGTAAATTGTAAATAGAAAGTAGTTACTAGTAACAGTATATTTTCACTCTATCATTGTAGCTGAAACAATCTTTGATCATTTCCTATTATGTCCTATACCATAATAGCATACTTTGTGTTACATATTGGTTAACTGGCAGTTAAGATTAAACTGAGATTTGGGACTTTATTTTTTCATGGAAATAATAAAACCTTAGCAAAGTAAACTTGACAGAACAGGTAGTATGCTGGAGTCAATGTTTACTCAAAGCAGACACTATTTTATTTTCTAATAAAAATATAGGAAAGTATACTGACATTGATTAGATGCAGATTAGGAAAATAGACAAGTGCTATTAAAAGTTCCTATTGTTTTAACTTATTTTAAAGTTAAATTTATTAGAAACTTATTATAAAGTTACAGGCTTTGTTAAGAAAGTACTGTATTTGATTAAATGTGTAGACACTTTTAAGTGTAATAAGGTTTTTCCATTTCCATGTGTAATTTCCAGACCAGAACAGTGGACCAATACAAGTTAGTAGATAAAATCTGGGCTGCTTGGGTGAATTTGAATTTGAATTAAATATTATGCTTTTTAAGTATAAGTATATCCCAAATATTGCTTGTGACATGGTAACAATAGATAATTGTTCATGATTTAGTGAACATCTGTATAAATATTTGGGATGTACTTCTATTTTAAAATTACATGTCCAACATTCACATTTAACTGGGCATCTA